>NC_142044.1:23809185-24113685 GCF_982192425.1 Myodes glareolus
CACAAAAATGACCTATGTGACATCAACCATGGCCCTGGAGCGCACACATATGCATATTCTCAAGACTGTCGTTAGACCCAGAACAGACTTGAGAATTGATGGTTCTGTCCTCTTCTCGACTGTCTTGCTTCTCTGAATTGTCAGGAAGTTAAAGCTAATGCAGAGATATGAACCACTTGCCAGTATGCTGAGCTTAACACACACACACACACACACACACACACACACACACATACACACACACACACACACACACAGTCTAAGACATTTTTAAGGAAACATGTTTCTAATAATTAGCTAAACATTAATTATATGAAGACTTCAGTGGTCACACAAGACAAAAATACTGATGTTAATTATACTTTATTCTTTCATTTTGGTCAAGGAAGTCACTAAGCACACAATAGCAACAGCAGTCACTAACAACAGAAACCAAGGGGAAGAGAAAATGTGATTTTCAGAGATGACCCAGTACGTAATGTAAAAAGTCCAGTTTCTCCTAACAAGAAAACAAAACAACAACAACGAAAAAAACACAACAGGACAAAACAAACAAACAAAACAACATAAGCAATAGCCACCATTGAAGCCAAAGAACATCCACTGTACTTACCAGACAAAGACATAAAAACAGTTATTATAAACGTATTCAAAGAAATTATACTTAGGAAATTAAACACAACTTAAGAGCGGTTCGTAACTAACTTGTTTATCCATACAAAGATACAAATGATTTTAAAGCACCAATGGCAAGTCTCGTGGTCACACTGGAAATGGTGACACAGGCATGAACTCCGAGAACGGAGGAGCTGAAGACAGAGATAGCAACACTCTTCACACCGAGTCTGTGGCCAGCCTAGACTGTGTGAGACCTTGCTTCACAAGCGCCACCACCAAAAGGAAGGATGGTAACTGAGGCAGAAAATGATCCGCAGGCGTTCAATTGCTTATTTAATCAAGCAAAAAGAAAGAATCAATAAACTTGAAGACACATCAATTCAGATTATTCAAAACAAAAGAATGAAAGCGAAGAAACAGAGCTTCAAAGATTCACAGGACAGCAGGACTATGGGGACCATAGCACTCATATAACAAAACTAGGTTATGGGGCCCATCCCACCCATTTAAAAAAAACAAAACAAAACTAGGCTATGGAACCCATCCCATCCATTTAACAAAACTAGCAAAGACACAAAAACAGAAGGAAAATGATGTTTTGCCTGAACATGAACTTTTATAAATCCTTAAGAAAAAAAAATTCCAGCAAAACTGAATTTTCCAGCATACAAAAAGGGTCACATATCATCAGCGAATGTGAAATTTATACCAGGAATGTAAGTTAGTTAGCATTTCTATTGCTGTGACAAAAACACCATGACATGGCAACTCTTATAAAGGAAAGCATTTAATTGGGGCTTACTTATAGTTCAGAGGGTTAGTCCATTATCGTCATGGTGGGACACATAGTGGTACACTGGCAGAAATGGTCATGAAGAGGTAGTTCTACATCTGGATCCACAGGCAGCAGGGGGGGGGGAGAGAGAGAGAGAGAGAGAGAGAGAGAGAGAGAGAGAAAGAGAGACTTTTGAAACCTCAAAACCTGCTTCCTCCAACAAGGCTACACCTACTCTAACAGGGCCACAAGTCCTAATCCTTTCAAATAATGCCTCTCCTTATGAACCTATGGGGACCATTTTCATTCAAACACCACAATATTAAATGCAAATAATGTAGTATGTGGCATTAATAGAACAAAGTTTTAAAAATATATTAGCATTCGGATGTGGTGGCACATCAGGAGCACTCGGGAGGCAGAGGAAGGTGAATCTCTATGAGTTTGAGGCCAATCTGGTCTACAAAGTGAGCTCCAGAACAGGCTCCAAAGGTATGCAGAGAAAGCCTTCTGCAAAAACTTGAAATATATCTCCACAATAGAAAAAAAGTAGAAAAATCCAATGTCCATTCATGATAAACACATACACACATACACACATACATACACACTCAGAGAGAGAGAGAGAGAGAGAGAGAGAGAGAGAGAGAGAGAGAGAGAGATTTTAAACTAATCCATCTGTTAAATACCCATAATAGACAGCTAGCTAATGATGAACTGAACATCATACCATCACGACCAGGTATGTGACATGCATTCTAGCCATGATGCATGTCATGCATCTCCAGTGATGGCTGTATTGGGAATTGTAAATAAGTGATTAGACAAACACCATCTATACTGAAAAGGAGATTATAGTACTCAAAGGCTAGGCCAAGAAATAACAACAAAATAAAAACATCATAGGAACATCTATCAGATGCCCTTCTCTCGTAGGAAGAGAAATTAGTGTAGGCTTCTGTGGTGTAGTTCCTTATTCAGGCTTTGCACGGTTATTTCCAATATGAAGCAGGGCAGCTATGGCGATGTACAGGATGCTTGTCCTACAGTCACGGGCATGAAATAAACAGAACGGGAGACAGTACAGTTAGTCTTTTCGTATTCCAAGGCATGTTTCTGTGCTCCAGATTTATGAGTGGGTGTTGTAGTTTAGAAAATGCGGTGGCGCCAGAGAGAAAGATGCCATGCAACAGAGCTCAGGTGGAGGGGTTTTCATTGGGGGAAATGAATGGAAAGGGCAGGGGAGGGGAGACCACCCTCTGGGACAGGAGTGGCCGAAGAGACGAGAGAAGAGAAAGAGAGAGAGACAGAGACAGACAGAGACAGTGAGAGAAAGTCAGAGAGATGGGAGGTGGGCAGGGCCCTTTTGAAAGGAAACATAGTGAACGTGCACAGGAGGCGCTCTTAGAGGCTACATGTGAGGATGTTTACCCCAAGGTCAGGCCAGGACGGACGCCTGGACACTAACAGATGTAACTTAGAGACAAGCTCATGAAGGAAGGGCTTCTGTAATCCTCCAGCATCACATTTCACTCTGCGGAGCCCAGGTGTTCCCAAGCCCTGGAGAGAAGGTCACATCCTTGAATGACAGAGAATCTGAGGTGGAGCCTATCTAACAGCACCCAGCTAGCAACAGGCTGAAGTCCATTCAGAGTATCAAAAAGAGTAAACATGAAAGAATGAAATCAACAAAAGAAGTACAAAGTACACTAACAATTATAAACCAGTAATGAATAAATAAAAGAAAGCATCATTAAACAGAAAGACACCTCATGGAAAGAGTTTGGAAAACTTAACTGCAAAGACAGCAGGTTTAACTTCATCCCCCAATCTGGTCTGCAGATTCAAAGCAATCCCTTTCAAAATTCAACCTTGCATTGTCACATAAATTCACTAGTCTACCCTAAAATGTATATGGATCTACATGGGCCTGAGAATAGCCAAGAGCCCTGAAAAGAAAGAGATTAGTAGAAGTAGTTATGCGCTGACAAAACAAAGCAAAACAGAACAAAAACCATAACGAATCTGTAGTCCAGACAATGAGGATCGGGAACAAGAGACATGAGTCAAAGAAGGATTCGGGGGTGGGGGGGAACCCTACATTTGTGTGACCTGAAATTTTATCAGAATGCTAAGTCCACTAATAAAGAAAGAACGGTATTTTCAACAAATAGTGCTGGGGAGCTAGATTTCCACATGCAAAATTTTTAATTGGGGCCCCTTCTTAACACCTGCCCAGAAGTTAATTCAACATGAATCATCAACCTAAATGCAAGAACGAAAACAATGAAACCCTTAGAAGCAGACATTAGACAATAGATTCTTAAAATATATAAAACACATAATAAATAAATAAACCACACTAACAAAGTTTTCAAATGTTGTTCTTCAAAAGAAAGTATCAAAAAGCATCATTATTCATAACGGCCAAAAGTCAGGAGCATAAATGCTCACCAGCTGCTGAGCAGATAAACAATATGGCACATTTAAGTAACAGATTTTTGTACTCAGACACACTTTATGTTTGATGGTATAAAAACCATATCTCATTGTAGCTGGTATTAAAGAAAACCTAAAAGATCTAGGCATGATAGTGCAAACAATCCTGTACTTGGGAGGCTAAGGCAGGAAGATGTCTTGTTGAAGAACAGCCCAGGCTACATAGCAAGACCCAGTTGCAATAATAGCAACAATAATAGTTATCCCGGCCAGTGGGATATGAACGGAGGGTCCCTGGTAAACCTAGAGATGGAAGAGGAATGGAAGGGCACAAGAGACACGAAAAATGACGGCAAGACAAAATTTCTGATCAAACCATGCTTTGTTAATTTTTAGAAGCTGTTATATAGCAACCGGGCAAGAAGGAGGGGAGGGGTGTCAGGTCTGCTGGAATTCAGGTCCAGAGACATCCCTAGCTGATAAGTAAATACTGAGAGTCTGTGATTGTTGACTAACAAAGGAAAATGTTAATTGTTTCTGAAGCCTGGTGCCTGGTGCCTAGAAGATAAGATGCCAGGTTGATTTCCTAGACCCTGAAGAGGAGATAGAGGTAAATATTTTACCTAACTTGTGATCTTAAGATGGCTGTAAACAAAATGCAGATTTCAAAATACAAGTCTTCGCTTCCGGCAAATAGTAATAATAATAAATTAAAAATTAGATTAAAATTTAAAAATTGAAAAGGAAATTAACACACAGGGCATGCTTATGTAAAAAGTGTATCTATCCTTGCAAAGGTAAGTGTCTTCATTGATTACTTTACTTAACAAGAATCTGAAAAATAAGGGCATTGAATACAGGCATGAAAAGGACAATCCAACAGCCTTGGAGAAGGGAATGCATGATTGTGAATGCAACAGTTTCTTTGAGGAGTTACAGCAAGACCCTGTTACTAGACAACCACACTGACAAGACGGACACACTCCCCAAGAGGCCAGAATGACAGTGGGAGAAAATTTAGTGACAGACTGATGTGTGACTGTCATACTGCAAACCCCCTGACTTTACTAAAGCTCTTGAACATCCTCACTTGACTTTCAACTTATTCGGGAGGTTAAATGCCACCTGTCACTTCAGTGGGCTCACCAGGGCTTTACATTGCTTGTCATGTGTCGCATCGGGCCTTGCTCTTTAATTCCTTCCTGAATTGAGAGAAGTAAGGTTCCTGGTGCCATTTGACAGACGGTGAAACCAGTTGGATCTTGTACCCAATGTCAGAGGCAGTATCCATTCATGGGGCTTGGAACTGAGACACAAGACATGTGCTTTCTCTGCTGCTGTATCTTCTGACTGTCATTATTGCAGGCTCTGTTCATATTGGGGAAAGTGGTGTGATTATAAACCTCGCCCACAGCCATAAGATTCACTTGAATGTTGATTCAAATCCTAAATTGAAGGTCATGTGACCCCAACCAAACCCCACGTAACTCCCATGCAAAGGAAAGGCCAGTTATGATGATAGACCTGTTTTTGTCTGGCTTGCTCTTTTTTTGGGGGGGGGGTGGGGGAGGCATTGGTATTAGGTAAATAATGTTGGGTAATAACTCCACAACTCAGCAACGTAAAATAGCCCAATGTGTTTCTCTCTCTCTCTGTGTGTGAATGTGTGTGTGTTTCACAGATTGAGAGTCAGCTACAGATTAGCAGCCTTGGGGGAGTTTGGCTTCTGTCTTACTGTTGGGCACAAGTCTGAACTACATGCTTCTCTAGTGTCCTGAGGGCAATGGTGAACTTGACCCAAGGGGCACTCTTTCTCATGGTGATCATGGTGGAAACTCAAGCTCAAAAGGAAAACACATTAATTCTCTCATCACCTATGCCCGCATTCTAGTGGTTTACAAACAGTGGGGCAGGGCAATATACCCACATGCTGCCATGTGGGCACAGTGAAGGAATGAACTAGAAAGAGAAAAAAACAACACTTCCAGGCCCTCAAAGTAAGATGATATCTATCTATATTCTCTTAGTATTATAAGATTCAAGCGCAAAGCCAAGCAACTATTTACTCAAAGGATAAGCTCAGCTACTACTTACCTAGAAGATAATGCTTTAGTAAAATGTTCTATTGGATTTCTGCTCATTCACTAGCGTGTCATTTTAGGCTGCTTTCATGCTGCGACAGCAGCGTTGTCACAGAGATTCTCAACAGGTTTTCTAACCCCTTTTCTAAGGTATTTGGTCATTTTTGAGATATTTCAAAATAATACATTGTGTAATCTCTCTCTCTCTCTCTCTCTCTCTCTCTCTCTCTCTCTCTCTCCCAATTTGACAGAAACTTGGACATACCTTATAAAGAGGAAATTTCAACTGAGGGATTTCTTCAATATAACTGGCCTGTGGGCATTTCTGTTGATCATTTTTCTTCTTTTTGTTTTTTTCAATTCATAAATTATTCTTTTATTTTCTGTTTGCCTTCTGGCTGTTTCACCTACATGTTCCTGTGTACCACTGCAGCCTCTGAGGAGGCCAGAAGAGGATGCTAGATGCCCTAGGACTGGAGTTACTGTTTCTCTAAGCTGCCATGTGTGTGCTGGGAATTGATCCCAGGTCCTCTGCAAGAACAGCAAGTATTCTTTATTGCTGAGCCATGTTTCAAGATCTACAAGGCATCTTCATTATTGTTAATTGATGCAGTAGGGTCCAGTCCATTGTGTGGGGTAACATCTCTGGACTGGGGGAAGAGGGATTGGGCTGTATCAGAGGGGTAGCTGAGCAAGCCAGTGAACAGCATTCTTCCATGGTCCTGTCTCTAAGTTCCTGTCTTGAGTTCTTGTTCTGACTGCCCCCCCCCCTCACCATGATATACTGTGATTCAGAGTTGTAAGTTAACATATACCCTTTCTCAAATTCCTTTTTGGTCATGGTGTTTTCCCAGAGACAGAAAGCAGTCTCCAAATTTTTCTTGCTAAGAAGCTGTAAACTATATACTCAGGCATCTGTGACCTTGGACAAGCTACACAAGCTCTTCTAGTCTCAACATCTTTGCCATTATCATAGAAATGCATGTTAATATTTATCTCATTGGGTTGCCATGGAAACTGAATAAGGCAGTATGTGTTGTTATGTATTGACATTATTTTCTTTGAGAAAAATGAATGGTGAACTCCTAACTCTGAAGTATCTCCGGCTGTGACTGACTTAAAAATAAAGTCATCCTAGAATGTTTGAGTTAAGAGGAGGTCATAGCAGAACAAGTAAGACAGGGCTGTCTTCCAATGTGACACATTTGCTTAAAATGAGATGGGCATGTGAGAATACAAACGCCCAAGGAGAGTACTGTATGTCAGTGGGAGAAGAGATTAAAGTGAGGCTCCAAGTCAGGTAACACCTAGGCCTATCAGAAGTCAGGAAGAAGCAAGGAGGAAATACCTCTTAGCAGTTCCTGACAAAGTATGGCACTGCTAACACCTTGACTTTCTAATCCTCAAATCTGTAAAGAATTGTTTTGTTGTTTTAAGCCACCTAGGTTCTTTGTTGTTTTTTTTTTAAATATTCTTTTATGATGGCCTCTTGAGGCTAAAATACACGTGAAACTCTTCAAACAAAATCTGGCAGGTGATAACTCTGCGATTAACGTTAAAAACCAGTCTGTTTTCTTTGCAGTTGTTATTTGTCTTCCTACTAATTTTATAAGATAGATATATTATTCTCTCCTTGCGGCCATAACTAAAGTGTCATAGACTGAGCATTGTTGAGAACAAAATTTTGTCTCCCACAATTCTAGAGGCTGGTAGTCACGGATCAAGATGGCACGTGGGCCAGTTTGGGTGAGGATCCTCATCTTGACTTGAAGATGGCCAGCAATACCATCCTCGAAGGGGGTGGGGAGAAGAAAGAATAAGCACATAAGCTCTGCCTACCAGAGATCCCCACTCACGTGAACTCATCAACTTTGATCACATTCCAAGGGTTTCTCCTCCAAATATAATCATAGCAGAGATTAATATTCTAATGTATGATTATTTGGATTTAATATGAAAAATGCTTTATAACAGTTATTACTTATTATTCTCTCTTTATAGGCAAACTCTCCCTCTCCCTCCCTCCCTCCCTCTTCTCTCTCTCTCTCTCTCTCTCTCCCCTCTCCCTCCCTCCCTCCCTCTCTCTTTTTCCTCTCCCTCTCTCTCCCCCTCCCTCCTCTCTCTCTCTCTCTCTCTCTCTCTCTCTCTCTCTCTCCCTCCCTATGAATCAGGATGTAATTTTTAGCTACTACTCCACCATTTGCTTGCATGCCTCTGTTCTCTGCCATGATGATAATGGATTAAACCTCTAAAACTAAGCAAACTCCCAATTAAATGCTTTCTCTTATAAAGGTTGCCTTGGCTATGGTGCCTCTTCACAGCAATAGAACAGGATCCAATAGCCCCTCCAAGAAGGTTTAACTTTTTCTTAGTAGTAGGCCCCACCTGCTAAAGGTTCCACCATTCCCCAATAATATCCTGGGCATGACCAAGCCTTTAAGACATGGACATTTAGTGGGCATTCAAGATCCAAACTATTTGTCAAAGATACAGCTTAGTGGTAGAGCCCTAGCATGCCATGTGCAAAGACTCTGGGTTTGATCAACACTGCAAATGAGGGATTTTTAAAAAGATCTTTGGTGATATGAATGGGAAATGTTTGGCATAACCTCCTGTCTTTGAACACTTGGTCTCCAGTTGGTGGCACTGTTTGGTGGGAGTTATGGAACCTTTAGAAGGTAGTCCTTGCTAGAGGAAGAATGTTGCCAAGGGCAGGTTTTGAGAGTTTATAGCCTTGCCCCTTCCTGTTTCCTGTGTGAAGATGAAAGGTGTAATCAAAAGGTCTCTTTCTCCTCCCACCTGCTTCTGCTTCAGTGCCTTTCCTGCCATCATGGACTCTCTCCCTCTGGAACCAGAACACAAAATAAGCTCTTCCTTCCATAAGTAAGTTGGTTTTGGTCATGGTGTTTTCCTACCACAGCGGAAAATTAACTAATACAATATCCAAACTACAAACAAACCCAGAACAAGACGGGTGTGTAGTGGCATTGTAAGTTTGGTTTCTGTACCTGTCCACCGTGATACCCGAGTGGAGGGATTTCACTCATCCAGGTGTCTGTTGCCTGGTAAAATTAAAAATTCTTACAATATGGCTTTCATTGAGTTGCTCTGTGGATTAAGTAAAATGTAGTCTCTGCAAGATGCCTAAGACATTCTCCAGCACATAGCAAGCACATGGTAAACAACCATTGCTGTCTTATAATTCTGTGTGCGGAAGGAAGGCTAATTGGTTGATTTCCAGAGAGAAGATATATAACTACTGTTTTCTTTAGGGGGTAAGAATGGAAAGCAAGGGAGAAAAGAGCTTCAACATTTACTTTGTTCCTCCTGGAGCACAGAAAGCAAACCAGTTCTCCAACGGTCATTTGTCTCTTGATCTTTCTACCCCACACTAGGAAAAGCACACATAAGTTGGGTGATAGCCTTATTCTCCTTCCAGGCAGGATGTCTTTTTAGCTATACACAGAGGTACAGTTGCTAAAAGGGGCCCATAGAAGTTGATAAATAACAGAATTCTTAGTCCTCTGTTCCATCATCACAAAGGTTACCTAGGGCATTCTGGGTGTTTCTGAGGTGCTGAATCACAGTGTCCCTGTTTGGTTTGCTGCCTGTGCAGTGGTCTAGGTCATTAAACATTTTATCTTATTCCTAGTACTAGGCACCGGGTTCAGGGCTGGGGCCCATTGTATTTCACTCTGAGTAGCTCTTCAAGGTAATTGCTCTCCTTTCCCAAGTGATAAGTGAATGTAACTCATTACCCAGTTTGCCAATAACACAGCTCACTTAATGCGGCCTCTGTCTGACTCCTGTGGCCATGGGAGTCTTCATTTTCATTGGATGGCATTCTTGTTCCTTGACTATTTGTATGCTATGCTTCCAAAAGCTATTTTCAAAAAGTTTGTTCTCCTAGCTTTACGGTTCTGGCTTGTCTCAACTGGTTCAACAGTTTCAAAAGAGGAGCAGAGTCACCAGCTCTGTGAATAATTAACTGGCTGAGTCTGATCTCTGGCCTAAAATGGACCACTGAATCTGACTATTTGCTATGAAACAAGAGACAAGAAAAAAAATGTCTCCCTACAGGAACTTTGTAGTACCCAGATAGACAAGAAGACAAAAGAGCTGCTCTTAACACCCCCTGCCCCTTTGTCTGCTAGCTGGTCTCTGTCCAAGGTTATAGAGCTCAGCCGTAAGTTCTTTGAATCCAAGGAGACTGGAAGAGGTTTTGGAAATCAAACACTCTCGAGCTTGAGTCATTATTTGCTGTGTGACCTTGGGCAAAGTTACACAATTGCCTCTCTCCGCTTCTCTCTCATTTGGAAATGAGAGAAATGGCATCTGCAGTTGCGAGCTAATATTCCACAGTGATATGAGCAGTCTAAATTGTTGCCACCCAATCAAAATTCTGTACACCACTGCAGCTTCTCCGGGTCTTATCTCTACAGAAATATAGCTGGAATCGTGGTGTTTTAGGAGCACCTGTAAGAGTCACCAAGGACAAGCCATATGGCCAGTGTGGTGGAATGAGCTGACAGTATTGGGGGGGCGGTCAGCAGAGTGTCTATTTACTATCCGGGATGGGGATGGACCACAGATCAACAAGTGTGCTTGGTAGGATGAGAAGAATGGGCTCTCTGTTTACGAGTTTGCATTTCTAGGGAAATTTACTCTGTGCTTGGAACCATGGGTACCTTAGCCTGTTTGGGTTAGGCAACAGTTTGAAGATTGTTTGCCTCCTCTTCTAGTTAGGTGACAGATACCATGACCGAAAACAGCATTGGAGAGGGAAAAGTTTACATCATCTTACGCTTGTAAGTCACAGTCAGTCACTGAGGGAAATCGAGGCAGGAAGTTGAAGTGAGGACTGCTTGCCATTCCACACAGCATGACGTCTAACCCAGGAACTCACTCAACCACAGGACACCAGACACCATGGAAGAACGCTTCTTAGTGGCTTTCTCACAGTCTTATGCTTACCTGGCTTTCTAATATGGCCCATGACAACCTGCCTCAAGATGGTCCTTCCATAGTTAACTATCTTACAATAGTTAACAATGAAGACAAACACCTCAGATATGTTCACAGGCCAGTCTGATCCAAGCAATTCCTCAATCAACACTTCACTCTCAGACGACTCTACTCTGCACCAAGTGGACAATTAAAACTAAGACATCCCCCGAATGTTGTGCTCAGAGGTGCAGTATGGGAAAATGGTGCAGAAACTGTAAGGAGGTGACAGCTAATGGCAAATCCTTATGTTAAAGGGGTGTGTGTTCCTGGAAGGGGTGGTGGACCCCCATTCATTCTGGTTCCCTGTTTCAAGAGGTGCTCTTATTATGACGAGATACAGGTAAGGGGACCCTCGCCAGAGGGAAGCCAATGACAGTCCACACCCTAAACTTTGTGGGGTTTTTTGTTGTTGTTAAAGATTTATTTATTCATTATATATACAGTGTTCTGCAGGCCAGAAGAGGGCAACAAATCTTACTACAGATGGTTGTGAGCCACCATGTGGTTGCTGGGAATTGAACTCAGGACCTCTGGAACAGCACACAGTGCTCTTAGCCACTGAGCTATCTCTCCAGCCTGTGAACTTTGGTATTAGATTTCTGACTCTGGGACAACTTGAAGAATGGAGGATCAAAAGGAGGGAGAACATGAGCAAGGAAGTCAGGACCACGAGGGTGCGTCCACCCACTGAGACGGTGGGACTGATCTAATGGGAGCTCACCAAAGCCAGCTGGACTGGGAGTGATGGAGCATGTGATCAAACTGGACACTTGAATGTGGCTGGCAATGAAGGCTGACTGAGAAGCCAAGGACAATGGCACTGGGTTTTGATTCTACTGCATGGACTGGCTTTGTGGGAGCCTGGTTTGTTTGGATGCTCACCTTTATAGACCGGGATGGAGGGAGAAGGACCTTAGACTTCCCAGGGGACAGGGAACCCTGACTGCTCTTAGGACTAGAGAGGGAGGGAAAGGTGGGGAAGGGGAGGGAAAAGGGAGGCGGGGAGGAGGTGGAAAGTTTTAATAAATAAAAAAAGAAAAAAAAAGAAAAAAAAAAGAACGAAGGAGTTGGATGATGTGTTCGGAAGTCTCAGCTCATGTTTGCCTGGATGTACTGTTCTCCCAGCAAAGTGAGGAAGGAAATGGTGGTGTAGAATAAATAAGATGTACCCCTCACATCAGCAAGGTAAGCAACAGGAAGGGGGAAGAGCGAGGAAAAGGTAAGCACATATACATCATGCTTCCAGTGACTGACTTCCTCCAAATTAGACCTCTCTTCCAACTTTCTACTACCTTCTAGATATTGATCATATTATGAATTAATTAAGGTATTAATCCTGATGAAATCAGAACTCCTAAGATCTGATCGCTTTCGACCACCCCTGCCTCTGAACGTTTCTCCATGGGAAACCAGGACTTCAACCTCTGAACCTTTTCAGACTTATTTCATAGCCAGACTATAACAACCTCCCCAACTGTGAGCTAAACCAAATAGACATTTCTTGGCTGTCATAGAAAACGAGTGGATACAGGCTGTTATAGTAAACTCCCACAGGTTAGATGGCTGTGAGGCAAACAGGAAACCGTTGGCGTGATCAGGTTCTCATAGTCACCTGCTACAGAGTTTTAGATGGCTGACTTCTAGTTACATTATTATCTAGTTAGATATCTATTTCCTTCTTTTGGAAATAGATATTTTTCATTCAATATATTCTGGTTATAGTTATCTTATGTACAGGAAAGAAAGAGTTCTCTCTCTCTCTCTCATTCTAGGTTTGTTGTTGTTGTTGTTGTTTTGGGGCAGAGTTTCCCTGTGTAAGAACCCTGAAACCAGGCTGGCTTCAAACTTACAGAAATCCACCTGTCTCTGCCCTCCCCCTCTAAGTTCTGGGATTAAAGATGTGCACCACCATGCTGGGCTTCTCTCTCTCTTTTCTTTTTTCTTTTCTTCTCCTTCTTCTTCTTTCTTTTTTTTTCTTACATAAAACACTAATACCCTTCATGAGGACTCTACCCTCATAAGCTACCCCTCTCATCTATCAATACTGCCATATATTATTCCAATGCTATTCATATTTTATCACATGAATTTCTAAAAATTTCCTCTTTCTTCCTATAGCCAAACTCTTTTCCTCACATGGTTCCGTGTAATCTCCACAAGTATTTAGAAGTGGTATTGCAGGCCTACATTTTGATGAGAAAGTAGTCTTTCCTGACGTTACAATGGCTAAGAAATGGTAGACCCATGATATGAGTTCTGCATATACAACTGGGATAGGCAGACATTTCCATAGTATTGGGGAGAAGACCTTGTAGAAGAGAGGTGGTCACACAGGCGGGAAAGAATGTGTGTATAGCAAGGCTAGACATTTGGGCTCCTGGACAAAGAGAAAGTTCAGTGTATCCCATTTACATCTTACAAATGGAACAAAATGTCAACGAAAAATAAGTAGGTTGACATCAAGGTTAGGTAAACATTGTTTTTTTTTTCCTTATTGATGTGTTCATTTGTTTGTTTATTGGGAAAGAGTCTTACTCTGTAGACCATGCTGACTTGAACTCACAGAGGAAGTACTGTGATTAGTGGTGTACACGACCATGCTGAGTCAGCAAAACAGGCTTTTTTTTTTTTTTCTCTTGAAGCACGGCTGTTTCCCAGGCTCTACTGATAATTAAATCAATTAGTACTCACAAGTTCCAAACAATGGGGCAAACATAGAGCACATGCTCAATTAAACTACTACGTCTCCTTACCAGAGGCTCAGTTTCCTCACTTCCTCAAGAGGGTGGCAGTAGCACTTTGAGGAACAGATACAAAGGTCCAATGTGAAAATCAATGAATAATTTGGAAGCACATCTTTTATAAATGAGTGTTGTTTTTACTTCTGGACATAACCAAAAGTGGTCTAAGTCTGCTCTTCCCTGAATTCCGTCTGTGAAATGTGTCCTACTGTTTGTTACTCACATGCTAACTTCTAGCTATTCTCTCTTTTTTTTATCTTATACAATCTTTTCCCATTTTACATAGCTATCTCCATTCCCATTCTCTCCCCTCCTCCCGCTCCACCCTTCCCCCCTCCACCCTGCCCCCCTCCCGATATTCACTCCTCAGAAAGGATAAGGTCTCCCGTGGGGAGTCAGCAAAGTCTAACACATCACTTTGAAGCAGGACCAAGGTTCTCCCCCCTATATCTCGGCTGAGCAAGGTATCCCTTTAAAGAGCATGTGTTCTAAGATGCCAGTTCAAGTATTAGGGATGATATCCTGGT
Organism: Myodes glareolus; assembly: GCF_982192425.1. Taxonomy (NCBI): domain Eukaryota; kingdom Metazoa; phylum Chordata; class Mammalia; order Rodentia; family Cricetidae; genus Myodes; species Myodes glareolus. The sequence goes on from NC_142044.1 coordinate 23,823,374, forward strand.
CCCACTGCCGGTGGCCTCACAGACTGCCTAACTCTCTCCCACATTCATTGGGCCTAGTTTGGTCCTATGCAGGTTCCCCCACTGTCAGTGCAGAGTCAAGGAGCTCTCATTAGCTCAGGTCAGTTGTTTCTGTAGGTACCACCATTTTGGTCTTGACCCCTTTGCTCATATTATCACTCCTCCCTCTCTTGGACTGGTCTCAGGTAGCTTGACCCAGTGCTTCACTGTGGATCTCCGTACATGTTTTCATCAGTTGCTAGATGGAGGTTCTATGATGACAATTAAGGTAGTCATTAAGCTGATTACAGGGGAAGGCCAGTTTAGGCATCCTCTCCACTGTTTCTTAGCGTCTTAGCTGGGATCATCCTTGTGGATTCCTGGGAATTTCCCTAGTGCCATGTTTCTCGCTAGCTCCCTCAATCAAGATATCTCTTTGCTTCCTCTCCCTCTCAGTCTTTCCCCCTTCTTGAGTAATCCATTCCCTCATGTTCTCCTCCTCCTCACCTTCTTCCGTCCTTTTATGCTCTCCCTTCCCCCCTCCCAATTTTCTCAGGAGATCTTGTCTCTTTCCCCTTCCCAGAGGGATTCATGTATGTCTCTCTTAGAGTTCTCCTTGTTACCTAGCTTCTCTGGGATCGTGGAATATAGGCTGGTTATCCTTTGCTTTACTCACGCATAGGTGAATATTAGATGTAAAGCTTCTAACTTTCCAATCTGGTTTTTCCTACTGGCACACACTACTGAAGCATCCCCTGTCCCCTACTGTCCTTACTTCAGGGCTATGGATATACTACAGCCATGGTGAACATTTGTGCTTAAAGTCACCCGTTCCTTCCATTCATGAAACCTCCCAAACCTCTTTCCTCTCTAACAACAAACTTTCCTTTTTCCCAATTTCTTCCCATCCCTTAACTTTCTTCAGCCAAAACCCATCCTTTATGCTTTCCTTTCCTTTATTCTGAGACCCCCACTCTTTCTGTCATAGTTTCTCTATCGATGTACACAGAGGCCATCTTGAACCACTTGATTTATTTCCTGGTTATCTTCCGCTGTCATCATCAATTGTGGAGCTACTTAAAATGACCCTAACCCCCATTCTTACTCCCTCACCCTCAAATAAGACCATCCCAGTTATAGCCACTATGCTGGGCTTTAAAAAATCACAAGCCAGCTCAAGCAGTGCCCCCAAATAAAAAAAAATTAATAGGTTTTTATTTAAAGTAAACTTTAAATACTTTGCCATTTTGAAGCCCAAACATTTATATTGTACTGCCACCAGGTAGGTTCATTCACCAATGAATGTGTATTGTATATATGAGAAGTGCTGGCCGTTGAGAAGGAGAACAGCAGACAGAAGTCCTCGTCCTTGTGGATAGCCTTTCAGTGCAGCTTTCTACCTCTTTAACCTTGGCCCACAGAAGCACACCTCACTTCCTGTCCACACTCACAGTGCCATTTATACAATGAATGGTTTGTCCAACCACATAAGATAACGCAGGTACAAAAGCACTATCCAGTATGACTGTTGCTAAGATACCTATGGCGCACTCTGATGTTTTCTCAAAGGAATCTATTACCAAAAATGAAAATGTGTTCCCAATGATTGGAGCTGATTTTTTGACTCAGTGGAACAAATCGCTGTGCTCATAAGTCTTACCAGGTCTCCTGATACTGACATTGTGACCCCAGAAGTGTCACCTAACTTGTAAGACTTTTTCCATCTTTTAGAGAGTGAGAAGCTTTCATGAAGAGATGAGTTAGCTTGTTGAAATGCCCAATGACAAATCCTGGGAGGAGGTGGAAACTTAGCACATGGCCATCTTAGCTCATGCTAAGACCTTGGAGACATTTCAGCTCTGTCTTCCTGGGGCTCTTTTCCCCCAAAATATCATCTGGTTGTTCCTCACTTTTAAGAATCTTAGTTTTGGTATCATTTCATTATCTCTCCTGGATGACTGTCTCATGAAACTATCTTCAGTAATTGTTTTAGTTCATTAGGCAACATTTTTCTGGTTTGTTGTTGTTCTGTTTTTCTCAGTTCATGTTCTGTCTCTTCCCCAGAGTAGGGAGTTTGTGTGAAAATGAAGCTCTGTCTGACTCTTTCAGAGCTCTGATCACACCACTTAAACGTCTGGACAAAGGTAGCTGCTGGAGACACACTCACCGAGTAAACGGGTGTTCCAGAGGACACATACTCGCCAGAGTCAGGCAGTATGGAGAAGTGTCAGTTGAAAAGACTCCCCCTGAAGATAACAGAGGATTTGGATCTATAAGCAATGGGTCCAGGTTTTTCTTTACTAGCCCCCTAACTTAGTCACATCCTCAGAGGTGGGCCCCAAAGCTCTAATGTCACAGCCCCACTACTTAGCTTCTCAGACTATGGCTGCATTGGCATCGATCCTTTAGTAATCTGTGATTAAATGAAGTAATCAAGATTAAATGAGGTTATTAAGATGAGTTCTAAGTTAGGATGACAGGTACCTTTTTAAGGAGAGGAATTTAGACTCAGTCAGAGAGAAGGTTGTGTGAAGAAGACACAGGGAAAGGACAGCTGTGTACAAGAGACCTTAGAAACCATTCCCACCAGCACCTTGATCTTGGGTTTTTAGTATGCAGAGCTGGCAAGGAACTGAGAGGGGCTAGAATCCTGCTGTTTGAGTCGCCAGTCCCATCAGGACTAATTATGAAACATCTTTTCTGCTCCTTAATTTGTAACATGAAGATGGCACTTCACACAGGAGTCAGTTTTGCAAACTCACAATCACAAATCACAATAGGATGTTGGCACAGGTTTAAGCTTGCCTGCCCCAGCCAAATCTTTCTTTACTCTTAATTTAAAATTATGGATTTTTGGAAGTTCATTAAACCCTACCAGATCAGGTGGTACTGGGATCCGCACTGCCCTCACTATCCTGATAGTCCTTGGAACGAGAATACTTGCATGATAGCTGGAGCCAGGGCATCTGCAGGCCTCAGTCCACACACCCAGAAGAAAAAGAATTACCCATGCTGTTGTTTCCCTTAGACAACAGAATTCAATCTGATCTTCCAGTTTTCCATGGTTAAAGAAGAATGTCACAGAATCATTTGACTTGTTCTTCATGCTAATGTAAACCAATGTTTTGGGAGGGGCTTTGCATCTTGAGTCTCCTTTGGGTCTTCCTCTTCTGGCCCCACAATTTCCAGTCCTGCACTTAAGGGACTCAGGGAAGTGCAGGACATCTTATACACAGGACATGACCTCTGAGCTCCAGTGGCCACACTGTATGTCCTAGATTCATTCACACAGCCCTTCAGGGAAGCACTCATGAAGTGCCCTACTCTCTCCATACCTGTGGGTGCTCTCTGCAATGAACTAACTCTCTATCCCAGCTCAAGCTTCCCAGGACTGGTCCTTGCCCTGGATGATGTCCAGAGTTTCTGCATAAAATGGAAAGAACATCTAACAGTAGATTTTTGCCAACTTACATCTCTTTCGAACTCCTCTCCTTTGCTCTTCTTGCCTGTCACATCCTTAGCCTTTTCTCTTATCTCTGCACACCACCATTTGGACCTCATTATGTCCTACATAATCAAGAACCCTGGTACCACTTGCAAATATCCCACACAGGGGAGAACATCTTAACCATTGCCAAATGCTTATGACCAAACTCTGCATACTGGAGTTTACAGATATACACATGGTGTGTGTGTGTGTGTGTGTGTGTGTGTGTGTGTGTGTGTGTGTGTGTATAAATTATATGTGATGAAAAATCTAAGACACTCTTGCAATTTGAGAATCCCATTTCATTAGGTATCCTGTATTTTAACTGGCTTTTTAAAAGTTAATTCCAAAGGAAAATCTCTTTGAGTCAGGATTCTCAAACTTGAGCTTCCTAAGACCCTCCAGGGCGCTTGTTAAATCAGATAGCTAAGCATCACTCTGAGATTCTGTGACTTAATAGATATAAGCTAGGCCCAAGAACTAACTTCTTCAGCAAATTTCCAGGCACCAGGAATCTTGCTTGTTCAGAAGTCACGTGTTGAGAACAACTGTCCTAGAAAATGGAGGAAGAATAAAGGTCACTTGAGTTTAGCAAGCTATGGGACTTGAAAGCGTTTCTTTTATGTGCTGGTTAAATTCTGTTGTGAACTTGACAAGACTGAGAAATCCATAGGTTTAGGGCACTAGTGAAGCACACCGTGTGTGTGTGTGTGTGTGTGTGTGTGTGTGTGTCAAGGTGGAGATTGGGGAAACATTTCCAGAGAGGATGAACTGAAGCCCCTCTCTGAAAGTGGGTAATACTTTCTCACGTACTGGAGTCTTGGGCCAAATAAAAGGGGAATCAAGGGCAAAGGAACCATGCATAAGCATTTGCCTGCTTCCTGGCTGCAGCGGGCAGATCATGACTAGGCAAAACATGCTACTGTCCCCGTGCCTCCCTCACCAGGATGAACTGCATCCTTCAAACTGTGGACTAAAACAGTGAGCCAAAGCTGAGAGGCAAACAAGTTCTTTCCTCTTTCTTTTCTTCCTTCCTCCCTCCCTCCCCTCCTCTTTTTCCTCCCCCATTTCCTTTCCTTTCCTTTCCTTCCTTTCTTTATTCCTTCCTTCATTTACTTTCTGTCAGGTGTTTGATCGCAACGAAGAGTAATTTAGCAGATATTATAATAACTGTAGCATGGAAAGATTAATAACAAAAACCTTCACCTACTTCTTAGCATTCTTTGTAGGATTAAATGGGTTTACAAATAGAAATCTTTTAGTAGAGCCTGGCACTTTGGTGTACTGCACAAGGGTGAGCATTTTATTATCAATGATATCACCATATTACCTTTGTCTACAGATTTAAAATGTATTATTCTTTCCCTGACCTTAATTTTCCTGACCATACAGAGTTGCCAAGAAAAGTCAAAATGATAATATAATGTGTAGCTCCAGATTTAAAAATAGAGAGCATTGTATATTAGAAGTAATTAACTAAAAATGATAAAATTCATAGTATAACTACTGTGACTCTGGCACATGTTCAAAAATTGATCATAGGATCACCATATGGACCATCAATTTTACTTTTACTGATAGTCCCAAAAGAAGCGAGTACAAATCAGGAATTTAAACAGATACCTATATGCCAATAGTCCTAGCATCGTTTTCCCCAGAAGACAAAGGATGGAAGTGGTCCAAATTTCCATCAATGGATGAGTGAATGAACAACATGTTGCACAAACCTCACAGATGCGTTCCAGTCACAGCGAGAGACGAAGGACAAACACAGTGCACTACTGCTGCTCTTGAGAGATGCCAACCGAAAACATTCAGACATGAAGAGCTGTGTATGGTACAGTTACATGACAGATCTATGGTAGGTCTGCCTATAAAGACAGAGAAACTGGTAGTTCCCATAACCAGAGAGAAGGGGCTCGGAGTGGCTACGTAATGCATATGGGTTTCCCATTTGTACAGACGGAAATGTTCCAGAACGACACAGTCATGGCTGTGCAGCGCCATGAATCATGTAATTTCCACTGAGTTGGACACCTGAACTGGTTGAAATGGTAAATTTTACACAACACATTTTTACCTTTCTTAGGAAACAAAGTACAAAATAAACCCTTGGAAGTAGATGGCTTGGGTTTTGTTTATTGGAGTTTACAAGATCCTAGGAAGCATTGCCTTGTGCCTTCTGGACTGGGTGGCTTCCCAGTTGAATAGTTAACATCTAAGGCCTGGTTGCCCTTAGCTCCTGTCTGTAGCCACTTCCCTCACATGTGCAACCAATGTGCATTGTCATTCTTCCTCTGTGCCTCAATTTTCTCATTAATAAATGAATTTTAAGAATATTTTAAGGAGCACATTATAGATTCTAATTCTTCTAAGCTATGGTGGGCATAAATGTTGAGCAGGTGTTTGCAGTTCAAATATATGTATCCTTTTCTTTTTTTTCCATTCAAAAAATTTATACTTCCTCCCCTCCTCCCATTCCCCTCCTGCTCCCGCACTCACAGGTATCATTTTCTCTCCAGGTTAAAGTGGGTCTGTGGATACCCAAACTTTAGATGTTCCAATCCCTTCTTTAAATGCCATAGCAACTGTATATAACACTTCCCACACACAACTGAAATACACTACTGAATACAGTGCAAATGCTATGGAAATTCTCATGCTGTATGACAAAGGATGAATCTTTACAGTATAGAGACTTTCCAAATATTTACAATTTGTGGCGGGTTCAATCTGCAGATGAGTAAACCACTGAAATAGACAACTGGCCACAATCAATTCGCTAGCTCTGCGAGCAAATACCGAGCATCGCTATAGCAAATTAGCACAAAACTCTAGACTTCAACAGCACAAATGTTTTATCTTGTATTTTTCGTACTCAGAGGTCTGACAGAGGTCACGGTAGACAAAAGTCATTAGAAGTGCTACATCGCTTCTATAGGCCCCATGGGTTTTTCAGCATGCTTGCCTTTCCTACTTCTAGAAGTTGCTTGCCTGCCTTGGCTCGTGGCTCCTTCATCTGTCTTTAAAACCAGCAGATGTACCATCCTGTAATCTCATTATGTCATTGATTGCTCCTACAGTCTTATTCTCAAAAGCCTAAAGGTAAAAAAAAAAAATTAAATAAACAAAAGAAAGTTAAGCGTCAATTAGTGAAAAAGCGAAGCATGCTGTACAAAAACAACCACAAATATTATTCCATTATTCAGCATTGAGAGAATGGAGTTCTGATACACAAGGCTAAATGCAAATAGTCTCATTCTCCTGCCTCCTTCTCATAAAACTCTTGAGGTGACTTTCTGCAGGATAATCTCATCTCTAAATCCTTAGTCTCTTGCACCACAAAGTCCCCTTTGACAAGGAAGATAAGGTATTCACAGGCTCTGGGAAATTAGGTGTGGGAATTGTTTTGCTTTGAAGGGGAGAATTATTCTGTCCGTCATCATATTACTACATGGTAGGAAAGCAGAAACACTGATCTTGTGACATCAGTCCTGCCCCTTAGTGGCCATGCTACCCTACCTACCTAATCTCCAGCATTGCCCTTAACGTGGGAATGACAGCTGCTCTCGGGGCCTGGATGAGGAAAATGGGATGAATTAATAGGACCCAGCACAGGAAACTTCCTCAGGGTTCTCAGCGTATCATAAGAATATGTTATCATAATCCTCTTTCCTCTCAGCAGGATTACGATAAGGCTTAGATATTTGCAAAAACCATCAGGTGAAATGCGAAGTTTTATCCAGATACTGGTTGTGGATTTTTTTTTTTTTTGTACATTTCTTTTTTAACGTTTTTCATCTCGTTCCTGGTCATTCTGGGATGACAAGGAAGGTAAAACTGGACGGACAATCTGCCTGGTTGTCCCTGCTCTTCATGACCACACATTCTGTGTCTGGAGACAGCATAAGCGTGGCTACCTTTTGATTTCTTATTTAGAGGGAGAGAGCTGGGGCGCTCCTGATTTAAAATTTTACCGAGACCTTTCCTGTGATCTAAAGCAGCGGCAGTGTAGATGGGACTTGCTGGACTGTGACATGAAGGAAAACAAATTCACAGTGTGTAAAATACGAGCCCCGTTGTTCATGTGTAAGTATTTATGGAGCGCTTACTATTTTCCGAACATTATCTTGCATGCTGGATGGACTGCGGTGAAAGATGCAAACAAGATTCTTGCCCTTCGTCTAGTGAGGAGAGATATACAATAAAGAGATGGAAATGTTATGTAAGTAGGTAATTACAATTTTTGAAAATTGGTATAAAGCAAATAGAGTTCTGTATTGGAATAATGAAGTTGGCTAGAACAGCAAAGTGGGATGTTTATTCTGAGACACAAAAGGCTTGAAGGAGAGCCAAGACCTCTACCTCCAGAGGGAGGAAGCCTGGGCATGCTTCAGGCACTGTTTTGCAAACACTGGGTCTTGCATTAATAAGTTGTCAGATTCATTTAGTGGCTACTAACAAGTTTATTTCCCCTCCAATAAGTGAGTCAGAATGAAGTAAATCAGACAAGGTGACATTAAAGTATGCCATGAAACAAGACAGAATTGCCTAGCGATATTTTAGTTTGGTTACATGCAGACACATACCTATGCGGGAAAGAGTAGTCACGCAAAGAAGAGAAAGGCCTTGGTGTGTTTAAAGAGACCAAGAGTGTCATAGATGGACCCTACCCTTCAAGGGGAATCAGTAAGAAGCCACATGAACAGAAGCCAGATTGTGCAGGCCGACAGGCCACTGTCGGGAACTGAGACTTTAGGCTACATACTACGGGAAACCACGGGTTGATGTAAGGTGGTGGATGGCACACTCTGCTGCACACATTTTAAAAGAAGGATAATTTCTGAATACCTACCGCTAGTGCCTCTCCACTCTTCATCTAATTTCATAGGTTGGATTCTAGAATTCACCGCACTGACCCAACAACCAAATGCTTTGGCGGGCATTCAAGTGTGCAATAGAAGAATGTTGGTGAACCACTGATTTCAGTCCTTGCCAAAATGTCTGTGACCAGGTGGTAAATGTGAAACACAGGGATGTAAACATCAATGCAGTATCTTTTTTTAAAAAAAATCTATCACTGAGCAAAAATTTTTAAACACTTGAGAATGTCATCAGTATTCCCCAAAATGTGCAGACTTTTGTAGAGGACCATAGGGTCTTCCTATCAAGTTTAAATTGTGCACAACATTTACCAAGAAATCTCATGGTAATGATTATACCTTTTACACACACACACACACACACACACACACACACACACACACCAGGAACAATTATAGCAAAGTGTATGTGTTATACTCATTATTATAAACCATTGGAAACACTGTTAAAGAGCTATTAACAGGAGAAGTGGCAAATAAGAAACAGAAGCTTTTACTGTGTTAGATAGTTGAACATATCCTTGATACTTCGCATTATAATACAAAAGTCCTAAAGTACTGACGAGAAAAAAACAATTGAGAAATATCAATAGCATGATGTAATCTTAGTTCAAATCAAAACCAAAATGGAAAAGGTCTGTGTGAGATGTAAAGATAGCGGAATGCATACAGAAAAGCCAAAATCTAAGCGGGACACTGCCTTAGTTTGGGTTTCTGTTGTGTGACAAGACACCATGACCATGACAACTCTTACAAAATAAAACATTTAACTGGGGTGGCAGCTTATAGTTCAGAGGTCCAGTCCCTTATTATCATGGCAGGAAGCATGGCGGCATGTAGGCTGATGAGGTGCTGGGGGGATAGCTCTTGTAGGCAACAGGAAGTTAACTTAGACCCTGGGCAGTATCCTGAGCATAGGAAATCTCAAAGCTCAACCACAGGGTGACACACTTCCTCCAACAAGGCTAGAACCACTCCAACACAGCCACACCTCTAAGACTGCGGCTCCCTATGAGGTTATGGGGGTCAATTACATTCAAACTACCACAGACACCCAACAAACCCAGTAGATGAGAGTGAGAGGGAGTGGCTGAAGAGGCTGCTCTTTTACTTCAAAAACATTGACACTTGACTTAATTTTACACTAAGCGCATCATATTTTTTGAACATGTAAAAAATGATAACAAAAGTATCTTAGGAAAAAGATATTCACAGGCAAAGCAAGCAAAGAAGGGCAGTTGCCAGGGAGGTAAGAAAAGGGTCATCAAAGTGTCTCAGCTGCTAGATGCTTTCTTTGAAGGAAGCTGTTAGTGTGTACATGTGAACACATGGTATATATGTCTACAAAGGTGTTTTCTCAAAATGCTCAGGAATACATTTTTCCCCCAGAAAAATGAAATGTTGAACCATTTTAATTGGATTTAATACTGAATGGCCAACTACTTTAACTCCATTTGAGTTTGGCTGAATCTGTTCCGATCAGAAATAAATCTATGAGATTCTGGTGTAAACTCACAAACCTTGGGGGAAAGTAAGACAGGGACCAGGACTACGGACATCCCTGAGCTTGTAAACCCTGTCAGGACTCAGGGACTGGAATGCACACCCTGACTCTAATTCTGACCTAGTAGCTGCTGTGTTACTGTCACTTTGCAAATGAAGACTTATGAGCTTATGTGTGTGGGTGGCCCAGCGAGGGGAGGTCCTAGAGACTTGTGTCCTGACTGTGTTGGACCATCAGTGCTATTTTCAAGACAAGCTGAGCGAAGGTACTCAGGCAAGAGATCGATTTTAATGTAGTAAAGTGAAGATCAGTGCAGTTGGTCATAATGCATTTGTTATAATAATATAGGTTGTACATAATATTATATAACCTATGTGGCTGAAATCCATATCAGAACTATGAGGGGGCAGTGGGAGAGCTTCTAAGGAAATTACAGTACTTGTTTCTATGCCCCTCTTCCTATTTCACTAGCCACAGAATTATAACCCAGGGGTGAAGAGAATAGACCAGGATCAGGCTGTTAACTGATAAGATCTCCAGACCTTAAATCATCCCTAGAAGCTTCTCCTGGAATCTTCCCCCAACAAGGTGATACTGCTCCTATGCCTGGGGCCTGCCTGGCCACTCATCACACTTTGTCACAAGCCAGTCTGTCTTCTTTCATGGAATGTGGGTGTGCACCTGGACCATGCAAGATTCCTGGTGGTCCAGGCCTGGCAGGTCTCACAAATTCCTTAAGCATGAATGAACACCCCTGTAGCCAGGAATGTTATCGGGACTGTCGAGGAAAGCTAGGTGGCTCACAAGGAAGTTTCTATTAAGGATGAATAGATGAATAAGAGGAGCTGAAAACAGCTCAGCCTGGGGGAGGAGGAGATGAAGGAAGAGAGACTAGGGTAAAAGCTGTAATGGTGGCTACAGCCGTCAAAGTTTGTAGAGCACACCCCACACAGTGAACCTTAATGTAAACTGTGGGCTGGAGAGTTAATGATGCATCAGGGTGAGCTCATGGATCAAGACATGGGCACCACAGTGATGCTCAGAGTTAGGTGCTACTGATGTGGTACACAAAAGCTCTCTGTGAACCTAAACATAATTCAATATTTCATAATGTATGTCAGTACAAAGAACAACCACCATTTAATGCTTTATGGATTTATGGACAAACATCTCTGTCTGAAGTGTGATAAGACTCCCTTCCTAGAGATTTATGTATGTCCAGTGAGACTATGTCCCATAGTCTATAACGCACTGGCCAGGGAGAGAGCTGGGCAGCAAAGGGAAACACTCTGATATGGAAAGAAAAGGAGAAAAAAATCAATATTAAATATAGCAATACTGAAAGCAAACAGAAACACACAATCCCTTTAAATGCTTTTTCCAAAATAAAAAAAACCTAAATGAATTTACTATTTCCTTTTTTTCCATTCATGCTCAGCCTCGGTTTCTTTCTTTCTGTCTTCTGTCTTTTATTTTTGAGACAGGCTGACCTTGAACTCATAGAGACAGGCCTGTCTCTGCCTCCCGAGTGCTGGGATTAAAGGCATGTGCCACCATCGCCTGCCTTCAGTCTTGTTTTCTAATATTAAATATAGTGATAAATCTTGCCAGTACTAAAATAAATATAAGGAAATAGGTTTGAGACTCTTTTCTGAAAATTAGTCAATTATTATTGCTGTGTTAATTTGATAATTAATTATATGATTGCAGAATTAATTTTTAAAATAATTCTCCCTGAAAAGAAATTCTCCAAACCTAAAGGGAAGATTTTTCTCTCAGACAGTAACTTGAGTAAGAATTTAGAATATATAATAACCCACAATTTTCTTCCTCTCTGTGTGTGTGCATGTGTGTGCAAGTGCACACGCATCTGTGCCTGATTGTGTGCATATGTGGAGGCCCAAAGGTTGATGCCAGGCATCTTCTTCCATTACTGTACACATTAATTTATAGGTCACTCTCTCTTGCTGAATCTCAAGCTTGCCAGTTTGGCTAGATAGGCTGGCTAGTGAGCTTCCGGAATCCGCCCATAACCCATGGGCCTTACAGATAAGAGATGTGTGCTGCTCCAGCCAGCTTTCACGTGGGTCCGGGGAATCCAAACTCAGCTGCCATGTTTTCCCAGAAAGCACTCTACCAAGTGCGCTACCTGTGACGGCCTGAATTTTCCTTCCTAATCCCAGTTGTTATTGTTGGGGGACTCCAAGGACTTGTTTCATTTTGCCCTTATGACTGACATTAAGATTAAATATAGGTCAAATGTATATTAATTATAATATATATATAAATGTTTATACTAACTTCTGTTATTATTAAGTATTAAATGCTATAATGTCATATACACAGAAGATTATTATACAAATATGACTGAAATAGTGCATTATACAAAAGAAGAAATCTGGTATTCTAGAAAGTATGTAATTTCTCCCTGGTTTCATGGGCTAATAAGCAAAGGCCACAGTAGAAACATGTAGGTCCTTTGACTGTGAAGTCTCGGCCATGTTTTGTGTCCAGGCAGGCCTTTCCCCTTAGTGGAGCATCCTAAGTTACAAGACTAAAAAGAATGTACTAAATAGTGAGAGAGACACGATTGAGTTCTATGCTTCCCAAAGGACGTAGTCTAGAGAGCATGCTTGGAGCCATTCATGACCACTCATGAGATCATTACAGCAGTAGCGATTCACAACAGCCGCTTACCAGCTGAACACAATTCCCTCCTCCCCAGTAATGAGTCCAAGACTGTAAATCCTGCTATTTCCCTCTCATCTAGCAGTGTCCACCCGCGTGTCGACTCTCCTGCATTGGGCTGAGGCATGAATCCACACTCTACTCCCTAACCTAGTAATCTAAGGCCTGCATAGTAGTCAAAGGACAGTCTCCAGCTCTGACATTCATTGGCTGTCCACCCCCAGGCCTCTTAAAAAGCCACTGTGAGATGATGGAACGTTTGATCTAGCGAACCCGACTTGATACACATCCAGCCGTTCAGTCACTGCCTTTATTCTGCTCCCAGGAACAAAAGAACTCATGAATGAGTTGGAGAAGTCCATGAGTACCAGCAGGTGGAACAAAGGCATTTTGAGAGCACTAAGAGTCCATTCATTTACTCTCCGGTTTTCCTGCCTTGATGAATGTGTCTGCACTCGCTCCAAAGCACATGATCCATCCCCTGCCTCTTGACAAGTAGCATTCTGACTCACAGGTGGAGAGCACCTCTTCTACACACTACACATCTTCCCTGAACTCCACAGCTATGATCAAATACTTCTGTCATTTTACGGTTGTTACCTGTCATGTCTATTTAAAGGGAAATGACTATGGATATACTTCATCGTTGTACATTACGTACTCTATGTGAATTGAGGAACCTCCCAGCTAGGGACTTAGTAAATATCACCCTGTTGGTGACATCATAATCTCTATCATTTATACTTGTGTTTCTGTCTGATTCTATGACAGACTTCTTTTCTGCCAGTTGCAAACTCTACTTAAACATGCATATGCTTCCTTTATTCATATACCTATAATCCAGCAGCCTTCTGCAGAACCATCTGTTTTATAGCCCGTCCCACATATATGATTTCCTTTTACCAACAAGTTCAAGGACTGGACCATTTCATACATATTTTAATAAAAATACATATATTTTAAATTCTTTGTGTTCTGACTCCTAGTGAGAAAGACGAAAATTATACCAGAGTCAAAATGGAGTCTCTTGGCCAGGAAGTCATGACTAGTTATTATGTGAGTCTCTGATAGTCTCTGTCGCAAAAGACTCTGCCAAAACCACAAGCTTACACAGAAGCCATGGAACCTTCGACCAAACAAACTCTAAGGGGCAGCTGCCTGGCAACTGTCTGCTCATCCACTCTTCTTAACTACTGTGGCTAAGGGTTACCGCTTCTCAGACCCTGTGTTTAGGCCCTCCCCTTGGCCTCAACTTGTTTGAGCACACTCATAGTTTAGCATGGCACATGCTAGCCTCAAATAAGCATCATTCTTCTTTAAATAATCTTTCCTTTTTCTTTCTCTCTCTCTTTTCTTTCTTTTTTTTTTTTTTTACGCAGGGCTGGGCTCAACATCCTCTGGTCCTTCCTAATGCTCAAGACTGTACCCTTACTGTGATTGCAAGTGCATTTATTCCACAGGGAAATTGCTATATTTGTTTAATAAGCAGTTTCCCCAGCGAACTCAGTAAAAGGAAATAGAAGCCTTTTGCACCTATTCTGAACCGGTTCATTTTAGAGGTCCTTTTAAATGCTCCGGAACATGTCATTTTCCTACATCAGGCAAGCTAAGTCCACTTAGAAAAAGCAGGAACTGCAGCCTCTGCCAAGACTACCAAAGAATTAGCACAAATTCTACATTAGGTTCCCCTCCCCAAGGCATCTTGTGTAAGGAGAACTGTAGACTCCAGTAGGGAAAATGGCCTCTTGCTGTTTGGGCTTCTTGTCACCTCACTCAACTTTGTTACTTAGAATTCTCAGCCTGGATTGAAACCTCTTGAGATGGTGGTGATACTTTCAGAGGCTGGGGGGCCTCCAAGGAACCCTCTTAGATGTCGTGTTTGCTCTCGCAACTTCATGCACCTGTATCCGTTGTCACGCCAACAGTACCACGTGATAAGGACGGTGCTTTACCCGAGGCTGTGAAATCAATGAAAGTTCAACACAAGTTGCCACAACACAGAACTTCCCATTGTAGACTCCATGATAAGTATATCTTCTGGCCACATTGGCATTGTTTCTGAAAACTGTGTCTTGAAGATGTGTGGTCTCAAGACACTTCAAGAACGTAGACAGTATAAAGCAATGGATGATTAACTCCCATATGATAAATACATGAGTTTGGACCACTAAAGGAATCCACCAAACTATTCCCTGAACACGAGGAGGACACACACTAATATTTTTCAGATATATTACAGTAAGCTGCTGAATAGCTTGAATTAAGATCAAAAATGTCAAAAAGAAAAGGTGTGTATGTGGAGAAATGAATGCAATGAGCTCTGATAATAGATGGTTTATTGGGAACCCTCATAACATTTTTCAAAAGAATTTGACAGCGTTTATTTTAATAAGACAGAGTGAACAGGAAATGGCTTAAAAGATGCCACCAATCTTTTATTTAGCTAAGTACTGCCCTTCATTTTGAAGGAAATGATACAATTTCAAACTAGAACCTCCTCCTCAAGAAGTGGTGAAAGACAATCGATTTCACATACAACCTTCAAACAAAATTAAGGTTTCTATAATTTTCCGGGAAACAAAATGCATGTGGAGTGTGTATCCTGATGGTAATTCTACACAGGCCACAGAATGAGAACCAAGAACAAAACAGCATAATGAAAAGATGAAGAAAGCAGTCAAATTTATCATTATCCTGATTTTTAAACAATTCACAAATAAAATCTAACTTTCCAAACAAATCTGTCGGATGACTATTAGCACTTTTAATTTGTTTAAAAAAATGGCTAGAGAAGCACATACTATATCAAGAGTCTTCAACACAGTGGATCCCATTTTAAGAAAACAAAAACAAAAAGAAAAACAAGTAGTTCTTAAATTTTCTTAGCTTTCCATAGTATATATCATATAAAATTAAAGTTTTGCTTCCAAAAAATATGTTTTCACGTGGTTGTTCTTGTCCAAGGGTGCCCTGAGGCCCAGAAGCACCGATGCTTTGAGAGGCTGAACCACTGAACCATTTTCATAAAAACTAAAAATCATCTTCAAGATCTGGAATAAAGTCTTCTGCTAGACATTTCACGGCTACAAAGTCATTTTAAATTAAACGTGGAATAAGAGCTACAAAAGTATCAGTTCCTCCCATAGAAAAAGTGGTGTAGCCGAAGTTGTAGACTCCTTTGACATACATAAGCAGTCTCAATAAAATATTTGCTCAGGTAAGAAAATAGAATTTGTCTGGTTTCTTTTAGTGTGTATTCCACAGGGTCCTGCTCAGCCCTTCCATAGCTTCAGAAGAACCTTGGAATCAATATTTCTTTCCTTCAAAGAGCGTCCATAATTCACAGTACAAAATAGTTCTATGTCTTATTCCTACGGAGAAATAAAAATTATTAAATATACTTTTGTTTTCTAAGGTGCCAAACGTAGCCATTGCCAGGACATTAAAAGAAATGATTTTTTCCCCCACAACACGGATGTCTTAAAAACCAAGAGCTGACACAACTCTCTTCTTAGAGCCCTAAATTGATGCTATTTTACTTCAAACCAGCGGTTCTCAACCTTCCTAATGCTGAGACCCTTTAATACAACGGTGACTTCCAACCCTCCAATGACCTCATTGCCACTTCATAACTGTAATTTTGCTACCGTTACGAATTGTAATGTAAACATCTGATATCCAGGATACCTGGTATGTACCCCAAAGCGTCTCGACACGCAGGTTCAGAACCACTGCTAAAAGACCTTCTGTCCCCTAAGAGGATTTCCAATGGGATAGCTCTTCCTAAGCATGACATACTTGTCCTCACTGGTACCCAGCTGAATGGTTGGCAGCACAGTCCAAAAAATACCACCTGGAAAACATCTAGTTCCAAAAAGTAAGAATGCTACAGGTGTGGTGGCAGAAGCTATGGGTTCTTCCTTTGGGGGCACTCCACGTATAATACAAATCACCTGCTACACTGAGTGTGAACAGACTGTGTGTGTTTGGGGGGGAGAGGATGACGACAGGGAAGGGAGAGCAGGAAGAGGTGGCTATTCCAAAACCACTGGGGACAGCTGTTCTGATCCTTCCCCTCCTGTTGTCCACACAGTGGGCATCTATTTCCTCTTTCACTAACCGAAATCTGTTAGACATTGGTTTTTCTAAATGTCATTGCCTGTGTGTACCGTGTTCTGCTGTTCCAAGAACAGGGCCATATAAACAAATAGCTATGAGTACACAGAAATCAGATCTACACTCCCATCAGAAACTGATTCTCCGGCAATGCTCCAAACCATGGCTGGTGTATACTCATCTTTAACATTCAAAGGAGCAAAGACTTGTTCGGTAAATCACCATGAAAGCAGGAGATTTATTTAATGCCTTTATAATGAAAAAGTTTCATGCTGAGGTACTAGGAAGATCTAGGCTTTAAAAAAAATAGCATAACAACTTTTATGTCTAAAAAAAAGTGGGATTTAGAGATTCCTAAGCAAGGAGCCCAAGAATGGCCATTGCTTCAGGGCACTCAAGTAAGATTCTGCTCCAATGGGTAAGAACTAAGTCATAAATGACTTGTCCGGTATAGTACAATGACTGTAGGAGGCAGGAAAGGCCTTTAACCATGCTCAACTTTTGAGAGCAGTTGACAGCACTCTGTTGTAAAAGGCCTGCCCACAATTTAGGAGACAGGCTACAGCCATCATAAAGCCTTGCACTGAAGTGCACAGGAGTTCAGCAGCAGACCCAATGGCTAACTGCCAGTCAGCCACCAACACATTCCACCATCACATCACCAGCACCATCACATTTGGGACCATAACCAAAACCTGTGTGATTCATGTCACCACTCTTAAGCCACAGAGAAACTGAGTCCATATAACAAGACTTTGCATCGTGAATGAAACTTCTCAACCATGGGTGGCAAAGTGAGCCTAATCCTAACTGGACCACAACACAACTGTTACCACCAGGCAGAACAAAGCCATGGTGAGGAAGGTGGACCAAGAAGAGAAAAGCAAAAAGCAAAAAGGATCCTAGGTCCAGCTTTATTTTTAAAATAAATAAAAATAACTCTCACCATTCAGCAAGGGGATACGGAGAGATTTTAATTCTTGCCAGGGCATCACTGGCGGATTCCCTAGAGGATATTTTACGGGGTGGCACAAGCCAACCCCATCTGTGACCTGCAGATGAACGTGCCAAGCAGGTTTAATTAGATCAGAGACACAAAGGGCTATTGCCTCCCTTGATAACGCCGCCATAGCTCTAAGAGTCCACAACAGCAGGCCAAAAACAGAGGCAGCAGAACGGCACCTTAATTGAATCCTTTCTCTGGCTGGCCCTTGACAATGATTTACTTGTAACCGGGGGGGGGGAAGGGTTGGGAGCCAGAGAATCTGCTTAGAGCCAGCTTTCCAATAGGAGGTACTTGGGGACGGAAAGAACAGAGGTAGAAGATTCTGTTTGTAGCCTGTTTTTTAGCCTGAGTTTGCTAAAGTATTTGTTGCACTTAATAAGGGGGCTGTTTGGTTTCGGTCTGCTGCTCCCAGATCTTGTGGTTTCAGCAGCCCTGTGCCCCAGGAACCCATAAAATAAATCACTCCAGCCTCTAGGATCCTAAGCACAGCTCAGTGGGGGAAGCTGATAAGCAGCTCTTCCAGCTGCCCAGCACAGAGGCGCCTCCCAACCCCCTCTGGCCTTTGTACCCGGCATCCTCCAAGCAGAAAGTAGGGAGGGACACAGAGAGGCCAAATGCAGGGCACAGTTACTCTGCAATTCCCCAATCCTGTATAAGGAAGGGTTGAATTTGGTCCCAGATCTGTCAGGGTTGAAACTCCAAGCAAGTTCACACTTTACCTCAACTAGAAAGGAAGGCAGACCTAGGTCCCCTCCCCCCGGAAAAATGTTCCCCATCGCTACCTACCAGCCAAAGTGCTCCTACCTGCTCCCTCCGTCCCCTTCCTCCTCCCCCGTTCAAAGTCGGCTGTGCTTTTCTCAAACTCTGCGTTTTCCAAAAGGCCCAGGAATCTCAAATAAGGCCCAGGCGAAGGGGGTGGGGTGGGGAGGAAGGGGGCGCGGCCGTTGCAAACAGCTCCCTTTTGCAGCTCTGAGTCTAGGCTAACTATCAGTGCACCACCGAGTCTCCATTCTCCTCCTCGGAGCCCGGTGCAGGGGGGCGCAGGGGAGACGGTGTAGTCCGAGCCGCGTCGCTGTCGCCCTCATCTGGCTCAGCCGGGTGCAGGTGCGTGGCGAGCTCCTGCAGCACCGCCGCGCGTCCGATTTGGTCGTTGCGCCGCTTCTCCATAATCAAATCCTCCAGGCTCTGGAACTCGAGAGTGTGGCTGCGCTGGGCCGAGAGCTGAATTTGCAGACGGTAGGGTTGCTTGCCGATACGCAGCTCGCCACCGATTTTAAACTCGCGTTTGCCATAGCGGCACCAGGCGGCAAAGCTCTCCGAGTTGCGCCAGCTGAGCTCGCGCTCCTTGGCGCCCACGTGCGCCAGAGCGTTCCGCACCACAGCGCTGGGGCTCAGTGGTTTGTAGCGATACAGATCGTTGACCACGCGGCCACGTCGACCCTGGCTTGCATCGGTCAGGAAGCTGTTGCTCACCTCCAACCGGTGCAAATGCACCACCTGGAAATTACCCACGTAGACAGCCCAGTGCGGGTACTGCGCCTGCGATACAAACTCCACGAGGTCGCCCGGACTGCACTTGTTGAGTAGGTTCTCGGGTGTGTAGGTGCTTAGTGCTGCCGACCCCGGCGCGAAGCTTTTCTGGTAGATGCACTCGTCGCGATAAAACACTGAGCATTCCACTTCATGCTGCCGCGGGTCATAGGGCTGCGGCGGGGGCAGGGGAGACCGGTCCCCCGAGTCCGGCAACGCTCCGCCATCAGGTCCCTGGGGCGGTGGCTGCGGTTCCACGTCCTCGTCGTCATTGGAGAAAATATAAGAGACTCCTATGCGGGGCCCATCGTCTCGGTCCACGCCGGTCGGGTCGGCCGTGGGAACTTCCTTGTAACTTAGGTGGGTCAGTTTCTCCACCTGATTGCCCATCACGCTGTGGACACTCGTTCACAGGACTGCGAGAGGAGAAAGCGAAACCACCGCCAGAGTCATTGGCACTGGTCCCGGGGCAGGGGCTAAAGCCACCTGTTGCAAGAGGAGACAAGAAAAACATATTTGTAGGTGCCCACTTAAGGGAAAGACGTTTTGTTCCGGAGAAAGAACCGGGGGGTGGGGGTGGGGGTTGTACCTGGAGCCATTTTAGGGGTATTCTAGGGAGCGAGCTTCCTCGCGTTTCTAGAGCTCTAGGGTCACGATTACCGGAGACATGGTCACTCCAGCTGCCCCCAGCCTCTAGCTATCACCTGGCCCCGGTCAAAGCCCATTGCATCAGCTGTTCCTACAGCTTCCGCCCGCGCCCTACCTGCCAACCCAGGTCGGGGGTGGGGGGAAGGAAATGGAAACTTTATTCCAATTTCCTTCTCTTTCCTAACTTCCCCTCCCACTCCGGGTCCCAACTAGCCCTTAGACGTCCCACCATGCCTGCACCCCCTAGGAATCAGAGAAGCTCCCGCGGCGTGGCCGTGGCAGGTGAGCCACCCACCTGGCTCACCTGCGACAAGTCCTCGCTGCGGCTTGCCGGCCCCTCCCTCGCGCGCCCGCCCTGGGGTTCCGATTACCTGCGCCGACTCACTCACGGAGAGGTGGAAACCCTGGGGGACCGGGAGGGGCGCCCTGCCGCACCCTGGGACTTCTAGGACGAGTTCGCAGGTGTGGGCTCCGCAGTGCCTCCTCTCCCAGCGCGGACCGGGACGAAGTCAGGCAGCGGGGAAGGACGCATTTCTCCCCTTCCCGCTCCGCACGGCTGCGTAGCACCCCAAGAAATGAAGACGGTGGGGGCAATGCCTGTTCACGCTCGCTGCTGTACAACCCCTCACGCAGATCTCCCGGAAGGTGGAGCACGAAGAGAAAAGGAGAAAGAGGTAGCTGGGCTTTCCGCGGTCCGCAGCTCCCGCTCGGACCGGGCGAGCAACAAGCGCCGGAGCGGGAGGGAAGGGATTGTAGATCCGGCTCCGGGCAGCCGGGCGGGAGCAAAGCCCTTGGCATTTAAAGAGACAGACGCTGGCTCCCGGAGCTCCTGTCTTTCTTGCACCAGGCTTAGCCTCCCGAAGCCCCGCCCCCGCCCCGCCTACCCGAGGCGCGCCGCCCTTCCAGAGCCACGCCCCCTCTGTAGCGGGTTTAAATCCCGCTGGTAACCAGTCTTCCCACCGTGGGAGCAGGCTTCCTGAACCGCCCGAGTCTGCCTGCCTTCCTGTTGGGGTTCTGAGAACTTGGAAGTTAAATGCCACCTGGAAGTAAAGAAATGCGAAATGCGAGGGGCTAGAAGAATTTGGTGTTTCTTCCTCCTCGCCTTCCAGTTCTTCTTACGTGGAGTATCTAAAGAGGGAGGGACTGCGTTTTCTTAGGCAGAACGTATTTATGACCTAAAGGAAGGATTCTAGGCTGCAACAGCTATGGAAATGCCTCCGCTAAGATGAGTTTCCAGAACATGTAATATTTTTGGACAGTAGAAAACAAAACAAAACATATTTGTCTTGTTTTGTTTTCAGAAAGAGGAAGCAGTATGAAACAGTTATTGGCTGATTCCCAAGGCCGATGATGATTATTACGTGTTCCTTCAAGTGAAGCCAAAGTTAATTTCATAGACTACTTTGTTTCCAGATTTTTTTTTATTTATTTTTATTTTATTTTTTTATCTAGTTGTGAGAGAAAGCCTGCAGAAGCTAGGTGGGAGTGTAGAATTGCCTAATTGCCCTTAAATTGGAAACAAATTAGCAAAGGCTCCTGGTGAATATATTTCCTTCCACCCGTGACTTAGAGGGAAGTCACAGCCCTGATGCTTATTAACCTTCCTATGAGGATACTTCCCCTCTGCAGGGTTCATTTCTGTACCCCAGACCTAAACTTGTAAGTGACCTTTGCTTTTTTTTTTTTTTTAAAAAAATGTGTCAGAATGGATAGTGTAGAATCCTTAGTGCCACTCACAATGGACAAGCTAAGGAAGCACCCAAACCAGTTCACAGTGCAATTCAAGACCAGCACCTTGTTTTCCATTGACCAAAGTTTTCCAAGTAACATTATTATTTATTCATTCGGTGTACACCAGCATGTGGAAACAGGAATACACTAACACTGCTATGATCCTTTTTAGTTTGAGAAGGGAAAACAAAAATCAATCTACTTATGTCCCTTTAAGCCAGATCAATCGATATTGTCAGGGCTGTGATGGAAGTTAGTTCTTGGGCAAGCCTAAGATCACAGTGTGCGCTAGACCAAAGGAGAGATTTGTGTGGGTTCTGAAGCTTTAATTTCAATATTTTCTGACTGACTGTGGATAGATGAGGTTAGGACAACAGTTCCTGGACCTTTGCAAAACCTGATCCAGGGGCCACTGTTCCTACCATGTGAGCACAGAGAGGCGAGGGTTACACTTAGAACTTGTCTGCTGAATAGGGAATCTATGGTCAGATAGTGTGGGGCCAGTTTGTCCCTGGGTGACACAGGATAGGCTGGCTGGAGATGGAATCTATGGAAGAGAACAGTTACGTAGTAGACTGCTGCCCGCACCCTGGGGTCAAGTCCTAATGAGAGAGAGAGCCGGACTCCCTTGACTCGTGTTCTCTTATTATCACAGTAGTGGTTCAGCTGTTCAGCTGGCCAACTGTAAAGTCCAGAAGTAGCAGACATCACCTCATTTTACTTAGCAGTCATTCAGTTAGTAAGTGTTTAGAAGATGGTGGGGAACTATGCCATAGACCAAGAATTGGTTCCTAAGAGCTGGATGTATCGATGATAGACTACTTGCCTAGAATGTGGGAAGGCCTGGATTCTCTCTCTCTCTCTTACACACGCGCGCGCGCACACACACACACACAAACACACACACACACACAAACACACAGAAAGAGAGAGAGATAAAAAGAAGGGGAAAGATAAGTAATGTCCTAATTTTATGAGGCAATCAGCAAGTCAACACGTGATACCTTTGATAACCAGTAGATTTTTTTTTTTAAATTAATGAATGTCTAGCTCTCAGCCTCCATCTGGCCAGCTAGATCACTGGGTCAGAGGTTGCACAAAGGCTGCAATAAAGACTTTATTCATCTCAAATAATTATTTAATAACAAATGTCATTATCAGATTCATTGAAGAAACCTAAGGATATAAACCCATCAGACCCATTACCCAGAATGGTAAGCAACAAGGAACTCGAACTGAGGTGGCTCACAGCAGTTCTCAGCCTGTGGGTCATGACCCCATTGGTGGGCAGATGGCCCTTTCACGGGTGTCACATATCAGATAGCCTACATATCAGATATTTACGTTATGATTCATAACAGTAGCAAAATTATAGTTAGGAAGTGGAAGTAGCAATGGAACTAATTTTATGGCTAGGGTCACCACAACAGGAGGAGCTGTATTAAAGGGCCTCAGCATTAGGAAGGTTTTGACCAATTGCTTCAGAGCTAAGGCAGATGTGGGTGGCTGCCTTACAGCTGTGTGCTCTGCAGTTGCGTCCACGCCTGCCCTGTTACCTCATCTACAAGGTCTGCCTGGCCCTAGAAATCTCCCTGCTGACCCCTTTCCCCTACGGCATACACACCCTTCCTACCTTATCACTTGATTAAATATTATTCACTTCATGATTATCTGTTGTTTCTCATTGTTTCCTAATTCATTTCAACATACAGTCTCATTAGGTTAACTAGGCTGGCATTGATTTCTTTATGTAGCTAGCCAAGGCAGGCCTTGAACTTTCAATCCTCCTGCTTTGGCCTCCCAAGGACTCTGACACTAGTCTTAGCTCTAATTCAAATATTTAATTTTCTTTCATTTTATTTCTAATTTTTAAGATTTATTTTATTTTTAATTTTGTGTGTGTGTGTGTGTGTGTGTGTGTATGTGTGCATTTGTTCTGAGCTACCTGATTTTGGTGCAAGAATAAACCCTTTAGTGCTGAACTGTATCTCTAGTCCTTGTTCTGCCCAAAAAAGAAAATTTCATTCAAAATATATTCCTGGAAGATATTCTAGATGTGTGGCGGTCACATCATTCATTCATTCTACAAGTCCACCACATACCCTACTGGATACTCTGTCCCCCAAGAGCGCAGTGCAGTGGGGAACAGAGACAGATAGAGTCTTTATGATTCAGTGACCTGTTCTACAGGAACAGAAAATAGAGGAGCCTGGGGGGCGGGGCAGGGTGAATCCCAAAGTCTATGGGTGATAGACAACCAAGGGCTTGTCATTGGGATTTTAGACTGTTGGGCTGACAAAATTTGAAAATCAAGAGCAACAACCATTGAGTGGCCTCTGGGAGTGAAAGCTTTAGAGAAGCCACATCATCTTCCCAAACTGGGAAGATGGAAGGTCACACATGTCTGCTTTACTCTCAGGCCCATGGTTTCTTAAGCTCTTATTGTAAAGCAGAGACAGAGTCTATGACATTTGACAAAAATTGGAGTGTCTGCTTTTATCTAGCTATTTGCATATCAGTTATTGGGTCCTTCTCATCTTGAAGGCAGGATTATGGTGATTTGAATGTAATTGGCTCCCAGAAGCTCATAGCGAGTGACACTATTTAATGTGGTTTTGTTGGAGTAGGTGGGGCCTTGTTGGAGGAAATGGGTCACTGTGGAGGTGGGCTTAGCAGTCTCATATAAGCTCAAGGCACACCCAGTGTGTCTCAGACCACTTCCTGCTGCCTGTGAGTCAATATGTAAGACTCTCGGCTCCTTCTCCAGCACTGTGTCTGCCTGTATGCTGCCTTGCTTCCCGCCATGATGATAATGGACTAAACTTCTGAACTGTAAGCAAGTCACCCCCAATTAAATGTTTTCCTTTATTAGGATTGCCATGGTGATGGAGGAGGGTCATCTGTCTATTGTTACTTTCCTTGGTTAATAAAGAGACTGCCTTGGCCCTTTGATAGGACAGAAAATTAGGTAGGTGGAGTAAACAGAACAGAATGCTGGGAAGAGGGCAATGAGCCAGACGCCATGGAGCCAGCCACCAGGTCAGACATGCTGAATCTTTTCCGGTAAGCCACCACCTTGTGGTGCTACACAAATTATTAGAAATGGGTTAATCAAGATGTGAGAGTTAGTCAGTAACTAACTCTCTAGAGATAATGGGCCAGACAGTGTTTAAATGAATACAATTTGTGTGTTGTTATTTCCAGGGCTAAGCTAGCTGTGCGGGAGTCAGGCGGGATGAAAAGCAGGCCTTCCCGCAGCTCCCTCACTACACCATGGTCATAATGTCTCTCACAGCAGTAGAAGCCCTAACTAAGGTAAGGAGACAATTGATGAATAAACAGATGAATATTAGATCAGGGGTGTGTGGAGGGTAAAATAGCACCCTGGGATCGCACAGCTGTAGTGAAGCAAAGAGTAACAGGGAAGCAGACTACTTTACACAAGACAGTCAAAGAGGACCCGCAGGAACTGAAATTTGGGCTAAGACATGCAAGATGAGAAAGGTTGGCGTTGGCATCCTCTCCAGAAGGAAGACTGAAAGCAAAAGCTTACTAATAGGATGGAGCTGGGAAAGACGGAAGAGGAAACAATAAGGCTGAACCTAGAGTACCTGGGAGACAGGTCTTGGAGAAGCTGACAGAGAAAGACAAGTCTAGGGTCCCGCCTTGTCCCTCTGGTCACCCAGAACTGTAGAACAGGAAAGGGAGCAGGTGTTGTAGATGACCCAGACATGAGAATGAGACAAAACCTCCTGAGCCCCAAAAATAGAGTCAGTGAAGACACCCCCTCAGTGCCATTTAGGTTTTTCACTGTACTTTGTAGTTTTATAATTCAGCACAGTATCCCAAATGTCTTAGTCTCTACACCTCCTCTAAGAAGAGATTAAGTAAAAACAAGCTGTGTCGAATGCCAGTGAGTCACTCTCAGAGTCCCTGTCTAAGCCACTGAGGGTGAACTGAGAACTGACCTTTCTGCCCCATGAGACCTGGAGTCTGCCGCTGCAGGTACGGTGAGCTACTGGGTTGAAAAGCATGACTCCAAGAAGGTGCACCATAGAGGATCAGAGAACTATGTGGTTAGGCAATCTAGATGTCTGCCTGTCCCCAGGCTGGGCCTCAGGCTCACAGACACGATAGCCTTTTCTGAAAACCAGCTTCCTCTGTAATACCCTCGGTCTCAACCCCTGTAGTCTGATCTCTATCTATTCTCCCTGCGGGGTTCTGGCCATCTTGGAAAGTGAACGGTGGCAGAGTGGAGCCGATAATTTGTCATTCCCAGTGTTTGCCAAGGGTATGATGCTATGATGTTAGGATTGTCCCTTCTCCATACTCACCTGGTTCATCAGCCTTCCTGGTAGGGCTGGCAATCTCTGTCTCACTGTAGATGTCCACAGGAAAGCGATGTGCAGAAGCACCCTGGAAATCTTAAAGGTCATGTGCATGCTGGCCGTGGTTCACAAGCCAGGTAAAAGCCAGGCGGCGACTTTGTGTAAGGAGGCTTCGCTGTACTAAGTCTCCATGCAGTCCCGACTCTTGTGTCTCCCCAGTGAGCACACTCTATCCAAAGCAAGTATGACTCCTGCTTGTTATCAAGGAAGAGGTCTGAAGAAGTCAGACTCAGGTATGAACCTGGCTGCGTCCACGTCTGGTTTTCACATTGCATCAAGTAGATTGGGGTAGGGTTAGCGCGCTCCCATCCTGTGTGTGTTTGCTTGGCTGGAAACCAGCAGATCTGAGTGACCGGCTTGTCTTGACTTGCTAGGGCCTTGCCTGGTTTTAGCCCTGAACATTTTCTGGTCAAATCAAATGGTGACAGTGGTCATTGTGGGTGCCTTCCTGTCCTGGTCATTGTCCTCCCTGAACCAACAGCTATCATGAGAACTGAGTTGGGCAGGTTGCAGGGAGGGGAAAGAGTGGGCATAGAAAGCAGGAAAATTGGGTGTTTAGAGATCTCACTTTTAATAGGCCTTATATAGGGGCAGAGACAGAGTCATTCAATCAAACACTCTATACTTTGAACACTCATTCTGGGATTTTGCTTTTCAGTCTCCGGTCTTTGGGATAGGTGATAGCTGCTGTATCCACCTCATCTTTGAGAACTACTAACCAGAAACTATGTTCCATCACCTTCCAAACCAGCCAGATGTTGGCTACAAAATCAACATAGGAGCATTACCCATTCACACAACCCCCAGCTTAAGGAGAGAATCGTCAGAGGCTGCCCAATCAAGAGTTTCTGTTTCATTTGTCCTCAGCTCACTAGACCAGACTCTTCCCAGCAGGCTGGGCAGGAGCCACTCCAAATATGGACAGGGATAAGGGGGAGAGCCCTGGAGAAGGGGCTAGGAGCTGTACCTGAGGACTGGAACCTCAGGCCATCCTGCCTTCCCTTCATGTATTTCTCTTGATGCCAGACCCTCTCTGAGAGTGAAGAGACGGAGCTGGCCCCTGC
This sequence comes from Myodes glareolus, assembly GCF_982192425.1. Classification (NCBI taxonomy): domain Eukaryota; kingdom Metazoa; phylum Chordata; class Mammalia; order Rodentia; family Cricetidae; genus Myodes; species Myodes glareolus. Next base: position 23,850,416 of record NC_142044.1, read on the forward strand.
AGCAAGCCCACTGCCTCAGGGGGCCTGTGATCATATTGTCGATGTTGCTGAAAGCGTGATTTGTGCTCAGGAGTCTGAGCTGGTAGCTGGGCTCCTGCAGGAGTCTCATGAAAGATGCATTTCGCCAGGCAGTTCCAGGGGAGAGACTGGCTTAAATTACAGCACTCCGAATCCAAATATTGGCATATCTGCAAATCCAAATGTGGGGATTAAAAGAAAAAAAAATCTAAATTCCAAGAATCTTATTCTGCACTTCCTGTGTATCAAAGGGAGGATGAGATATTGAGAAAGGAGAGACTGTCAATAGTCTGGGACTTCAGAGAGCGCACCCCACCCCCTTTTCCTTTCCTCTTCCCCTTCGTGCTCTCAAGGAGACAGGCTGTGACACAAAATAAAAGACAGCATTTGTTCAGTGTCACGCTCCTCAGGGCATGTCGGACCCAGAAGGGCTCAGCAATCTACAGGACCAATCCCTGTCTGCCTTCCTCAATTGAGCCACTTTTCCAGGCCCAGGCCCAAGGCTTCCCATGGATCAGTATCTGCACTACCAACATTCAAAGCCCAGCAGGGCCAGGGATCCTGCACTGCTGTGAGGAACGCCAAGTGATTTCTGTGCTCAGAATCTTCATGTGACTCCCCATCTGCCTTGGAGAGGAGCAGGGAGTTCCCAGCATAGTCTCCAAGGTCCTTCCACTAGCTTTCTCCCCAATACCTCAAGGCAAAGTGACCCTTTGTTACTCCCGTCCCCATGACAAGCACACTTGTCTCCCAGAACCTAAGCTTTCCCATGCCCTCTGCCTGTGTACTCGCTCTTGCGAATCCTATCATCCTCTTTCCAGTCTTCGGTCATCTTTTAAGATGCCAGCTTCCTGATACGCATCCATGGCGATGTTTTAAAAAAAACGGTGTCTTCCGATACATGTTCTCATGCCTCTCAGTGACTGACATGTACTGCCAATGACCCCTGTGTCTGTAGCTTGATCATTACCATCGCTGAAATCATGGCACCTTTAAAGAGTGACATCTCCTCAGAGGCAGTTAGATCATTGGTGGCACTTCCAGAAGATAGAATTATGTCAGTTCTGGATTCTTGATTAGTTCCCAAGAACATAAGTTGTTAGCAAAGACCAAGTCTGAATTCAGAAATCTCTGTTTGGCTTCCTGTCTCATCATGTGACCTCTCTCCTGCACATGCTACAGCTACTGTGATGTCATCCACCATGAGGCATGTGCCAAGCAGGAGTTGGTACCATGGTCTACCTTCTCTAAAACTGAATAAATAAACTTTTCCCTTTGAAAGTACCTAGCCTTGGGTGTTTAATTATACTGGTGAAAATGGAGAACCTGTTTCCTTTTGCTATTTTGTATAACTTAGTAACTTTATTTGGTTGTCATCTCTCATATATTATAAGCTCTGAAATTATTACTCCTTGTTTTGTTTCCTGGAATGCCCCCAAAATTCAGGGAAAGTTCTTGGTACAGGGTAGGCTCAGTCAACTACAGTTGAATGGGCAATCGAGAGTACTTTTATGGGCCATCTCTATCCATCTATACAACTGTCTTCATAGTATGAATTCTTTTCAGTTTGCAGAGGGAATATGAATTCTAAAATTTAGTAAGTGCCTATATTGTGACCAGCACAATAGTCTAGACATTTGGCCTTCCACGAGGTCTTTGAGTTGGATTCAGGTACATTGAGAAATATAACTTTGTGCTACCTAACATGGTATCCCTAAATTAGGTATGGCTACTGTGTATCTGACTTGAAATATGTCCTCGATGCAAGGTGCTCAGTGAATTACAAGATATAATAGAACAAACCAAACCAAACATAAAACTTTACTTTGTATATTTATTGCACATTGAAATGGTGATAATTAGGTTTTCGGTCACACAGAATATTTTATCCAAATCAATATCATCTACTTTTATTCCCTTTGAAAATGTGGCTGCTATTAGAATGTAGATTATATTTGTGGTCGTTGTGTGCTGAACTGCATTTCTCCAGCTATTTTCATTGCTCTTCTGTGTTTGTCTTCAAGGACATTACTCTTCGGATGGTGACCTTGTCCTTCCTATCAGAACAACAACAAGGCATAGAATGTATCAGGTCCCAAAGGTGCCAAAATACCTGCCCTAGTCAGTTCTGGTCTTTATAACAGCATTGGATAAAAAAGTGTGTGAAGAGGTGCAGGGGGGGTGTAGAGACACAGAAAGTCACTTCTCACAATTCTGTCCTGGAGTTGGGATGTGTGTTGGTTAGTCTGGGGTGGTTGTTGGTTTTTTTTCTCTCTACTTTACACAGTCTATGGTAATCCGGGAAGAGGAGATCTCCACTGAGAAAATGCCTCCATTTGACCGGCCTGTGGTCAGATCCATTGGGCATTTTCCTGAATAACAATTGATGCTGGTGATACCACCCCTCAGCAGGTAGTCCTGGGCGTGTAAGAGAGCAAACTGAGCAAGCCATGAGCATGCGCAAGCTGGTATGCAGTGCTCCTCTATGGCAACGAGTCTCAACCTGTGGGGGTCAAATATCAGATATCCTGTATATCAGATATTTACTTTTATGATTCATAACGGTAGAAAGAATATAGTTATGAAGTAGCAATGAAATAATTTTATGGTTGGATTCACCACAACATGAGGAACTGTATTAAAGTGTCCCCAGCATTAGGAAGGTTGAGAATCAGTGGTCTAGGACCTCTGTTTCAGTTCTTTCCTCCAGGTTTCTACCTGGAGTTGCTACTCTAACTTCCCTAAAGGGATAGACTGTCATCAGAATATATAGGTCAAGTTAACCCTTTTTCCCCAAGTTGCTTTTAGGCCATGGTATTTTACTGCAGCAATAGAAAACAAAGTCAGATAGAGAACCTACATGACCAGGGCTCAGGTGAGAGCTGTCTTCCGGGTTGCAGACTGCCATCTTCTGGTTGTACTTCTTAAGGCAGACCAACGGCAAGAGAACTGTCTGGAATCTTGCACAATGGCACTAATTTTATACACAGAGTCACCGTCTTCATAACCTAAGCATCTCCCAAAGTCTCCACCTTCAATACCACCACATTCTGTAGACTAATACCCAAATCATACATAAACTTTCTGACTACAGCAGCCAGCTCCCTGAAGAACCTGGAGAGGTGAGGAAGTGAGGAGGAATTCCCACGGGGAGAAGTTGCCTGAAGCTACCTGTCACTCACTGTCAGAGCATTCAACATTCACTTGATTGAGCACGTTCAACTCCCTGATGACAAAATGACCCTCGGCGTGGCATTTGGCTTCTATGTGGGAACACTTACAGAGACTGCAAGTCAGCCTGATAATTTATTCCCTTTCTTCTTTCCTTCCTTTGCTTCCTTCCTCGCTCCTCTCTCTCTCCCTCCCTTCCATCTTTCATCTCTGCCTCCCTTTCCTCTGTCTGTCTTTGCCCATCAGCAAGCTGCCAGTCTGGTTTATACCAGATTCTGTGTACTGTGTGACCATGAACCGCTTCAATGGACTGACAGAGTAGTGATTCTGAGCTTGTGAACTTCGACGACCATGACAAGTAGCAACAGCTAGTGACTTTTAGTGTTACTGTACCCCTACCCCCTGAGAGCCGCATATGTCTCCCCATGTCCTTGCATGGAAAGCAATTATTGCCATTTCTTCATTTTACAAATGAGAGAACAGGGGAAGGAATATAAGTAGCTTGGCTATGGGGACACAACCAGTGTTGTGCACAGTCAAAGTCAGACACTGGCAGTGCCATGGTGTGGACCTACCTCTGGGCAAGCTCCTCACCCCAGCGCAGACACTGCTATAACTACTATAGCTGAGGGGCTCTGTCTTCAACTTAGCGTCCTTCTTTGATCCTTGGGTGAGTCACCTTCCAGCCCTCCCCCTCCCTTGCCAAGTCTAATATTTTCCTGTTCTTTTAACCTCATTTACTCCTAGTTTCCTGTTTCCCAGCTCTGCCCAACAGCCCCAGGCCTTGCTTTCAGTTTCACAGGGAGGTCAAGGTTACCTCTGCCTAGACAAGACCATTTTCAGGACCTGAGACACCTTGAATCCTACACATTTCTAGACTGGATGCTTTGCATTCTTTATGCCTCAATCCAAACCCTCCAGGCATCAAGCAAACCAGCATCTTATCTACCTCACTGTTCCTCCTCAGCCCTCAACCTCTTACAGAACAGCCGCTGGAAGGGGTCTCACATCCTTAAACCTCCTTGTTTCTTTCTTTTAGGAAGTCGGTCTTGGACTGAACTTGGAACTGGTAGAGGGCTGGCCCATCTAGGAGCCTACTCTATGAAATGCCACATCTGTACCCCTATCTTCCAGTGTCGTGACCTCTTCCTTTTTAAAATGCTTAATAAATAAATGTAGTGTAAATGATTCTTTGGATGAGTTCAGTAGTCTACTCTGGCACAGGGAGGTGGGTAAGAGATACCTTCTCCAAAGACAATCATGCTGATTTTTACCCATATATTGACCACTTTTGCCAAACTGAGGCATTCAGTGGAACCAGGAGAAAGTTAACAATAAAATGTAATTCAAGATGGAAAGTAGAGAGTGAGGGGGAAGAAAGAGAGGAAGTGGGGGAGGAGAGAGGAAGAAGGAATGAGAGAGAGAAGAGGCAGAGATGGCAAGCAGGAAAGACAGATGGAAGAGAGAGGGAAGAAGGAAGGGAGGGCAGGGAGTAAGAAGAGGAGACCGATGAAGACTTATTAAGAATATATAAAGGATTTTGCTGAAGCTGGTTCCATTGGGAGTTGGTTGATAGTTTTTTGAGTGACTTGAATGAGGAGTGTCATAGAGCTCTTGCTACAAATAGCCAGGAGTTGTCTTTGGTTTAATTAAGGTAAGGGTCTGTATTCTATAGAGCAGCCCAATAGAATCTGGCTAGTTCCTGGCAGCCATGTAGCCACCAAATTAATATGAAGGAGGCCTGAAACCTGGCCCGACCCTCTAACTAAGACTCTCATTCCTATATGCCAAGAGGCACTTGGTGATCAGTAAGCATTTTGAAGTAATAGATTATGAGTGTGTGGAATTAAGCTATGGAAATCGGTGGAGGATGCCAGACAGGGATTATTTAGAGATGAAATCTAAAGCATAAATTTGAAAGCTGTATTTCCTTAGCTTCGGCAAATCAGAGTAGCCTAAACTGCTCTATGCTTAGTTGTTAACTTGCAAAAAGGAGGGAAGGGGAAGGGGGAAATTATGTAATTATATTATAATGTCAAAAAATAAAAAAATTAATAAAATACATCTTCAATAAAACCATCTACTTTTCATGACCAAACTAGTCCTGAATTCCTCCACAGCTTGAATGCCATGTTGCTGGTTTGGCCTGAGTGTGGTCCCTAAAAGCTTACTGTAACTCCTCATTGTAGTCATGGTGGCATCTGTCTCTGTCCCCTTACTACTGACATTAGAATTTATCAGATTTTATCTTTTTTTTTTTTTTGAGACAGGGTGTAACAGTCATGGCTGTCTTAGAACTCACTCCATAGACCAGGCTAGCCTTGAACTCACTGAGATCCACCTGCCTCTGCCTCCCAAATGTTGGGATTAAAGGCGGCGTGCACCACCACCTCGTGGACAGTCTTTATCATTTTGTGTGTTCCCCTAATGCATCCCCTGACTGTCTGCATACTTATCTACCTTCTTATTCACCCACCCTACTTACCCATGCTTGGTTTGGTCTCTGTGGGGAACCCTGATGGTAACGCATCCCCGCACTGCGGGGATTAACAGAATGTGGACCCAGGCAAGACTGACCCTGAACCACCTGCACAGGCTACCTTCCTACTCTAGCCAGCGTCCACCCTACTACTGTCACAAATGTGTGACAAGAGAGAGCTGTTGGGCAAGATGAGATACCGCTATTAGCAAAGGCTCCCTTACTCCTCTTCCTTCTCAGACTCCAAGCCAACTGTGAGTACCCAGAACAACCAGCCCAGTGCTTCTGCTGGGACCTTAGAGTTCAGCCTACCCAGGGAGATTTCAGAAACAGGTTGAAGGGAAAAGGACCAATTGGGACATGACCTGACATTTCTATACAAGAATTGCCTGGAGTAGGATAGGGTGGAGGGTGACCCAGGGATCCTGACTAATTTGACAAATGAATTAATTACCAAGGGAGGATGTGAATCATTAGCGCTCTGGGGGCATGCCAACACAGATAAATACATTGGATTTCAGTGTGCTGTCCTGAATCACTGAACTCCTGCAGGCACTTACACCAACCTGAGCATGAAGGAGTCCGCTCTTTTGCCAAGGTCAAAGCAGATCCCTCCTATTCCTACCAGGCAATTTACCCTCCCCTAGTGACCAACAGATTACTGTGCAAATTGTCAAGAAGTAGATCCATGTTCCACCAAAGACTCTTTAGCAACTTCCTGTCATTATCCACAAGTCCCAGGAGGGCTTGGCTCCTTCATTCATTATGTAAATATCTTACAGACAGAATCAAGCAGATTCATTTGCAGTGCTCTCCTCTGAATATCTCTAGCTAACTAGACTTCTGTTTAACTGGAGCTAAGTAAAACCTGCCCGGTTGCATCCTTCGCTATTGAAAATCTTTCTAAACTGTGTTACATCATGTACCTGTCTGGGATCTTGGAGCAGAATGAAAATAATTGCATTTTTGCTTCATGATCAGGTATCTTGCAGTGCCCTGAGGGCACTATCCTGCCTCTCTAGGACAATTCAAATTTAACCGCAGTTACAGAGTTTGGAGAGACATCAGCCCCGCCTGCTCTGAGTTGAAGAAGAAATCTATGGGTCTTTGTGGGAACTGCAGACCCTGGCCTTCAGAGCAAGCTCAGAAGCTTGCTCTCAAAATTGCTGATGAAACCCAGGAGTACCTGATATGGTGTTTATTTCTGGTAGGATGTGCTTCCCCATTATTGCAAGCATTTAGAATTTTATTTTTTCATCTTGTCGGTGATTGAGAGACACGTTAGAGACTGGGTGGCATGACACACCGTTTCCTTTGAGTGATCGCACAATGACTGCTAGTCTTCATGGGCTTTCTCTGTATCCTACAGATGAAGAGGAACAGAGAGACTGCGTGACTGGCTTCATGATTCTCCCAAACTGGCCATATGGGCATACCTGGGAATGCAAGCAGCAATATGACCCTAAACTGCTAAGATGTGATGCACTTTAGCAATGTCTCCAGGCTGTTTGTGTGTATGTGTGTGTTGTGCATATTTGGTTGGGTGTGTATGTGTGTGTGTGGTTGGGTGTGTATGTGTGTGTGGTGTGTGTATGTGTTGGTGTGTGGTGTGTGGTGGTGGTGGTGGTGGTGTGTGTGTGTGTGTGTGTGTGTGTGTGTGTGTGTGGTGTGTGTGTCCTTGGAAGCACTGATTTAAGCACAGCCTTGGGGAAAACCACTGGCTTTCATCCAGCCTCCAGCACTTTCTTTTATTTCTCTGTGGCCCTAGGCAACTCACTTGCAGTCTCTGGGTTCAGTCCCTAATGTTTACAGCACTTTCCTCTCGGCACTTCTGGAGCCTCCTAGGGAATGTACCTGGAGGCCTGAAGAGAACTGAGAACAGTACACACGTGCAGGGCATACACCCGTGTCTGTAGCAAGTATTCATGTATTCCCAGTGATGTTCCCTTGGCTACACTTCTCATCCCTGAGGTCCAGGTGCCTATGGCAAAGATCTTTACCTTGATGGTTTGAACTACTTGTTAACTTTATAGAAGGTTTTCCCCTTTTCAGATTGAGCCTGGCCACTTGGTATTGGGACTGTCAATGCCATCGACATCCCAGTTACACATATTTTTTGCCGTGGGGCATCATGCATTCAAACTCACCACTCCAAAACAGTGAATTTACCAGAGGTGAGAAAAGTTCTGGATCTGGTTCCCCAGGCTATCCAGAGCAGGGCTCTCCTGCTTGAGTGGGTCTTCCCAGCAGGTGGTATCTGGACACACCCTTGCAAGGAGAGGTTCCTGCTGCCACAGGGACTGTGACCACCCTCTCTTGCCTTCCATTGTCTCTAAAAGTGAGGGTGTCCTCCAGTACAAATGACATTCAAGGACCTGGAGCCAGCAAAAAATCTTGAACAAAAGTGAACAGCTAACCAAGCAGAGTTTGTGAGAGATTTACACAGGAACCGATCCCCAGGCACAGCCATGGGATTTATAACACGGCTGGGTAATTTGTTCTTGCATGCTAAGATAAGGGTAAACAAATTTCATGCTGAGATGTAAGCCCCTATCTGCAGAAGTCAGGGAGGAGTCTGTGCCCTGTTGCTCAACTGCTGGCTTGACAAATTATCCCCAGAAGCTCATTTCTTGCAGACTTTATCAAGAGGTCACCCTGAGACCCAGGTGTGAAAGGTAGAGGTGGCTTGCCTTTATGCAGAGGCGGTCCTTGTGTGCCTCTGCGTGTAAAAGCTCAGGAATGGAAGTGACCACGTTATTCGGGAGACCATAGAAGGGCACTATGCTAGTCTTGAGCACCTCTGTGACACCCGGCTGGGATGCAAATACATGGCAGAAGGCCAGAGTTGGCCTCGGGTCGGAACCACATCCACAGGGGACCTGACTCTGGTAATTAAACATTCTGTCTCTTGTGGTTCTTGTCCTATCAGCGTGGAATGGACCATCCAGTGAGCTGGTGCATCTGTGCAGCTTGCCTTCCTCACAGTGACGTCCATCTGTAAGGGGACAGAACCACCCCTCTATTGTCTTAGTACCCATTCATAGGCATGATCTGGGCACTTGTGATGTTTTCACAAATAAGAAATCTAGAGCTCTGAAGCTAAGATTCTTTAGAAACACATGGCAATGAAACCTAAAATTTGGACAGTGTAGGGATAAGAGAGATGGCTCAGTGCTTAAGAGGACCTACACTCAATTCCCAGCATCCACAGGGCCACTCCCAATGTCTGTAGCTCCAACAGGGCCTCTAACGCCCTCTTCTGGCCTCCTCAGGTACTACATGCTTGTGGCGCATGGACACAGAAACAGACAAAACACTCATATATGTAAAATAAAAAATGCAGGTTTTAAAAAAATTGTAACATTAGCATCCAATACAATACCTTTTTGGTATTCTCTGTGCTTTTTAAAAAAGTGATTTCAAACCGGGTGGTGGTGGCGCATACCTTTCATCCCAGCACTCAGGAGGCAGAGACAGGCGGATCTCTGGGAGTTCGAGGATAGCCTGGTTTACAAGAGCTAGTTCCAGGACAGGCTCCAAAGCTATAGAAAAACCCTGTCATGAAAAACAAAACAAACAAACAAATAAATGATTTCAAATATTCTGTGATATAAGTATTATGACTCCCACATTACAGATATGGGAACTGAGGCTTCAGAAATAAGGAATTCAGCCCAGAAAACACAGCCAAAGAAGGTCAGATCGGTCACGGGGGAGCAGAGCATTGGCTGTTTTAACACATTTATCAGGTAAGTCAAGCCCGGCTGTTCACCTGATGCTGAACCTAGAAAGACTGAGGAATGCAAACCAGGCAGAGCAGATTCTTGTTTTGCTTTCTAAAAGGAGATAGCTGTGCCTACTGGGCAGAGTTCCCAGAATGCCCCAAGTATGCAGGGCAGGGCTGGGACCCGGCTAGGAGAGAAGACTTCATCGAGAACTTCCTCTGAGACAAACAGGGGTGTGCTCTGGTAGTTGTAGGTCTTATTTAATTCTTACCTGATCGTTTAAGCGCCGTCCCACTTTATCCATGAAAAAAATCAAGACATCAAGATGGTAGGGGTGAATCAGCTGGCCCAGAGCTCCCAACTAATGAGGTAGAGTCACCACTTGACCTTAGGTCTTCGTGAGGCCAAGCTTTTCCTAGTACCCTATAGAATAGTGGTTCTCAACCTCCCTAATGCTTCGACTTTTTAATACAGTTCCTCATGTTGTGGCGACCCCTAACCATTATTGATTGCTTTTGCTACTTCATGACTGTAATTTTTGCTACTGTTTTGAATCGTAATGTAAATATCTGATATGCATGCTATCTCATGTGCAGTCGTCCCTGTGAAAGGATCATTCAACCCCCAAAGAGGTTGCAACCCATAGGATAAGAACGACTGATCTAGAAGCAAAGGCGCTGGGATCCACTGCCCACCAGAAACTGGCAGGGGAGTGTTGTAAGAGAATGGCTTTCACTGCTGGCAGCTTCAGGACCGTGTGCAAAGCTTCAGGGCCGTGTGCTAACCCTACAGCTGGACCAACTGCCAGAGCATCTGGCTCAACAGGTCAGGGATGGGGACAAAGCCCCTGCATCTCTAGCCGCTGATGCATCTCTCAGCTGATGCTGAAGTCGTGGTTGGGGGTTTCACTTTGAAAAGCATTGCTTTAAGTAAAGATAGAAGAGAGGGATTCTGAAGAGCTCGTGTGGTGACACCGGCTCAAAATGTGGTGAGGAAGAGCGATTCCACATGGTTTATATTTCTTTCCCTTGTATTAGTCTTTAGATTTCAATAATTTTTCTTTCTCTCTCTCTCTCTCTCTCTCTCTCTCTCTCTCTCTCTCTCTTTCTTTCTTTTGTGGGGTTAGAGTTGTAGTTCCCTTGACAGAATGCTTGCCGAGTCTGGATAAAGCCCTGGATTCAATCTCCAGCCCCCAAAACACTGAGGATAGAGCACACCCCTGTCATCCTAAAACCACTCAGGCGGGGGTGACAGGAGTATCAGAAGTTCAAGATCAGCAATGGCTCTATCAAGTTTGAGGCCGACTGGGCTACTCTACTGACCCTGACTCAAATCTAAATACTTTGTGTAAATACCTATTTATCTCAAGCGAGAGAGGGACAGGACTTTATGTTTACCCATATGCTAGAGAGAAAATCCGATCTGCTTACCTTATAGTATAACCAGACTCAATCATATTAATTATTATTAGTCCTTGGCTAGAAGTGACGGAAGTCAAATCCATGTTCTTTCTTTTGAGATCATATTTATCTGCATATAACAAATACCTACTTTACACAGATGTCCAGAAAGCACCCTTCTGTTTTCCTTGTACAATAGCGTTTCTAGAATTTGGTGACCACTAGCAATCTTTAGTAGCCCATTAACATTTCTTAGTAGCCATTTGATGCAATCTTTCCTGGCCTGTTATTATCCTCAGACATTTCCTCTGATATTCAGGGTCTCAGTTAGCTGCTATGGCCCAGTCATCTTATGTGTGTTCTAGTGATGGCAAGAAGAGAACCTCAAGCATTTATCTGTCTCTGCTTTCTGACTCAACGCAATGTGACCTGCCATCTTCTGGACCCACTGCCATCTCTGTCTGTTGTGTTGAACCCTGTTGCCTCAAACTGTTGTAGCCAGAATAAGCCATTTCAAAAAATGAGAGGGAAGGAGAAAAAAGAAGGAAGAAGAAAGGAAAATAAAAAGGAAGGGGGAAGGAATGTGATCCATGTTATCAGGTGGTCAGATCCACCTTTATGGTTTTAACGACGCCATCTCTATAACATATGTAACCATATCTAGTAGCTGGGCAAATGGGTAAAGTAAGTGTTTAGTTGATAAATTGTTTTTCCTCATGACATGTGAATTTTGTAAGGAGAAGGGGTGATTGCCTATTAGGAATCCTCTCAATAATCTTGCTAAAACAGTTTGGGCAAAATCAGCAGACCTTGGCTCTATGAAAATGACAGGAATAGAAGAGCTGCTGAGGAGGCAGAGGATCTTTGCTACCCCAAAAGGATGTGACTTTTAAGTTTAAAAGTGAACTCAAACAGGCACCTATCTGCTTCCGCCTCTGGGTTGGAAGGCGGCGCTGGACTCACCTGGAGACACACCTCGGCTGCACGTGGTGTCAGCCTGGTGTGATGCTCTCCAGGGGCTCGGCAGGACTGCTAGACAAGGGGTTTCGTTCTACACAGTGTCCAGTCCTGCAGTCCGTCTTCCCACAAGGTAAAGGTTTCAGAGAGCTTACAAGTTACCCACTACTGGGTCGCAGAAGACACGGAACCTGGTAAAAATAACCATTTTATTTATTTGCTCATAGCCGCAAGTCCTCATTTGAGGTGGACTCAGGGTGATGAGTCTCTGCTGATCTCCTCTTGTCTCCTCTGTGTGACTTACAATGACCAGGGATGGGCTTCTCAGGACTCTAGATGGTACTGGGTTATTGACTGGGATTTCTGTCCCTAGGAGGCTATATGGGCTTCATATGGCGAAAAAGTTCTCGGAGCCACAAGCAAAAAGCTAAGTTCCTGTGTTCAAGTGCTTCCCAAGTCTCTATTAGCATTCCATTTGGCTACATCCACTGGCCGAAGCAGCACCATGGGAAAGCCTATGGTCAAGCCCCACAGTCAGATCTGGGGTTAAGGTGAGAAGGCCTGAGCATGGTAGTGTGTGCATCAAGATTAACTTTTGGAACAGTTACTATCTCTCCTCTACCATGTATGATTAAACTTGGCATGTATAGCCTACAGCCTTGAGCTGTGTGCCCTTAGGATAGTTGGAAATGTAGTCCAACACATTTCTAAGTGATAGCGATATTGTGTCGCAATGTTAAAAGATTGAACAACCTTGAAAGGACTCATCTGTCCCTAGGACTCTCCCTGCCACAGATTTCCCTTTGGATGCATATTTTCCTCATTACTTTAAATGCAGTCCAGGTCCCTCAGTTGACCTCTGCCCCAGGAAGCACTTCTTTTGCTTCCCAGCCAGAGGGAAAACTCGCTTTCTCCTTAGTTCTATTCTGAGGCTTGCTGGGGTGAAATGGGCTGATTAATGATGGGGCAGATGCATGTCCTGAGGCTAAGCAAGTGGGCTACTGTGATTGGCAGTTCCCATTTGAACTTCATGGTTAGACAGACACAGTGGAAAGAGGAGTTTGGGAGGCACCATTGTAAAAATGAGGGGGTGTTCTTCTGAAACGAGGGACATACTGGCCAGATAAATAGGCACAAGGTTAAGAATTGTGGGAACCAAAGCACTTTCTTCTGGGAGTGTCCTATTTGTTTTGTTAGATGGCTAGGATCTAGGGTCTCGTTTCGAGGAGAATTTTAGTAAGTTTAAATCCACTTTTTATCTTTTCTATTACTCTGGTAAGCTAGTATCTACAACATTTTCTTTGAAAAAAATGTGCACTGCCATCCCCTGCTGGCCCTGTAGGATAGCTTCCGACAGGGCGTTCTGTGTGGGAAATGTGCAATAGCAATTCCATTGTCTTGTCACTCATATCCCCTGAAGTTGTGCTAGGAGCCAGAGCAAAAGGCAGAACAACAAAAGAGGATCCGGGGCCTTAATTGCCTTTCATCTTCCAGTCTGGCTAAGACGTTAAAACACACTAATGATGCTCCATACCAGGCCCTATGCATATCAGATACATGGCAAACAGAAACACTGGGATCCTCAGAGTCGTGCACAACCTGCGAGCCATGCCTTCCTGTTGGGTTGGGTTGAAGGGCCCCAGCATGTATGGGCAGAATAGCAAACCCTCTCCTTGGCTCTTTGTTTGGAGAAGGCAGAGTAGGGAGGGACAGAAACTGAGTAGTGCCTGAGAGTGAAGGCATGCTGGCCTTGGGAAGACGCTCTCCAGCTTCCACAAATAGCATTTCTTGAGAGGCTCTGCAGCCGGCTCTGTGACATAGGTAGCCATGGCGATGTGATGCCTCCGTCTTCTGCTGCCAGCTTCTTTCCCCGGGACCTGAGCGAGCTCTGCCGTCACTTGTCTCACAGACTCTCTTAGACAAAGCACCGCTCACAGGCACTCCTTAATTGGTGGCACTGGCTCCTTGCTGTCTGGTGCCCTGCGGCTTTACACAGCCTCTCTGCCCAGTGAGAAGCTGCAGAGAGTTGTGGTATTTCCTCTATGGCTGACAGGTACCGGCTCGGCTTCAAGGAGTTGTGGAGTTCACCTGAATTCTTTCTTGGCAGTTGGACATACTTCAACGGGTTGTCGGAGGAGTCTGGGCTGTGGCTTAGGAGTAAGAGAATGCTGGCTCCTCTCCATGTTCCACCAGCCTTCATGCCCCCTGGTCATCGGTGTGTCTCAGGAACCAGGGAGCAAAGTGAGAATGCAGATGTATTTGTAAGGACCAAGTGGGACATTGGCTAAGATACCTCTTCATCCCTACAGGGCCAGTGAATGTTAATCTCTTTTTCACGTCTACAGAAAAAAATTGAGCAGAAATACAAAGTTTTCCTCTTCCTTTCGTCCATTTTTTTTCTCATCATTAATATCTGGCACTAATGTAGCACATTTACTACAGTTACAACTGATAAACCATTACGGATATATTACCATTAGCTAGCACCTACAGACTCTATTAAGGTCCACTCCTAGCTGGACGTCAGCAAATGCAGAGTACTGTGCACATTACAGCATCACACAGAAGATTCCCCACCCCCCCCCCGAAAATGTCCTGTGCACAACTTATCTATTCCTCTCTCATTCCCATTGAACTTTGATCTGTAGTCTACCTGGCTTTGCTTTTTCTAGACTATTTTATAGCTGCAATTACAGTGGTGATAGATTTTTCAGGCTGGTTATCCAGCAGTGTCTTTTAGCCTTCTTCCATACCTTGGTATCATTGACTGATATTCAATTGTATGAATGCGTTATGATTTATTAGATATAGATTCTATGTATTCCAGGATAGCCTTGAGTTCACCATCCTCCTACCTCAGTTGGGATTTTATGCACATTTATAGGCAATATGGATAGGGCTGGAGACCCGACTGCATAGGGAAATGCTCTTGCCACACAAACGTGAGGATGTGCATTCAGATCCCAAGAGTCTCCGTGTGAGCATCTGTAATCCCACCGAGCCCACAGGAAACAGCAGGCAGAGACAGAGCCATTTCTAGAAGTTTGTAGGCCAGTTATCTCTCAGCTTATGCAGTGGCAAAGAGATGCTGTCTTAAACAAGGAGGAAAGCAAAGGACTGATGCCCAAGGTTGTCACTTGGCCTCCACGTGCATGCCTGTAATGCATGCGCTGCACCCCCTGCACAAGTATATATTCAAACACAAGTATATACACATACATACTCATTCCATAAGATACAATAAACATATATATATACATTCACAAAATATAGGTAGGAAAAACACCCATCATTTTAGTGCTTATGACTTGCTTTGATGAGATAGTCAAGATATAGTTATGTAATATACTAAGATAATGTCCACAGAATCAGATAATGGGTGATATAAGAATACCTGAGTTACAGCAATCCCCTGCCCATCTATTATAAATGACCCATGTTTAAAACAAAGCAGTGGACCAAGAATGAAAACATGTGGTTCAGTGTAAGTAAGCAGACTGAGAAATTGTCCATCCAGCCACCCACTTATTCATGAATCTATCTATGCATCTCCTCTGTTAATGTTGGTATTTTCAATGCCTGACTATATATTATATCATACCACACTCTGGGAATAACATGATGAGCAAAGCGGATGCAGTTTTGACTGGTGGAGCTTGCTGGCAAGTTGGGGATTCCTCAGAAATCCCATTACAGAGCATGTAGTCACAAGCAGAGGGAAGCCCTGTGAAGGAAGGAAACTTGACCTCTCTTGGGGGTCAAGGCACATTTCCTTGAGAAGGGACATTTGAGAGGAATCTTTATCCAACCATCACCTTGGAGGTTACCCTTCTTCTGAGACAAGTTCCACTATCATCCTGCTTCTGAAGCCGGCCTTCCACTGTCTCCGGCTAGGGTGCCTCCACGCTGGAACTGTCATTCATTTGGAATGACTAGGGTATATGGGATGCGGGATCCTACGACACTATCCCAAACTGCAGGCAAAGCACCTCCAAGAGACACAGGAGGGCAATGGTTAAGGGAATTTTATTTCTTTGACTGCATCCTCCACCTCACTTTTCCTACAAAATATGTCTTGAACAGCCAGGATGTTCCAAACACAGTGGTATAAAATTAAATGAAAAATGATCTCTGCCTTGATGGCTGAAGCTCTCGAGTCAACCCAGAGTTGCATAATGTGCTTTCTGACAGCAGTCGTCATGGGGTCCTCTAGGGACATCCATGTGTCTGTTCACCCTGTAGCATACATTGAGTGCATTCTGTGTGCCTGGTGTTGGGCTGGGCCAAAGATGTAGATGAGAAAGCAATACGCCATCCACCTACAGGTGCCTCGTTTTCTAGCGCGGGGGACAGCTTGTCAATGCCATCAGTGCAGCTAATTTTGAGATGGGACATGAGGGGATGGGACTTTGGGAGCGGGAACTTCAAGAGCCCTTGCTTCCAAACTGTTTTGCTTTTAGCGGAGGAAATAGACCTCTTCCTATTTTACAGTAACATCACTTATGGAAATGTATATGACTGTTTTAGCTAAAATATTCTCTTCAAGCAGTCTGAGGCCTGGGATGACGAATTCCTGAGCGTGCAGAGGGAGGCTTAGAGTCCTGGCTCTAAATAGACAGCGTTCTGCTTCCTGCGGTGGAGGACAGAAACCGGCAGGCAGAGGTCAGTCCCGCTCAGATGCAAACAGCACTACTAAATAGCTTATTTCCCGGGAAACATCCTCCTGGTGCCTTATAAATGAGTTGGATAGTCTCAGGGCAAAGGTAGACCTGGCTTTTCTTCTGGTATAAAGAATTAACCGTTGTCTGTCCAGGTATGTTTGGTTATTCTCAGGTAGGCTCTGCCTCAGTTGTAACCCATTTTGGTTCGCCCAGGACAATAACGGAAAAGCCAGTGTGGCATAGGATGTGTTCCCAGCTAGGATTTGAATGTGGGTGGGATCTGGCAGTCCCTCCCAGCCTGTTTGTAGTAGACACTCTGCTGTACCGTGAGTTGGGCTCGAGGGTGAGAGAATTGCAGGCACAGTGGAGATGCCATGTGTTCTGCTTATGCCCTTCTCGCTGTCTGATGGATTTGGATAAGTGGCTGTCAGTTCTCCCTCGGTGCGCTGCTGTGAGGACTCCCCGCACGTCCCAAGCCCCGAACTTGCCACACTGTCCAAGACTCTCCAGTTTTGCTACGGCACTGCACCTGAGAATGGGGGCATGGTATTGGAAACTGTGCTCTGCTGCTAATTAGCAATGGAGTCATGGGCAAGTTGTTTTATCTCTTTAAGAGTTGCCTGTTAAGTGGGTTCCATTGTAGTAGTCAGTATCCAAACGGGAAACATGCTACACTCATGTTAGCTTGTTTACCGAGTGGCAATTTATAAATGTATAGGAATGGTTTAGAAAAATTACCAAAGGGCTTTAAAGAGATGGCTCAGCTGGTGGAGGTGTTTGCTGCCCAGAGATGGAGATCCTGTGACCTGAGTTTGGTCTCCAGAACTCATGTGGAAAAGTTGTCCACAGCACTGTTCCTCACCTCCACACAAATACTGCAGCATCTCTCCAGTTTTACACACACACACACACACACACACACACACACACACACACCTTTTTGAAACATAAGGAAAATTGCAGAAGATGGCCTAGGCAAGACAGCAGATTAGAAAAGAAAGAAATTCCAAAAGCTTAGAGCTGGGGCTTGGTTGGTGCATAGAAAAGATGTCTTCTTTCTTCTTCTTCTTCTTCTTCTTCTTCTTCTTCTTCTTCTTCTTCTTCTTCTTCTTCTTCTTCTTCTTCTTCTTCCTCCTCCTCCTCCTCCTTCTTCTTCTTTTCAGAACAATGTTTTTGCTAGCTTCATATAACCTGTTCTGATCTTATTCATTCCCCCAGCATAGCTCCTCCCAGGTGAGGAACTGCTGACATTTAATAGGAACTGCTTCTTAAAGAGAGGTCTTTCAGTCTACCAGAAATGAACTTTCAGGAAAGGAATTTGGCATTGTTTCATTTCCTTTCCACAACACCCAAAACAGGGCTCTCCTGAGGAGAAGTTTCTCCTCTTCCAAGGAGAAACTAGAGGACAAAGAAATAGCCCACAGGATTTCTTGAAGTGGCCTCACAGGGAAATGGAAAGGCGTGGCCCGGTCTGCAGGAGGCCACGAGATGTACCCAGCACCAACCGCACTGCAAGCTGAGGAGCTGATTAAATCATGTGGTGATGGTGTCAGGTGCTCTGCACAGTCCCTGGCACCAGGTGTTTAAGAAAAGGCCACTATCAGCATTGCTGTTGTCTAGATCAAGGGTGGAAGAATAGCTAGTGCTGGAGCGCTAAGGGCGTGCAGGAGGACGCAGCCTATGTAGCAGAGGTTATCCAACCTCCGCCCCAAGCACAGGGAGTGATGAATTAGTGCTTCTTTTGCCGTGAGAAGAAAATTTGTGTTTTGACCTCTCTCCTGGCTTGAAGAAGGCTTCCATGTTTCTTCCGAGCTTGCTCACTCTCTGTATGTGTGCTGTCTTTTCTGTCCATTTCTGTTCCAAACATGCTCTTATGAAGAAAACGTGATTGCAGATATAATCAACCGAAGTCATAGTTTTCAGAAGAGCACAGGTTCTAGGGGGTTCTGGAGGGATGGGAAGTGGGGCCTCGCTGTGCCTGGACACAGTTATGTGTGAACGGTACTCACAAGAGCCGGTATCACATCAGAGTCCAGCTACTCTGGATGCAGAGAGATCCCTTCCTGCCTCAGAATCCATACTATTTCCATGGGGTCCTTTGGCCTTTAACTCTCTGTGTGACAACTGACATATTACCTGGATTTCTGTCAGTCACAGTTTTACCACACAGCACCACACTGCTACAATCATTAGAAAACAGGACAGTCTCTTTACAGGAAGGGGAAGAATCCAAACGGTCACTTGGCCTCCTATCACTCACCCCTGCTTTCTGGGTGTGTGTGGGGGGAGAGGGTTGCCCTGGAGGAAGGGAAGCTGGGATGAGCAGAAAGGAGACAATGATGTTTCTACTTAGTAACTATTTAGCTGATTGGAGGAGGAGGGTAGAGGGCACACAGAGTTGAAAACCTCCAGACAGGCTGCTTGAAAGAAGGGCCAAGAATAGCTCCGGCGTTCTCTAGTCGAGATAGGCATGCCACCTGATTCGACTTCTTCCTGATGCTGTGAACTCGGGCGAGCTAGTCATTTTCCCCACCTGCCTTCTCATTTGCTGAAGTGAGAGAAGAATATCTCACCTCCCCTCACAGGCCTGGAATTCCTGTGCTCGGGAAGTGGATGCCACGGAGCAACATGAGTTAAAGGCCAGCTTGGGTCACTTGGTGAGACCAAGTAATTGGTGAGACCAGTCTCAGAACAAACAAACCGATGATTTGCTTGTAGGATATTTCTGAGCAAATAAGAGTCCGAGAGCAAAGAGCTAGTTCATATTCTATAAAGGTACTCTCTCTCCCTTCTCCCCTCCCCAATTGCTTTTATTGCACTTTATCTAAAACCAAACCAAACCAACCAAAATAAAACCCCAAAACCCAGCAAGAGATGTATCTGCCTTGGTAGAATGCTTGCCTAGCATGCATCAGGCCCTTGGTAATTCAATTCTCAACTGAATATAAAGCTGGGCACATGCCTGTAATTCTAGGACTTTGGAGGTAGATACAGGACAATCATCCTTCATTACCTAAAAAGTTCTAAGCCAACCCGGGCTATATGAGGCCCTTTCTGAAACACAAGTAGAAGCAATGATAAAAGCAGCTACAAATGTGCCAATATTAGGGAGACAAGGAGTCCTCTCTAGTTTTCTGAACCACTGCCACCAGGGTGATGAGGCTTAAGAGAGGATGCTGAGCCCAGCACTTCAAAGGCAGTCTGCTGCTCCACAGAATCCCTCTTATGGAGAATACGTTTCTGCATGCAGAAAATTCCTTTGCAGGGCATATACAAACACTGCGCGCCACACACACACACACACACACACACACACACACACACCATACTTGCTGTCGTTTTTTTTCCTAGGAAGGCATAGGGTGGGAGGCTCAGAGAGTTAAGATTGTAAACCGTCTCTGTGCTGACGTAGGAAAATTCCAATAATTGCCATTTAGAATGTTGCCTGGGGTGAGACACAGCTAAAATCCGCACAGAGGAGTGAGATTCAATGTTATCACTGTCGGACTTGACTACAATTTAACCTCAAGGTCACTGGGAGGCCAGGGGGAGAAGGAAGGAAGGAATGTTGGCCTGGGCACCAACTCAGCCTAAGGCAGTTAAGTTTGCCTGGCTTGTGTCTTAGCCTCCCCACCTCTGAGTTTCTAACTGTGTCAGGCAGTACCAGGTGAACACAAATCAGCCGTGCTTCTACCTCCAGCTAGGGAGCAGAGCCTTTTTGGCCAGGCAGGAAATAAACTCCCTGGGTGACCTGGGCTCCTCCGGGCCAGCACAGCCCCTCTCCCCACTCACACAAAAGAGTCTTTCAGAACCTGGCTCCTGAGAGCCGAACTGTTCAACAAGGCTTTTTGTGTTTTGCCTTTAAGCCCCACAGCAGAAATACCAGATTCGGCAGTTGCTAAGATCAAGGATTTCCTTCTTTCTTTTCTCTTTGAGCTCAGTTTCTGTTGAGGAGGAGAGACCCAGAGATAGATTACAGTTTCCTTGGCAAACAGAGAGAGGGTGCTTGAGCCGCTGGGGCATTTGGAAGAGTTTAGCTGGGATTCGGACTTCTCTTACCAGTCCCTAGTTACTAGTCCTGGTCAAGTCACACATTTGTGTCGGTCCCTAAGGCCTACTGCCACCACTCAGCTCTCAGTGCACACAGGGGGGCCATGGATTGGAGTGAGAGGTCATCTAACATGAATATGTATGCATTTGTAGCCTACGTGCTGTGATCCAGTGAGCTTATTGCCATGCCTTCCGTTTTCTTCCCATTTGTGGTCCTTATTTTATTGCAAAGACAGGGTTATTAACAATCTAGCACATCAAGGCAGGTTTTCTTTTTCTGTTTTTTTTTTAAATTAATTTTCCTGCATTCTAACCTATTTCTAGGAAAGTGTGCCAAGACTGTCAAAATCTAGGAGACTTGGGAATTTTGCTCCCATGTTGGTGTTTTGCTAGGTGCTTGACACTTATCACAGCGATTGTGTGAGTCCTATAGCTATGGTCACTCACATTAGTCAAGTGACAGGAACCACCATTCTTTCTTTTTTTTTTTTTGAGTGGAAATAGGAGAAAAGACTTTTTTATTAATTTATTATTACTATTATTATCATTATTAATCATCATCATTATCATTATTATTAACTTAGGGTCTTACTTTAGAGCCCAGGATGGCGCGAAAACTGTGGCTCTCCTGTCTCAGCATGCAGAGTGCTGAAAGAATAGTCAGGTACCATTGCATGGGTCTCAGGATCAGCATTTCTAGAATGTTCACTGATGCCTATGGCTTGGAGTTAGAATAGTGGCTTCTCAGCCCAGCAATGCCACTGCTTCCCTCTTTGATGTTAGGAAATACTGTGAGCCTCCCCTTGCTTTTATAGGGAATGAAAACATTGGCAGAACCTTCTCCATAGAGATGGTACATATTCAAACACCTGAAATGCACACTGGTGTTCACTTGGTCTTTTATGATCCTGAAGCTGGTAATTGTACACTTGTGATCCGAACAGTAGCCCAGGAGGAGGATGAGATACTGCCTGGTCTAGCAGTGGGAGATTCTTTTTCCAAGACAATACCTAATAAAATTTGGAATGAGCTGTCTGGGCCATGTCTGTTTCTTTTCACAGCAATGATCTCCCTCCCTCCCTCTCTCTCTCTCTCTCTCTCTCTCTCTCTCTCTCTTTCTTTCTCTCTCTTTGTTAGCAATTTGATATCTGGCCATTCTGAGCTTCAGGGGCCCCTTCCCCAGTTCTGGATTCAAATGATAAAAAGGACTCGGCTGGGGTTTTTCTCACAGTAGATCCCATGTAAAGTTTAAAGTTTTTAGAAATGTTGTGTTACTATTTTGAGTCTAGATGACTTTATTAGCCTTGGAAATCATGATCTCAGCACCAACATCTGCTGGTATACTGCAGTGTGACTATTGGTTGTTGAGACATTTGTCACTGAACCCCAAGTGATAATACCCTGTCCATCTCTTGATGACATTCCCAGGAATGGTCCGAAAGAGCCATTAGGGTAGTGAGGGCTGTGAGGGAGATGGGACAGTTGCCTAACCTGTGGGAACAGAAGCTGGATGTTACCTCACCGTTTCTGGGCAGCAGGCCATAAGCACTAGATGTTGTTATCGCGATGAACATTTGGACTGAATAAGAAAGAACACTTTAAATCCCAAATCAGATCAGTTGTAGAATAAATTCCAATGACTTAAATTTTGCACATTGGCAACTCTATCCCATGGTCTAGAAGCCATTTTTAAACATGCTAGTCCAAGAATTGTTCGTTATCAAGAACATAACTAAGATGCCTTCTGCTATTGCGATATATCTGATGCCTAACCTTTTGCAAAAGGCTTTTCTTTTTATATTTGATTTCACTCATTCATATGTAGGTCATTGGCTGACATCAGAAAGCTACTCTGTCTCTGGAGACTGTAGGCAGCAGCAGAAGTTATTTATTTATTTATTAATTTAAATTGTTTTAAATAAATAAAGAACAGTGCAAAATAGTACAGACATGACTTGGAGATTCATGGGACAGAATTTCAAGGCAACCCCAACAATAACTAGTCTGTTTTCACCAATAGTATAATAATAAATATAATAAATTTTCTCCCAAATATCTTGATGTTCATATCCAGTCCAGGGCACAGAAGGATGTATGTGGAATATTCCTTTGCACTGTCTAAATATATGTTGTTATGATTGGGTTAATAAGGAAGCTGACTGGCCAATACCTGGACAGGATAAGGTTACACAGAAGAACCAGACTAAGAACACTGGGAAGAAGGGCAGAGTCAGAAGAGTCGCTGGCAAGACATGGGCAAAAACAGAAAGTACAAGATGAAAGATAGTTAGCACCATGTGGCAGAATGTAGAGTAATAGAATTGGGTTAATTTGAGTTGTAAGACGTAGTTAGTAATAAGCTTGAGCTATCTGCCAAACATTTATAATGAATATTAAATCCCCATGCCTTTATTGGTGAGCCAAACCTCCCAACAAAAAGTCCACCTATATAAAAGGATTAACTAAAACAGAGTTAATGGAGATATAGATATATAGAGAGATAGAACAATAGAGCTAGCTAGCTAGATAATAAATAATAGTTGATAGATAGATAGATAGATAGAAAGATATCGGTGATAGATTTATAGAATGATGATAGATAAATGATAACTGATAGATAGATAAGTAGAGATAGCTAGATTAATAGATAATAGGTAATAGATATAGGTGGTAGACTCATAGAATGATGATAGATTAATAGGTAGATAGATAGATACAATATGAGGCATTATTATAGAAATCTGAGAGAACAAGACATGTTGGGTGTTATAATTAGCTTTAGCTGTCAGTCTGACAAGGCTCAGAGTCACTTGGGAAAAGGGAACTCTAGTTGAGGAATTGCCTAGATCCGACTGACTTGGGTCCCTACTGTAAGATTCTTTTCTTATTTACTAACTGATATAAAAGAGCACAGCTTACTGTTAGCAATGCCATCCCTAGGCAGATAGATAGTCCTGGCCTCTATAAGCCGAGTTCCTCTGAGGCCTCTGCTTCAGTTTTTGCTTCTGTCTTTAGCTTTCCTTCAGTGATAGACTTTAAAATGTAAGGTGTAAAATTAAATTAACCCTTTTTTCTCTCTGACCTTGGTTTGGGTCAGTGTTTTATCACAGCAACAAAAACAAATGAGGGCACTAGGGGATCATAGGCAGTTCTGCTTCTGTGGAATAGAGTGTATGGGTTGAGTACTGAGAGGATATGGGACTGAAGAGAGGGACTGTAGGTGGATATAACGGCAACATTTTCTCTTTCCAGTCAACAGACCGAGTCTTTTTAGTCCTGGAGTTAGAGTTGCCCATGGGACTTGGATTAGCCAATGAGAAATTAACAAATATGATGTAGGAGATTCTTGAGAAATGCCTACACAGGCATTCATGGTGCTGTTTGAACTAGAAACTGACATTGGTATAAACTTGAGAGCAGTCTGTCGGATGGGGAGAGATATTTGTCCCAGCTTCTTAGTCACCTTAAGACATATACTGTGAGATCCAGAATCAGAATGGCCTAAGTGACCAATAGACAGTAGCCTAGCTGAGCTCAGCAGAACTGCCCTACTGAGCCCAGACCAATGTACTGATCTTTGGAATCGTGAGCTAAATAAATAGTTTTGGTTTTATTATAATTCATTATGTTTGAATGTATACATGCATGCAAGCATGAGTGTGTGTGTGTGTGTGTGTGTGTGTGTGTGTGTATGTGTGTGTGTAAACTTTGATTTATCCTTTCAGTAAAGCTCAGTGACACACATTCATGGCAATATAAAATCCATGTGAAGGAATTTGGACTTTAATCTGAGAGTGCCAAGAATACTTCAAAGATGAGGTGGCTAGCAGCAGCATTCCAATCACATTTCAGAAACACCATTGGTTCTAGCCAAGGACATCGTGTGTCCTTAAGTGCATTGCAAATTATAACTGCAAAGAGAAATGATGAGTTAAAATAGTGCATATGTATGACTTGGAGATGCATGGGGACAGAATTTCAAAGCAACCCCTAAAACAACTACTTTGTTTTTCACCCTTGGCATAGCAAGCTATAACAAATTCTCCCTGGTATCTTGGTGCTTGTAACTAGCCCAGGGCATAGAAGGACTGGCTAAAGCAAAAATGGCTAGAAGAAAAGGCCGGAATGTTTCAAGACTATGGCAGCTTCATCAGTGTTGACCTGGAACACTGGTTTGATTTGGCTCCTGTATCAAAGGTTTGAGTCATGGGACCTCAAGAAAACCTTCCAGGAGACTGTCATTGGGAAATAATCACAGAAGCACGTAAGGATTAACATGTTCTTTATAACCTTATCCACAATATGAAAGAACATTATTGATGTCTAAAAATAGGAAAATGAAGATGTAAAGTATTATGGGATCACACGATTCAAATCTATGCAAACTTGAAGAAGTGTTCCAGGAACTGGGGCAAAGAGAAAGAGTTTATAACTTCAAAATATAGAGATAGCAGCCAGCATGGCTGGAGACATGGATCCTCACAGCACATCTTACTTCATAGCCTTCCTGGGTGAATGTGAGCACGTGGCTAAATTCTCGCTATGCCAGGAGATCTGGAGTCAGGTGTGCTGATTCTGAGCTGCCTCCATCTGTGCAGAGGTTTACTTGCTCTTGTACCTATTTCTTTTCCTGAAGGTTGACTTCCAGATGTGTTGGTGGGAGCCAGGAGACTCATCATGGACCCAGAGCTTATGTAGGGGGTATCTCATGTGTGCATGAACCCTTGCATCCCCAAACTCATAGGACCCATGGGCTGCTGTTAGAGAGGGACTTTGAAGCTCTGGAGGGTGACATGGAATGCTTGTCTATGCGTTCAGTCCCAAAGTCATGAAGAGTCAAGCCTTCACACTCTCATCCCTTAGATTTCCATCAAATTAACTCTGGCCTTATAGAGACTGAAAATGGTAGGAGGAGCATAAGTAGATGTTTATAAAGTCTGAATCAACTTAACCTATTCATTTTGGAACCCTTTCCTTTCCTTTCTTTCCTTTTTATGCTATTTCTGTTGACCTTGTGATCTGCTGCTCGTTGCTATATTTATAAGGGATCTTGAGAGGAGATTATACGTTACACAAACACATGCAAAAACCACATATACACATACATACACATGTATGGACACATATGTATAGACACATATGTATGTATATTGACATTTGGTTCATGTGGTTCTGGAAGTCAAGAAATATCACTACCTCTATCTGTAATGTAATGGTGCCATTTAATCTTTCTTGAAATCTGTGAGAACTGAAACCTCAGTGTCCAAGGGTAACAGAATATGTATTCCAATAAAAAAAATGGAAAAAATTTGTTCTCATTCCTCAGGCCCACAAGGGGCTGGATGATCCCCATGCATTGGTGAGGACAGATCTTTTATCCTACTGATTGAAATGCTAATCTCCTTTGTAAACACCATCACAGACACACCTAGAAATATTCCTTTATCAGCTACCTGGGATCACTGAACCTAAGCAAATTGATATGCAAAATTAACCATTGCACGTACCTCAAAAATTCATGTTGAAATCTTAATCCCAGGACCTCCCAGAATGCCACTGACTCCATTTGTAAAGGGATCTTTGCCAATGTAATTAGATTAATATGCGACTGCTATGATGGGTGTTAATTCAACATGACTTGCATCTTTCCATAACACACAGAGATGATGACCACATGATGATTCAGAAAGTCCTAGAGCTGCAAATCAAGACCGAGGACTGTAGTGAGCTCTGGTGGCTAGAGAAGCTAATGTAGGGTCCCACACACAAACATTGGGAAAGGCCTTAGCACCACTAATTACCTTCACTTTGGATTTCTAGTCTTCAGAACTATGACATAATGTATTTCCAATTTTTGCCTTTTCTTTTAAATAAAGGTTTATTTAGTTTTCAATTTTGTGCATGTGTGTAATGTGTCATACCAGTGGGAGTTGATGTCAAATTTGTGCATATGTGTTTTTATTTGCCCACAGAAGTCAGAGGGTGATGAAACCTCTGGAACTAGACTTTTAAGCAGTTGTGGATCACCTGATGTGGGTGCTGGGAACAGAACCCAAGACAGTAGGAGCAATCGGTACTCTTAACCAATGAGCCATCTATCTAGCCCAATATTTCAGTTGTTTTAAGCCACCCAGCCTGTGTCACTTTGTAACTGAAATTCTGGAAAGTAAATACACATTCTCTAGGAGGTATAGATATCTGTGTAGCTTGTTGACTTATAACAACAACCATCACACACTGCCCACTTATAGTTCTGTGGATAAGGGCTCCAGTGTCCTCTGGACAGGACTGTTCCACCTTGGGATTTCACATGGAATTGCAATAGGCCTCCGTACCTGCCTGTCCAACTGTAGCTAGAGAGTTATTCCTCCAATAGCCACTCATATGGGTGCTGGTTGAGGATAAGTCTTAGCTCCCCGAAGCCATCAGAGCTTTCCACAGGGCTGCTGAATGTCCTTATAGTCACTGTCTTCCCAAGACACAGGAGTAGAAGGAAAGAGAGAAACTAAGTTGTTTTACTAATCTTTATAACCATTTTTTTTGGTGGGGAGACAGTTCTCCTTTCTATTTAGCCCACTGTGGTCTTGAACTCACTTAACTTCCTGAGTACTGGGATGACAGTGTGCACCAACATTCGTGATTCATACCCTTCCTAACATAGCATCATAGAATAACTTCTATCACATTCTCCCTCTCCTCTGTCCCCTTTTCCCTCACTTTGTTCCCTCAGTCTCCCTTCCATTCCTTTTTCCTTCCCTCTGTCCCTCTGTAATATGGAGCTACGGGCAGGCCTGCTTTTCGCCTCACCCAGCTTCCGCACGGCTAGCTTAGTCCCAGAAATAACAACACACAAATTGTATTCATTTAAGCACTGCCTGGCCCATTATCTCTAGAGAGTTAGTTACTGACTAACTCTCATATCTTGATATTAACCCATTTCTAATAATCTGTAGCACCACGAGGTGGTGGCTTACCGGAAAAGATTCAGCATGTCTGACCTGGTGGCTGGCTCCATGGCGTCTGGCTCATAGCCCTCTTCCCAGCATTTTGTTCTGTTTACTCCGCCTACCTAATTTTCTGTCCTATCAAGGGGCCAAGGCAGTCTCTTTATTGACCAATGAAAATAACACAATAGACAGATAACCCTCCTCCATCATCCCTCCCTCAGTCCCTTCTTTCCTCCTTCACTGTGTGTGTGTGCGCATGCGTGCACACACATGTGCATTCATAAAAGAAGTAAAAGAGCCACTTATTTAAAGCTAAGTCCCCTGGCAGGCTTGATATTTTGTCTCAGAAAGTCTGCCCTTTCTTTCTCCCAGGAGTACTAATATCTACTCTCACCAACCAGACCTGTGTCTGCAGTGTGTGCACATAGCTCCTGGCAGCTCAATTCATGCCTTCCTGTGGCTTCTTTGATGTCTTGACTAAAGTCATCCGTCATTGTCTAGGAATGATGAAGGTTCCAAGGATAATTTTGTTTGAAGCTAAGATGTCTACGTCAGTCATCAAATGGCCATTTCTTCAGTAACTGGACAAATAACTAGCAATGGAATCTTTGGGAAAGTGATAACTTTATTGAAAACTACACAAAACAATCCATTTTTTTCATTCACTGATTTTCTTTCTTATAGTGTTGTGTATGAAAAGAGGATTTTGGAAATATAGCCCAGTGAGTTTTAACAAAGGTAGACACCTCTGTTAAACACTTCCATGGTCTTGTTTTAAGCATATTTTTTTTAAAAAAAAAAGTTTTAATGATGTGTGTATGTATGTGGCTTTATGCACGTGAGTGTTGTGCTTGGAGAGACCAGAAGAGGGTGACAGACCCTCTGGAGCTTAAGTTACAGATGACTGTGAGTCACATGAGGTGGATGCTGGAACCAAATTCTGATGCTCTGGAAGTGAAGTTCACACTTTTAACTCCTGAGCTATTGTTCCAGCCCCCACAATCAGGTTCTTGTGTGTTTGTTTGTTGGTTTGATCTTTTGCAACAGTCTCAGGTAGACTAGGCTGGCCATTTGTAGCTAAGGATAACCCTGAACTTCTGATGCTTCTGCCACTACTTCCAAGTCTTGTGATAATGCTGTGTACATCATATCCGGTTTTGTTGTTCATCTGTTTTCTTTCCCCCATAATTTTCTTCTTAACTCCGCATCCTCATTCTCCTACATCCTCATCCTGACTCCCAGAGCTCTAGCTCATGCCTAGGCAAGTTTTTCCACCCAGTTGTAGTTCCATCTTCACAATCAATCTTCAGAAGTTTGTAGAATCCCATGTGACACTCCTCAGTCACCCATTCCTAAGTCTTTGCTTAGACCACTGCTCTGTTGTCCACCACTCTGTGTTATTTTGCCACGTGGAGACTGTTAAGTGTTAAAATGGGATCTCATGAGATTAGTTGAACATTTTTTCACGTGGCACAACTTCTTTATGATCTATCCAAGCTGTTGAATATTTCCTTCCTTTTAACGTATGGTACTCTGCTGGACGGGTACATGAAGCACCAGTTGTTTATAGGCCTGACTACTGGAAAGTGCTTACTTTGATTCCCATTTTAAGCCGTTAGATATAGAGTCACTATAAATCTTTATGTACAGACATTCAAGTGAGTACAGTTTTCGTTTTTTAAGAGGAAATGACCAAGAGTAAAACTGCTGAGTCATGTTTGAACGCATGAGTAACTGCCAAACAACTCTGCAGGGTGAGTGACTGCACCATTTTCCATTCCCACCTGTGGTGTAAGAATTTCGTTTGCTCCCCCCCCAGCCCCCAGCACAGAGAATGATCATCTTCATCTCAGCCACTCTAGCACACACATAATAGCATCACAGGACTTTGATTTGCATTTCTCCAATGTCCAATTATGCTGAACATCTTTCTATACACACATTTGCATCCTCGAATCTTATTTAAGGACACATCTGTCTTTTGCCCAGTTTGCATTAAATGTGGAGAGCTCTTTTTGTCCGCGTTCAAGTCTTTTGCCAGCCATGTAGTTAGAAGCTATTTTCTCTTTATCTGCACCTTGCCTTTTTGATCATTTCGTCACATCTTTCACATGGAAGGAGGTGTTCATTTTCATAAAGTCCAGTCCATCTTTTTTCTGAGTTGGGCTTTTGTTGTAATTTCCAAGCATTGTAGTTCTTATTCCTCTAAGGTTTCTGAGATGAGAAAAATAGCTTGTGAATTTTTGCCGTATGGTAATCATATCTCTCGACTGCTTTCAGAAATTCTTCATCACCAGTTTTCGTTGGTCAATTAGAAATGCCCTAGGATTTTGAATGCCTTGGGTTTATCCTTTCTCAATCTGTAGGCTTAAATGTTTTGTCACGCTTGGAAAGGTTCAGTCATTATTTCTTTAAATATTTTTTTTCCTTTCCTGAAACTTTGATAACTTTAATGTCAGATTTTTTTTTTTTTTAGTTGCTCCATTGGTTCTGAGAGTGCTGATTATTTTCCTTTTTATATTTCAGATTGGATGATTTGTATTGATTTATAGCTAGGTTCATATACTATTTCATATACTATTTCAAAGTAGAGCCCTCTCTACTTTGTCTCCCACCAAGAGTTCCCATTTCAGCCAGGAAACTTGGACAAAAATGTTTCCAACAGCTAGTGCGTGGGGAGGACAGCAAGTGCGTGGGGCGGACAGCCAGTGCATGGGGAGGACAGCTACTATTTCCTCTGTCATTCCTAATGGATAGCTAGCCCATGGGGAAAAGGAGGTGGGACTTCTGGGGAGCCTGGAAAGAAAGGTCAGAATTTGAATTGCATCTAAACCAAAGATGAAGACTTGGTTACCTTTGGTTTCTTCCGGAAAATCCGCCTCGAGGTATAAAAAGAGAACACCTGATAAATAAATGGGAACTTCTTTCCTATCTTTTCTTTGTTCTTTTATTTCAAAACTCAGCTCCAAGCAATCTGTGACCTGTGACTGCCTGGGAGCCAAATAAAAGAGAGGGTGCAGGTCCTTCCTCTCTGATCAGTATGGCTGCAATCCCAAGGAGCCAAGGGAAACATGTTCTTAGCTTTTGTTCTCTATGTGTGTCTTCTCAGCAGTGGACTCTGGACATAAGCATTGGGAAGAAAAACAGTCTTCTAGTTGAAGAAGCAACAAGAATGGGGCACAGAATAAGTCTTTGTAGATTGCAAAGAGAAGTGATATCCAAAAGCTAATCCCATAAGGTTGTTTACGAACTCTTAGGCTTATTCCCAATGGGTGTATGTACAGATATGATCCTACTCAACACAACCAAGAATCTGAGCCCTGGACACACAGGCCACTGCATGGATCATATGGTGACCCCCGAGTAAGGCATTTATGAGATACAGCTGCTTAGAAACAAGGGCTTTAAAGAAAAGACAGACATCAAAAGCTGTGAGGCCCGAACACAACCTAGTCAACTGTTACCCAACACAAAAGTAGTTATGTTTTCCATAGGAGTTTAATATGTCTCTAAATCTCAAAATAAACCATTAAAATGCCCAGTGTGCAATTGAAACATACTCAACGTATGATGAACCAGAAATGAATCTACTTAGGAAAATATAGATGACACTGACTTTAAAGTGAGAATATTGAGAGCTAACCAAAGCACCACTCTCAGTTCTGTGCTGAAGCACTGGGCCTCACTAGCAGAGAACAGAAGAGCATCAGGAGGCAGGTTAGCAAATATGAGATAAAAGCAAGCAAACTCTAATCAATATGATCAGGTATTCTTATAGAAGCAGGAGATTTCTGTTAGGAACATTTCCTAATGCGAGCTCCCTGTCAACACAAAATTCCCAATCAAGTCAAATCAAAACATGCCAAATTAAGAAATATCCAGGTTTAATGGGAGTTCTGCACTTGGGGCCACTCAGAAGCTGAGGAACTAGACCCCCAGGAGGAAGAAAAGGAGACCACGTGTTCCTCTTTTGGGAGATCACTTAAATATCCTGGGGAGTGGTCCTGACCCCATCCCCAGGGAGAGGTCAGGACCTGGCCTGCTGGGATTTGGAGTCCAGACCAGGCCTGGGGGCTGGGATAGATGCCAGGGGCTGGGGCCTGCGCTCCCAACTTGACGATTTGGACACGTGAAAAACGGTACTAGGGAAGGACACATGGAGAGAAGACCACAGGGCAACACAAGAAGGTCGTCTCCGCAGATGGTGGCCGTCTAGCCTCCAGAACGTTGAGAACCAAATTTCTGTTAGGATTCTCAGGCTGTGATATTCCTTGCAACAATGTCACCAGATTATTATATACATAATGGATCTGAAAGACATTAAAGAAGCTATTACACAACTACCATAATAAACAATAGCAAATATTCCTGAGACAACCATGAAAATCAAAAAAAAAAAACCTTGACCAAAAAATGAAAGATATAAAAATTAATTAAATGGGGCTGGGGACATGATGAGATAGATGAGACGAAAAAGCAATCGATTGCCTTGCAATCATGAGGTCCCTCTGCACTCACATGAAACGGTAAGGTATGGTGATGGACACTTTTAATACCACCAGTAGGGAAGTGGAGACAAAAGGATCCCTAACGCTCACTGGCTGGACAGTCTAGACTAAATGGTAAACTCCCAATCTGCAAGAGAGCCTGTCTCAAAAAGAGGTAGATGGCCTTACTGAAGATGATTTCCTAGGTTATCCTCTGGCCTCAGTGTGCATAGCCACATATATATTCTCTCTCTCTCTCTCTCTCTCTCTCTCTCTCTCTCTCTCTCTCTCTCTCTCTCTTTCTCATACACACACACACACACAGAGAGAGAGAGAGAGAGAGAGAGAGAGAGAGAGATGACTGAATTGAAATTTTAGAAATGGAAATGCAAAATAGTAAATAAAGTCACAGATTGAATCCAATACCAGATTAGGAATGACAGAGGAAATAGTAGCTGTCCTCCCCACGCACTAGCTGTCCTCCCCACGCACTAGCTGTCCTCCCCACGCACTAGCTGTCCTCCCCACGCACTAGCTGTCCTCCCCACGCACTAGCTGCCCTCCCCACGCACTAGCTGCCCTCCCCACGCACTAGCTGCCCTCCCCACGCACTAGCTGCCCTCCCCACGCACTAGCTGGCCTCCCCACGCACTAGCTGGCCTCCCCACGCACTAGCTGTCCTCCCCACGCACTAGCTGCCCTCCCCACGCACTAGCTGTTGGAAACATTTTTGTTCAAGTTTCCTGGCTGAAATGGGAACTCTTGGTGGGAGACAAAGTAGAGAGGGCTGACTCTATCCTGCCTGGGCCTGGACCATCTGAAAGAGATCAATATGAAACAGTCAAAGAACACTTGGGACCCATCTCTTCGATGCAAAAGCTTTGGACAAACAGGTACAATTGAAAGATGAATCTCTGAGAAGATATGGAAGAGAAGAGTAGCCATTTTGAAGACCTCTAAGCATTTAAGGTCTTCAGGCAATTTTGGGACTTGCTGTGTGAACTAAAAAACAACAACAACAACATCAACAACAAACCTATTGGAATGCATTACCGTCCCCCCACCACCCCCAATGATTGTGGACAAACTTACTAGAACTGTCTTTATCTTTACGCTTATCAACAATGATTAGAGTCAGTTTTCACCTGGCAGGGAAGTAAAGGGTAAAGGGTTGAGGAAGTCATTCACAGAGAATGTAGGAATGAAATGAGAAAACTGAGATTTGAAAGGCTGTGTGAGTATGTGTGTGTGTGTGTGTGTGTGTGTGTGTGTGTGTGTGTGTTTGTGTGTGTGTGTAAATGTGTGAGTAAATATGTGTGGATACAGCTGAAGAGAAGCCAGCAACAGAAGTGAGTGTGTTACTTAAGCATTGAAATCTTTTTATTTACTTGTGTTGTTTCGTAATTATTTTTTCTAGTTTTAATTTTGTTGGGGGGGGGGCATGTGCTCACGAATGCAGGCAGTTGGGAAGGCTAGAAGCACTGGATCACCTTGCAACTGAAGATAAAGTCAGCTGGGAATTACCCGAGATGCTTGCTAGGAACTGAAATCAGGTTTTCTGCCAGAATAGAATGTGCTTTTAACTAATGGGTTCTCTCCAGCTCCCACAACCCCTTCAACAGGATGAGTAAAGGCATAACTAAACATCATACTCCTTTGTGTGTGTGTGTGTGTGTGTGTGTGTGTGTGTGTCCCACCTGGTGGCACTGTTGATATGAGACAGCTTTGTGCTCTTGCCTCCAAAGTGGGGCGTTATTGTCCCCCTCCTTTTTATTGTTTCAGACAGAAGCTCCTTCTGTTTTCTAGGATGACCTAGGACGGATGATACTGTTGCAGCCACACCATTGCTGGGATGGTGAACACATACTCCTTACATAGAGTATATATATTTTAATTCCATCAGGTGCCTAAGAAAATATTAAAGCTTCAGTATGTATTTAGGTTATGTCTTTAACAAGCAGACCATTTCCAAGCCATGCTGATATCTCCTATACTGAAGAAAACTGACTCTGTCACCTCATCTGTAAAGCAGATAATTCTGTGTCATGTGGGAACTGCAAGTCTGTGAAAATGAGAGCGCTCTAACCCAGGGGTTTGTAGTTGCTCGCTGTGAATTCATTTGTTCTGGATAAATGACAACATACCGTGGATTTCAAACTCTTGGTGAAATAGGTTTTCAAAGATGGACATGGTGGTACATACTTGTAATCTGAGAATTTAGGAGGGTGGAACTGGGGGATTGTTTCAAATTCAAGGCTGGGCTATGTTACATAGTTATGACTTACAAACCAGAATCTTACCTTAAAAATGATCTTTGTATAATATTATCATTGATTTCAACTAAATTCTCTAAAAATGCACGTGATTCAACATTTCTTGAAAATAACATGAGGTCCAAGTAGTAGTAATGATTCAAGCCAAAGTTATTAACAAGACTAAAAATCAAGATGCTTCTTCTTCCTTACATAGACCTTTTCTCATTAATATATATATATATATATATATATATATATATATATATATATATATATATATAGCATGTGTGTGTGTGTGTGTGTGTGTGTGTGTGTGTGTGTTGGGGGTGGTTGTTAATAATACTATTTAGACAAGTTTCACTGTATAACTCAGTAATTCACAATCATGCCTTAACGTGGCACATGTTGGGATAGCAGGCCTTCCCCACTGTGCCTGTAATTCTTTACTTCTAACAAAAAGTACCCGCTTAATGAAACTCTTTGCCATAAAAGTAACATTTTATTTATTTATTTGATTATTTATGTATTTATTTTATATCCACAGTTTCACTTCCCTCCTTTCCTCCCAGTCCCCCCCCCCCCAACACACACACCAGGTTCTCAAACACCCAATATGTTTTTTTAATGTTCAGGAAAGGGCAGATCTCCTATGGGTATCAACAACACATGGCATATCAAGTTGCAGTTAAGACTAAGCACCTCCCCAGGTATTATGTCTGGGCAAGGTGACCCAGTATGAGGAGTAGGGTCCCAAAAATCAGTAAAAGAGTTAGAGACAGTCCCTGTTCCCACAAGAGGACCAAGTTACACAAATGTAACATACATGCTGAGTGCCTAGCTCAATCCATGCAGGCTCCTTGTTTGTCAGTTCAGTCTCTATGAGTCCCTATGAAGCCAGGTTAGCTGATTCTGTGGGGATTTTTCTGGAGTCCTTAATGCTCCTACAATCCTACCGCCCCTCTTCTGCAGGATTCCCTAATGTTTGACTGTGGGTCTGCGTCTGTTTCCACCTGTTGCTGGATGAAGTCTCTCTGATGATAATTGGGTTAGGTACCAATCTATATATATAACAGAATATCACTAGGCATCATTACATTGACATATTCCCCCCCCCCAGTCATATTTGATTCTACCCTAGGTCTCTGGGCCATCTTTCCTACTGGTTCAGGCAATGCCATCAGTGAACTTACTCTCCTAGCATGGACTTTAAGTAAGACCAGTCATTGGTGGTTGGCCACTCTCTTGATCTCTAGGCCATCTTTCCCTAGCACATCCTATAGGCAGGACAGAGTGTAGGTCAAAGGTTATGTGGCTGGGTTGGTTTTCCACTCCCTCTACTTGAAGACTAGTCTGGTCACAGGAGATGGCCAGTTCAGGCTATGTATCCACTATCGCAAGGAGTCTTAACTGGGGTCATCTTTGTAAATTCCTTGGAGAGTCCCTTGTGCTAGGTTTTTATATAACCCCCCAATACCTTCCCTTTTCAGTAGTTTTTTTCAATACTCTCCCCTTCTTCCCCTCCCCCACAGGACTGATCCTTCATGTTTCTGTCCCCACCCTCCCTTAGGCCACTATAGAAATCTCTTCTATTTCCTCTTCCCTGGGAGATCCAGGCATCCGCCCATGAACTCTCCTTTTGCCTAGTCTCTCTGGGTCTTTAGGTTATAGCATAGCTATTCTTTAATTTATATCTAATATCTACTTATGTGTGAGTACATATCATGTTTGTCTTTTTCTGTGTGAGGTACCTCACTCAGGATGACTTTTATCATTCCATCCATTTACCTTCAAATTTCTGATGTCATTGTTTTTAACAGCTGAGTAATATGCCACTGTGTAAATGTACTACATTTTCTTTATTCATTCCAAAGTTGAGGGATATTTAGGCTGTTTCCAGGTTCTGGCTATTATAAATAAAGTTGTTATGACCATAGTTGAGCAAGTATACTTGTGGTATGATTGAGTGTTCTTTGGGTATATGGCCATGAGCAGTGTACCTGGGTTTTATGGTAGATTGATTCCCATTTTCTGAGAAACTTCCAAATAGATTTCCAAAATGACTGTGTAAGTTTATACTTCCACCAGCTATGGAGAAGTGTTCTCCTTGCTCTCTATCTTCTCTAGCATGAACTGTCACTTTGGTTTTGGTCTTAGCTATTCTGACAGGTGTAAGATGTAATCTCAAAGTTATTTTGATTTGCATTTCCATGATAGTTAAGGATGTTGGACATTTTATAGTGTTTCTTGGTCATTTGAGATTCCTCTGTTGAGAATTCTCTGTTTAGATCTGTACCCCAATTTTTTAATTGGACTATTTGGTTTGTTGATGTCTAGTTTCTTGAGTTCTTTATGTATTTTAGAAATTAGCCCTCTGTCATATGTGGGATTGGTGAAGATTTTTCCTCATTCTATAGGCTGGCTTCTGTCCTATTCACTGTGTCCTTTGCCTTACAGGAGCTTTTCAGTCTCATGAGGTCCCATTTATTAAGTGTTGATTGTAGTGTTTGTCCAATTGGTGTCCTGTTCAGGAAGTTATCTTCTAGGGCAATGCATTCAAGGCTCTCTTTCACTTCCTCTTCTGTCAGGTTCAATGTATCTGGATTTATGTTGAGATCTTTCATCCACTTAGACTTAAGTTTTGTGCAAACTGATGCCACCTATACCAGCACCCTTTGTTGAAGATGCTTTCTTTTTACCATTGTATAATTTTGGTTTCTTTGTAGAAAATCAGGTATCCATAAGTGTGTGGATTTATGTATGGGTCTTCCATTCACTTCCATTGATCCAGCTCTCTTGTTTTATGCTAATACCATGCTGTATTTATTACTATAGCTCTGTAGAAGAGCCTGAAATCAGGGATGGTGATTCCTCTGGGAGTTCTTTTATTATATGGAATTGTTTTAGCTATCCTGGTTTTATGTTTTTCTACATGAAGTTGAGTATTGTTCTTTCAAGGTCTGAGAGTTGTGTTGGGATTTTAATGGGGATTGAATCTGTAAATTGCTATTGGTAAGATGACCATTTTTATTATGTTAATCCTACTGATGTATGAGCATAGCAGATTTTTTCATCTTCTGATACCTTCTCCAATTTTTTTTCTTCAAAGACTTGATGTTCTGATCATGCAGGTCTTTCACTTGCTTGGTTAGAATTATACCAAGATATTTTATAGTATTTGAGGCTACTATAAGGGGTATTGATTCCTTGATTTTTTTTAACTTAGCCCGTTTATCATTTGTATATAGGTGGGTCAATTTTAGAGAAGGTTCCATGAGGTGCTGAGAAGAAGATGTATTCTTTTGTGTTTGAGTGAAATGTTCTGTAGATAGCTGTTAGGTTCATTTGAGTCATAATATTTGTTGGGTTATTTCTATGTTTAGTTTCTGTCTGAGTAACTTGTCCCTTGATGTGAGTAGGGTCTTGAAGCCTCACACTGTTACTGTGTGTGGTTCTATGTGTGATTTAAGTTTTAGTAATGCATTTTTTTCAAATGTGGGTGCTCTTAAACTTGGGGCATAGATGTTCAGACTTGAGACATCATCTTGGTGAATTTTTCATAGAAGAATTTGAAATACCCTTCTCTATCTCTTTTGATTAATTTTTATTTGAAGTCCATTTTGTTAGTTATTAGAATAATTACACTAGCTTGTTTCTTAGGTCAGTTTGATTGGAAAATATTTTTCCAACCCTTTACTTTAGATAATATCTATCTTTGAAGTCAAGGTACGTTTCTTGTATACAGCAGAATGATGTTTTCATATCTGTCAGCATTTGGTTTTTTTTTTTGGTGAATTGAGTTCATTGATATTGAAGGATATTAATGACCAAAGATTGCTAATTCCTGATATTTCATTGTTGGTGATGGTAGTGTGTGTGTTTCCTTTTTTGTTTTTTACTGGTGTGAGATTATCCATTGCCTATGCTTTTGTGGGTTTAGTTAGCTTCTTTGGGTTGTTTTCTTCTAGTGCCATCTGTGGAGATGTATTTGTTAATAGATATTATTTGAATTTGACTATGTCATGAAATACCTTGTTTTCTCCATCTATCATGATTGACAGTTTTGCTGAGAATAGTAGTGTGGACTGACATTCGTGGTCTCTTAGAATCTGAAAGACATTAGTAGAGGCCCTTCTGGATTTAAGGCTCTCTATTGAGAAGTCAGGTATGATTGTAATAGTTCTGCTTTCATATGTTACTTTGTCTTTTATCACTGACACTTTAAATATTCTTTCTTTGTTCTGTACATATAGTGTTTTGATTATTTTGTGGCATGGAGTTTTTTTATGATCCAATCTATTTGATATTCTGTAAGCTTCTTTTCCATTTATAGGGATGTCCTTATTTAGGTTGGGAAAAGTTTCATTCTATGAATTTAATTAAATATATTTTTTGGGTCTTTGAGCTGGGATTCTTCTCCTTCTATTCCTATTATCCTTAGGTTTGGTTTTTTCATGGTGTCCCATATTTCCTGGATGTTTTGTGTTAGGAAATTTTTAAATTTAACATTTTCTTTGACTGATGAATCTATTTTTTCTCCTGTGTCCTCAATGCCTGAGATTCTTATTTTGGCCACATGTTGGGGCAATACCTGTCAGTCCAACATCAATGATTTGTACATTCCAGGATAAGAGTTTATGGATTAGAAAAATTAAGAGAAGCAGAAATATGAAAGAAATAGAGAGACATAGGATAGAACAAGAGGATTATTCAGTGAGTACT
This sequence comes from Myodes glareolus, assembly GCF_982192425.1. Classification (NCBI taxonomy): domain Eukaryota; kingdom Metazoa; phylum Chordata; class Mammalia; order Rodentia; family Cricetidae; genus Myodes; species Myodes glareolus. Next base: position 23,889,285 of record NC_142044.1, read on the forward strand.
GAGTACCGAATTTGCCTGTGTTTATTTTCCATATGCTGATATACCCCAATCCAAATGGGGTGGTGGGGAGAAGACAAGAGAATGCTTTAACATGATACAAAGGACAAACAGAACAATTACTTGCTTCAATACTTGAAACCTCAAGTCCCTATTTCTTGAGGTAAGCATTCTAATGTTTTAGGAGATGCTTGCACCTATAGTTCCTGTTTGCTTACCCAGATTTTCAATTTCCAGGATTCCCTCTGTTTGTGATTTCTTTATTGCTTCTATTTCAGGTCTTAAACTGTTTCCTTGATTTGTTTGTTTTTCCTTGGCTTTATGAAACTCTTTTAGGTATTTATTGATATCATCCATTTTTTTGTATGTCTTTTTCTCAATTTCTTTAAGGGATTTTTTTTTCTTTTCCTCTTTAAGGACCACTGTTATCTTCATAAAGTTATTTTAAAGGTTGTTTCCTTGTGCTTCAGCTGTGTTGGTGACTGTGCTCTTACACTGATGCTTAGACATCTGGATTTGGGATGAATATGAGTCCAAGTGTTTATTCCTGCATTTGTCTTTGCTGGATGGGTGTTTTCTTCCTTGGTTTCTCTTTCCTCTCTGATCTCCTAGCCTAAGTGGTTCTAGTGACTGGTGAATCTTCAGGGCCAGTAGGGTATCTCCGTTTGAGTTTTGGGGGCCTGCAATCCTTAGATCTGGCTTGTGCTCTGGTAAAAAAACTTCTTCAGAAGTTTCAGACCAGGATATGGAACCTGAGATGGGGGTGGGGCAGGTGCATTATAGGATTGTTGAGTTAATGAACAATGGCCTGTGTCTTACCTGGGGTCCCTAGGACCAGCTTGGTCTCTGATAAAGTTTCTGGGGCCATGGGCCCTAGTATGGAGCCCAGGGGTGGAAGGTTGCCTTCTAGATAAGAAATATTTTAAATAATAATTGGGAAAAAGGCTTTCTGAAGGCAACTTATGCTGTAGAGAAACAATTTTGAAAATGTATGTTTAAAAATATTTCTGTCATTAGGTGTTTTTTTAGGTTGCAACTGAAGCATTTCCCATATGAAATTCTTATGATTCAATACTAAGGTTTGAAATTCAAGTTTTCAATAATCTCAACATGAAGACTCAGAGTAGGTTCTGAGTTGACTTATTAAAAAATATCAGTATTAAAAATCTTCCATTAATTTTCAAAGAAGGTTGATATTTTGGAAGATGAAAACTTATTAATCAAACATTAACATAAAAATTGAAATTACTGATAGGTGGAGGCCATAAAAATAGGGACCTATGATTTTGTAAAGCATATTTTTGTCTAAGACAATTGAACTCAGAATCACTGAATCTCAAGATGCTTTTAGTCATTCAAAAGTATTGATGCATATTTAATCACGTTCCTTTTGGTAAAATTACTCACAGTTTTAATTAAAGCAAAAAAAATTTCACTTTATTAATCATTGTGGTAGTTTGAAAGAAAATGGCCCTCATAGGCCCATAGGGAGTGGCACTATTAGGTAGCATGGCCTTGATGGAGAAAGTGTGTCCTTGGAGGAGGGCTTTAAGGTCTCAGGTGCTCCAGCCATGCCCAGTAGGGCAGTCTCTTCCTGCTGTCTGCAGATCCAAATATAAAACTCTCAGCTACCTCTTTAGCACCTTGTTTACCTGCATGATACCATGCTTTCCACCAAGATGATGAATGAAACCTCTGAACTGTAAGCCAATCCCAAATAAATGTTTTTCTTTACAAGAGTTGCCATGGTCATTGTCTCTTCCCAACAATAGAAACTCTAAGACAATCAGTAAACCAAAATTTCCTTTTTGTATATATGTTCTAATTAACACAGTCATTATATCTGACTTTATACATTTTGTTGTATATGAGGTGGTATTTTGATTGCTTTAGGTAGATATATTAGGTATTGCAATTTTCACAATTCCTAGTGATATGTGTTGTATGTGTGTATCACAACTCTCACAATTCCCTGTATTTCTATTTAATAAATTAGGAGACTGAAGCACTGTTCTATTCAGAAACAGGCTCAACACAATGAGCTAGAAAGTTAAAGTCAAGATTTATTGAGGCGGGAGAGATGGCTTAGTGGTTAAGAACACTGGCTGGTCTTCTAGAGGACCCACGCTCAGTTTCCATCACCCATACGGCAGCTCACAGCTATCTGTAACTCCAGTTCCAGGCGTAGGACCCCCTCATACAGACAAATGTGCTGACAAAACACAATACACATAAAATAAAAATAAATAAAATATTAAAAAATATTTGCTTGTACAGTAATACATATAGGTCATCTGTATATAAACCACAATATTTTAAAAGCAACAAAAATATCAATGACAGTATGAGATGAAAGTTTATAGACTTTTTTTCCTGACAGTCATGGTGGTCAGATAAGTACATATTTATGGAAATCTCAATCTAATTATCTGAATTTTAAAGCATTTTATAAAGTGCTTGCATCATCTTTTAATCTCCAAAGTCACCCTTGAACAGCCATGTTAATCTCAAAAATAATTTCTGACAAAGTATGGCCTGGCTATGAAATATATTATTGCATAACACATTTGTGATTTAGTGTAGTTTTTGACCCCATTAAAACTTATTTTTTTCTATCATGTTCAATGTGGGATAAATAGCATTTACCTATGTAGAGTTTTATAATTGTATGTTGTTCACTATAATGTAATAGAGGGCAATGGTCAGAATGTAGACTCAAGAGCTGAATTTCTGGAGCTTGGATCTGAACTTAACATTTTTTAGTTGTTGCAAATTCCTTTATTAAGTTTTAAACTTTCATGGCCTGGAGAGATGGCTTAGAGGTTGAGAATACATACTTATGCTGCTCTTGCAGGGGACCTGGGTTCAATCCATAGCACCGATATAGTGGCTTATAAATTTCTGTAACTTCATTTCCAGGGTATCTGATTCCTTCTTCTGGCCTCTGTGGGCAACACGCACACATGTGGTGAATGGACACACAAGCAGACAAACACATACACATATGCTAAAATTAAATAAAATATTGTTAAAAGTTGTAAACATTCTTTCTGCTCTAGTTCCTCATCTAAAAAAATGGTCCTTCACATACATATAAAGCTGACTGCTCTTAGGACTGGAGAGAGAGGAGGAGAGGGAGTGGAGGGAGTGGGAGGGTATTGGGAGGAGGGAAGGAAGTGGAAATTTTTATAAATAATAAAAAAAGCTGTATGAATTCATTCAAGTAGTATAGTTAACAATTTGCCATGCAGCAATCTCCTCTGAGTTGACATATTCCATCCCAAAGGGAAGCCCATCAGTGTGCAGGGAGTTCTTAAGAGATGGTCATTACTTCTCAGGAAAGAAACAGCCCACAAGTCTCAGGAAGTCCCTAAAACTTAGTAGATGCATAAAGCCCCTCTATCCCCACCATTATATAAGCAGTAAGAACTGCTAAGGAGAGGAAGAATCAGAGGGCGACATGGAGAGATACCCTTCAAGGTTACCCCTTAGGATGTGCTTCCCTCAATATGACCCACCCTCCTGTGATGTCAGTCTTTCCATCTCAGATGAAAGCAGTAGTTGTTAGGGGGCAATGATAGATGTGATTTTTTTTTACAGTGTATTTGAAGTAAGCACGTCATTTTAAATCATGCCTTAGGGTATTTGAAAAACCTGAATAGCTTAGGTTCAAGGATGGAAGGTGGAAAATGAGAAATAGCCAAAAGATCACTGTATTATCTAACAGCAACTGAGGGTGGAAAGAGATCATTCCAATGCAACTTGTGGAATAAAACCAGTATTTATCAAGAAAAGTTAAAAAGAATGATTGCGTTCAGGCTTAGAAAAAGCTAATAATTAGAAATAATTGCTTATGGATTAATATTTAAAATATAATTTTAACTGATCATTAATTCTTGGTTTGAACTAAGAATGGGTTGACTTCTTTCAAGCTGTTGCAATATGTTCAATAAATTTTCATAGGACTCTGTTATGAAATTAACTCTTGTTTTTAAAAAATCAAAACTTATAGATGTATACATTTCTTCATTTTTTCTTTATTATCTCAATACGTTTCTTTTTTTTTTCTTTTCCATTAGGTTTCACTGTGTAGCTGTGACTGGCCTAGAACTTACTGTGTAGATCAGACTGACCCCGTTCTTAAAAGATTCTCTTGTCTCTGACTCTCAAGTGCTGCAATTAAAAGCATACACATCCACAGCTTCCTGGAAAGTCCCCCAACTTTCTGTGTATACGTATTGGTGCTGTTTCTGCACGTATGTCTGTGCACTATGTTTGTGTAATGTTCTCAGAGCCCGGAAGACAGTTTTGGATCCTATGGCAAACCCCTTGACCAGCAAGGAAGAACGATGATGAATCGAGGATTCTTCTCACATCACACTTTATTGGAGCCTCTTGGTTAAAGGGAGAGCAGGAAGCAAGAGAGAGCAAGAAACAAAAGAGAACAAGAAGAGAGAGAAAAAGAGAGAGAGAGAGAGGGAGAGAGAGAGAGAGAGAGAGAGAGAGAGAGAGAGAGAGAGAAAGAGAGAGAGAGAGAGAGAGAGAGAGAGAGAGAGAGAGAGCAAGAGCCACGTGGCATCTGCTTAAATAGGGTGAGGGGACTCGGGTACTGTCCTGATTGGTAAATACCAGTCTGCTGATGCCCGGAGCCTCAGGATTGGCCAGTGACAAGGCTCAATTGCGCATGTGCAGGCAAAGGGCACTCAGCCCCACGCAGCAATACCAAATAAGGACTTGATTACCTCCAAGCTGCAGTAATGGCGATTTCTCCGAATGGCTCCCTACAGGATCCCCTGGACCAGAGGTTACAGATGGTTGTGAGCTACCATATGGGTGCCAGAAATCAAACCCAGGTCCTCTGGAAAACAGCAAGTGCTCTTAATCACTGAGTCATTGCCTCAGACCCTCACCCCAAAGTCCCTTAAAAAAATAAATAATTGTTATACTGATCATAGTTTTGACTCGTCTTTTCATGTCAAAGTTACACAAAGTAACAGCAAGTCTCAGACTTTTGAAAGTGGGTGAGAATGTGAAGACTCTGAGCAGACAATCCAAGCATAATACCTTTTTTATTTTTATGACTGTCTCCCCCTGAGCTTTTTAAAACTACTTTTTAAAAATTTGCGATAAAATACTTCTTAACATAAAATGTACCATCGTAACTATTTTTAAACGTGCACTTCAAGTCCTAATCACAGTCTCTTTGGGTAATCCATCTCTAGGGGTTTTTAATGTTGTAAAACTAAAACTCCTCCCTCCTTAGCGACATTGACCTATTTTCTTTTTCTCTACTGCCTGGTAGTCACTGTTGTACTCTTTTTCCCCTATAAGTTTGGCTACCACGGACATCTTCTCTAAGAGGAATCACTTATGTGGGGTATATGTGTTGTGTCTAGCCTGCTTGATTTATCACATTGCCCTCTACTTTTCATCAATTTTGAAGTACATGTTAGAAGTTTTTTAATTTGTTTTTTGTTATCATCTTTGCACATAGTATATTCTGCATATATCCTATATACTGGTCTTTCATTGTGTATATGACTCATGAATGTTTTCTCCCATTCTATTGGTTGCCTGTTCAGTGTTGTGTCCTTTGATGTATGAAAGGTTTTAGTTGAAGTAGTTCCACTTGTTTGTTTTTTACTGTTGTTACCATGCCCACTATCCCATAACCAAATCAAAGTTTATGATGTTCCTCTCATGTTTTATTTTATCGTAATTTTTAAAATAGTTTTGAGCATTACATTTAAGAACTTGACATACTTGAATTAATTTTTGTAGCATCAGATAAGGAACAACTATTCTTCTGTATAAAGATATCTATTTCTCCTGCACTATTTGTTAAAAGGCTGTTCTTTCTGTACGGAATGGGCTTGGTGTTCTTGTAAAAAAAAAATCAGTATACATGTGTGTGTGCATGCGTGCATATTTAAGTGTGTGTGTGTGTGTGTGTGTGTGTGTGTGTGCGTGTGTGCTCACGCACATGTATTCTGACTCCCATAGACCTAGAGTTACTGATGGTTGTTCATGTGTATATATGTGTGCACACATGTATGCTCGTGTGTGTGTATATGTGTTCATGTGTGTATTTATGTGTGTGAGCATGAGTGTGATCAGTTCCAGAATCTATCCATTACTCTATTAGTGTACACATTTGTTCTTTTATCAGTATTGCATTGACTGTATTAGTGATATGCTTAAGCTTGGTTTAGACATGTCAGCCTCCAATTCTGTTCCTTGTTTTCAGGACTGATTTTACTATTCAGTACTATGTTTTCCTGGTGAATTTATGAAGATGCCATATTTTTCAGAAATATCTGAGGGTTCATGTCAGTTTTTACACATTGTGTCACTGTTGCATCACCATCCTTGTAAATTTTTCTTCTTCTTCTGATATCTGGATGAAGGTTCTTCTGAGCTCTTCGATGAGTGTGTGGCATTCAGAGTTATTACAGTGATGTTCTAATGATATTCAGTCCTGTATCTTTTACTAGATATGCATTTTACTGCAATAGATTTGCCCTTGGGTTATGTGATTACATGAGATGGTGATATTTATCAACTTCTGCCTTACTGATTGTCTGTCTCCACAGACTAGGATTTAAGTAGGGAGAGATATTGAACAAAGTCAAATATTTACAAATGGTTAGATTTTAGGGAATATCCCCCCTTATTTGGTAAATTTGAGGATTCAGATGATAAATGCTGAGAGAAAGATAAGCTCTTATTATTATTTTACACATAAAATAATAAAATAAATAATATAGCTTTTCATTATGTAGGACATAAGAATGGATGTGTACTCCATACTAAAATGCTTTGAGAACACTGGAAAGAAAACCAAGGTCATCAAGAGGTCACTGCCTCTAGTGTTAGAAGAGAAGAATACTTATCATCTTCAATTTGAATACATGGATGAGGAACATCCAGCGAAATAAGAGAATTATTTGCCTGATATGTGTGTAAGTGTGTGTGTGTGTGTGTGTGTGTGTGTGTGTGTGTGTGGTGCGTTTGCATATATATAATGTGTGTATGCATGTATATGTACATATATATAGTATATGGTGTGTGCATGTAAAGCAATGAAGAAGTTTTTAGAAGAGTTATGTCAGGAAGACTCATCACTAAGGGAATGGTACTACATCAAATGGGTCACAAATGCGAAAGGGAAAGAGGCATAAAAGGTGGATGGAGTCAAAAGACCAGGCTTCACTTTCTGTGATGCTAAAGTGGGAGGCAGGGCATATTTCTGAAGAGATTTGTCTCTCCTGGAGTCGTATGCCTTACTAAGCTTTCACAGACTTATGCAGAGGGGCAGTTGGAGACCATTCAAATCTCTGATGTCTAGACATTATGCATGAGCCCATTCCATTTCCCTCTTCTCTTGCCATAGCTTCCCTTCATGGTCTTGATCTTAGTGGGCATTCACTGACTTTGCTAATTGTTCACAGGAGCCAAATATTTCCATTGAGAACTATTTACAATTTAATGAAGGATTCTGGAAATCCAATAAAACAATTTACAGCAGAAAGGGCGAGGCCTAACAGTGACATTCGAAACATATTCACAGCATATTGTTTTATTCATGTCTTCTTTGAGTGCTCTTTGCACTTTCTTTTTGTTTGATACAATGTTGGACTGAGAACACGCACACTAACATTAGTCATAATTTTGTGTTCTAAACGATATTCAACTGGAGTTAGTCACATGTCTTTCCCAACATTGAAAATATTTGGGGGTAATTTTGGTGATTTCACTGACTTGGGACACATTGTCGGTATTAAGTGAGTTAGTAAATATAATAAAAAGCAAAGCTGTTCAGCTTTGGCTGATGCCGTAGTCATTGATCAGCAAATCCTGGACCATGAATCATAGAAGCACTAAGTATTTATTATAGGACTTTATTGCCATCCTCTACCTTAATCTTACTATGAAACTTGGGATAGGTATTATCACCACTTTTTCTGAATGGCCTAAAGGTCTCAATGAAGATCATGATGGATTAAGTTATAGATACAGATTTAAGACTGTGTTTATGTAGGGGCAAAAGAAAGGATTCTTTCACTTCTGAATTCTTGATCATCTGAGCCTTGGAATAAACTGGACCATTGACAGATCAATGGAGACAAGACCTATAAATTCGTGTGTATGTACATGGAAATCTAGAAAAAGAATGAGGTTCTCTGAACAGCTAGATTAGAGCTGAAAAAATGCTTTGGGTTGTGGAAAGAATTACAATCTTGGGCCTTCAAGTAAAAAGTCGATAACATAAGCTATGAAAGCGTGAGAAAAAGCTGGCTATGGACAAAGGTGCCACACTGTGTGATAACATCTCTAAGGTAGCAGTTCTCAGAAGAAAAGGTAACCTCAAGTCTTTTCAACCTTGCGTCTGTCAACCTTGAGTCTTTTCCTCTGAGTTAATCTTGATTTGGAGTGATTGTGGGGCAGATGACTGACTACACCCCTTCTGCAAGCTCTTCCCCTAGCTGGACAGGGAAATTTCCATGATGGTGTCATGGGTCCTATGCTACTTCCAGGAAAGAAAGATGAGACAGGGCCAGGGAAAGACAGAAAGACCCTGTTGGCATCGGTCTGTGATCCCAGCTACTGGGGAGGCTGAAACAGGAGACTCACAAATTCAAGGCTGGTCGTGGAAATTGAGTTGATACCCTGTCTCAAAACAAAACATAAAAGGAGTAAAATAGGGATGGTGGCTCATACCTGTAATCCAGGCACGAGGAAGGCTGAAGCAGATCAGCAGTTCAAAACCAGCCTTGGCTGGTGGGTCAAGGGACAGTCCAGGATACATAAAACCCCGTGTTAAAAGAGTATAAAATAAATGAATGAATAAATAAATAAATAAATGTAAATATAAAAGGACTGGGGTGTTCTCAGTGGTAGACTTTTTTTTTTTCTGGTTGTGTGAAAGTTCCTGGGTTTGTTTATGAGCATCCATGCCTAGGTTTTACTCAAGAAATCATAACCCTACTAACAATACAGTATAAGCTTCCTAAGCTGAGTACAAAATAGAGCCTGGAGATCATCCCTGGGGAACTGGAGGACAAGACTCATGATTTATCTTTCTTCCTTAGATTCAATACAAAGACCTTGATAACAGCGTGCTTTGAGTTTAATTTCATTAATTTGACCATTCTTGATTTTACAGATAAAGATACAGAAAACTGAGATTGAGGAAGGCTGTTCCTTCTAGTGCGTGAAGGAGATTTGATCAGAATCCAAGGAAAGGAGAGGACTATGTGCTAGCTGCCAGCTGTTCTACCAGTTCTGTTCAGCTTATCTCCCGTCTTGGTCCAACAGTTCCTGGCATCTGTTTCTGCTATGCTTGACAAACTTTTCTGTAAACGTCCCGGTAATAAATAGTTTAGCTTCACTAGGTCAACACTATGTCACAGCTACTTAATTCTGCCATTTTAGAGAGAAAGACGTCTACTAAGAAAATGAGCATGGGACTGTCCCAGTAAAACTTTACACATGAAAGCAAACAATAATTTGGGTTTGGACCATGGAACATAGCTAGCTAATCCTTGATTTAACTCTAGTAGTGGCCTTTGTTGTTATGGCCTATACCCGAATCATCACTGATGCTTAGACTAAGATTGATGAACATTCTAACAATATCCATTAAGCTTTGTGTTTATTAGATTATGCAAAACTGGATTAATAATGTAGATTTCGGTGCTGGGGATGTGGCCCAGGTGGTGGAGTGCTTGTCTAGCATTCTCAAAGCCCTAATTTCATACACAGAACCACTCAGACCTTATGTGGTGGCTCATACTTGTAGTTCCAGTGTTGGGGATGTGGAGACAGGATAATCAAAAGCTCAAGGAAAGCCTGGGGTCCATGATAAAGAAACTCGGAATGGAGGTTTGAATGAGAAATGTTCCCTCCCTATTGGCTCAGGCATTTGAGAACTTGGTCCCCAGTTGGTGGTGCTGTTTGGGGAGTTGGTACAACCTTGCTGAAGGAAAGGCATCACTAAGGGAGGGCTTCCAGTTTGCTCTCTCTGCTGTCTCCATGTGGTTCAAGGTGTGTTCTCGAAGCATCTTGTTCTTGCTGCCATGCATTCCCTCTCACAAGGGACTCCCATCCCTCTGGAACTGTAAGCCAAGATACACTTCCTCTTCCATTAATTTCTTTTTCTCATGGCATTTTTATTACGTCAACAAAACATATACACCCTGTCTCAAAATAAACGACTGAAGTATATTCCAGACTCTCGAAACCCTGACAATTGCCAGAATGGCCAAGGAAGTAGACCTGGCCCTTTTTACTGACAAACAGTCAACTTCGAAAAACCATAAGCCTACAGTCTTGGTGGTGAATCTGGCAATAAAATAATGTTAAATATCCGTGTATTTGCATTGTCAACCACAACCCCGTCTTCATGCTAGGAACCCTGGTTTAATGAGTAATACCCATTTTATCTTGAAACACCCTATCATTTCACCTCCTCCCCCCTTATTATAGCAGACATGTTTAAATAAAAATAATCTTGTCCAAAATATTAATGAAATATAAGCCAGTGTGAGGATATTATCCAGTTAACGGTAACTATCAATAAAATCTTATTCTCTAATTGCTGTGACTGTGATCCAGTTTAGGTCATTCCACCTCTGGAGATTTTTATTGCTTCTTTCTTTGTGGTGGGTGGAAACTGAGCTTGATTGCTGAGAGTTGGCAAAGCATGAGTAACAGAGAGAGCATTTCCACCACAGACAGTTGTGGGGTTTCAGTGGCTCACTCAATCTCCTAACCGTGGGTTGGTTCTACAGGAATTTTTTGATAATTGTACTTTTTCCCCTCAAGTAAGATAAATGGCTTGTTTCATATCAATGGTTCCAGTATGTGACAAATTTTGATTAAGCTATATAAATTAAAGGTTCTTCTGTCGCCATGTTAGCCATGGACATCACTAACAGTGATCTCTAATATACTGCATTGATGTGACTGAGATGGTCAGAGCATCTCCACAGAAACAAGGATACTCCCTCCTCAGTGTGCCATACGGCTGGTATGCCTCACTATCAATGGGGCAAACCTTTTACATTGGCTTCATCTTGTCTGCCTAGCTTTTCCCACAGGAACGGTTTATAATAGCCATTCATTATTTGAAAGCATTGCTTAAGGAGATGTCATGAGGATATGCAAACATATGAACTGGGCTGTCTAAATTGTTTATTTTGACATCAAGTGTGTGGAGAGTTTTTTCCCACACCCAAAACCAGTCCTTCCATGCACTGGGTAGCAACGCACAACTGGGAGTCCTGCAGTCCAGTGAAATCTTGACAATAAAAAAAAAACCTGTGGTTAGTGTTGAACTCCAAAGATTAGGAACCAATTTCCACTATATATTTTTTTTATCCCCCTTCTAATACATTACAAGCACTGGGTGCTCAGGGTACTTTCACATCTTATTGTCTTGACAACAAAATTTAATTCTCTCCTTTTTTGTTTATATTTGATTATTTACTAGAATAGCTCACAGAAAGACAGCTGCTTGCTCTCAGTGGGATGATGGTGACTGTCAATTGCCAGTTTGGTGGTATCTAGAATCACCTGGGATATAACTCTACAAGTATGCCTGTTGGGATTATCTTGGTAACTTAATTGAGATGGGGAGAGGTGTCTAATGTGGGAGACACCAATCCCTAGGCTAGGATCCTGGACTGTACAAACGGAAGAAAGTGAGCCGAGTACAGGTATTCATCATTCTTCATTTCCTGAGATTGTGGGTGTGAGGAAACCAGCTGCCTAGCTCCTGTTGTGACTTGCCTGTCACGATGGATTTGTAACCACAGACTCTAGGTCAAGAGAAAACCTATTTTCTTTAAACTGCTATTGTGGATACTTTTATGTCAACTTGACACTAAAGTCCTCAGAGAGGAGGGAGCCTCAACTGAGAAAATGCCTCCAGAATATAGGGCTGTGGGCAAGCCTTGCAGGGCATTTCTGAAGTAGTGATTTATGTGGGAGATCCAACCCACTGTGACTCTAGTTATCTGGAAATCTCTCAGAGAGCAGGTTGAGCAAACCACATAGAGCAAGCCAATGAGCAGTACCCCTTCATAGTCTCTGCATCAGCTCTTGCCTCTAGCTTCTTGCCCTGTTTGAGTTCCTGCTAAGACTTCCTTCAGTGATGGTCTATAATATAGATGTGTAAGCCATATAACCTTTTCCTCCTCAAATTTTAGTAACGGTTGTTTCATCATAGCAATAGTAACCCTAACTAGGACAACTGCTTTTGCCAGAATATTTTATCATGGCATAGGAAAAGCAATTATGATAACTGCTGTGTTATAAAGAATAGCAATCATGAACATCTAAATAGGAGAGATGTATACCAGGTGTGTAAGATAGGAGATGGAGACACAAACCTCTATATTCACCCCGAGTACCACCTATCTAAGCACCTCTGTGTGTTCACCAACCAGGAATTCTTAGAACTACATTGTTTAGGCCATTGCTTAGGAATTTTATGGAAATTTTGCTTTGTTTGACAAGAGCCTCATGTTTTAGGCCAGGCTGTCCTCCAGCTCAACGAAATCCTCCTGTCTCAACGTTTTAGGGTTTTGATGCTGTGAAGAGGCCATAACTGTGGTAACTCTTAAAAGGAAAACATTTAATTGGTGCTAGCTTACAGTTCAGAGGTTCAGTCCATTATCACCATGGCAGAAAGCATAGTGGCACTCAGGCACACATGGTGCTGGAGAGGTAGCTGAGAATTCTACATCTGGATCCTCAGACAGCAAGCAGGAAGAAAAGGTGACATTGAGTATGGCTTGAGTGAGCATCAGAAACCTCAGATCCTGCTCCTAGTGACACTCTTCCTCCAACAAGTCCACACCTACTCCAAAAAGGCCATACCTTCAATAACACCACCTCCTATGAGTCTATGGGGTCTGTTTTCATTCAAGCCACTGCACACTTAGGATGGAGAGAAGGCTCAGTGAGTAAGAGCACTAGTTGCTTTTGCAGGGAACCCAGGTTCAATTCCTGGCACCTACAAGGCAGCTTGCATCTGTCTGTAAATCCAGTTCCAGGGGATCTGGTGCCAACTGCTGGCCTTCTTGGACACATGGTGCACATACATCCATGTAGGCCAAATACTCATACACATAAAATAAGAAAATAAATATAGCAAACCACCACACTCAGTTTACTCAATGTCAATATTGCAGGCATAAGCCATCACATTTAGTTTATGGAAGTTTAATACTATAGGCATGACTGATGGAATTAGCCCCTGGTAGTAATTAACTTAGATTTTGGCCCCTTTTCTTCCCTAGAGGCCCAGGGATAAGATCCAATGCTCCAATCCTCTAATTACATATCTGTTTATTCTGCTATTGAGACCCTATCTCAAGACTAGCTAACTTTCTTAAGGCTCCCAAAATCACCTCATTAGGATAAACTCATGTACATAACTGGGTTTTCCATGAGAAAGTAAAAGATACTCATATGCCCATTCAAGAAATGGTCAGGTTGTGTAGTCTTGTACCAGGAGCCAGAGATAAATATCAATGTTCAAGTGTATTTCAAGCCATAATTAGCTTTGAGGAAATATGGAAGAATTAACATTTAACTATGTGCATATTAATAGTGTGTATCAAAGAAATGGGTAACAAAAGCCACTTTGTCACTAACTTATCCAAACTCCAATATTTGAGACAGAAAATGGCTCACCTATGGGTCTCTAGGCTGAGATAGCACTAAATCCTTCCCACTTGACTGCAAAGTAAACACACTGAAATTCAGTTCAAGGAGCATGCTAATGACCCAGGGAAATGAGTTGAAACTTAGCCAGCAACTGCCCACTAACCTCACATGGGAGGCTTTGTCCAAGACACCAAAAAATACCCTCTAACTAGAGGCTTTCTGCTTCAGTCCTCCACTTAGACTCTCCCACTCCCTCCCTCCCGCCCACCTGCCCTCTCGGTGTGTATGTATGTGCGTAATTTTATTTTCCCCTAGCTTCTGCAAATAGCTTCCGATCTGGGGTAGGGCTGTGAATCCTACTGTCTGCGCAAACAAGCTTTTACAAAAATTTTAATATTGAAAGCTTTCCTTTTAAAAGGTCAACCAAACATTTGGTCCTAGAGTATGGATGAACTCCGGCTGGACTCCTTTCCCTCTTCAGAATCTCCCACCCCCCTTTCTGACCCCTGTCAGAATTTATCATCTGCCCATGTGCTCTGAGCCCTTGGTTTTGTTAGTGTTATGGAGACACAATGCATCCTTTCCTCTCTTTCTTCCACTCAATAGATAGTTACTTTTGGCAGACCAGGGTCTCTCCATCCTATTTTCTAATGGGTTCTATTTTTACCTTTTGTTTTAGTGCCTGGATTTTTCTGGGATTTTTCAGGTTGAGTCAGGAGTGAGAAAATAAGCATGAAAGGGGAAGACCTTTGTGACTGGGTCAGGTGTCGGGTTCTCCTTTGGCAGCAAATCCAGGAAAGGAAGAAAAATAAAACGAAGAAGACATTGTCCACTGACAAATAAAGACCTAAGATTGAATCACAAGCAAATGTTTGGATGACCTTAGAATACTGAAAACAATTTTGGAAGTTTGTGAATGTATGCATTTGACCTCTTTCAAATAATTTCAAATTTAGAGAAATTATGTAAAACTGAACAAAATGACTATGTAAGTTTGATTCCATTTTTCCCAATATTGATATCTTGCACATTGTAATTACTCAGATCAGGAAACTGACATAGACACAACATCAACCAAGCTGTACATTTTATCTATAGGAAGGCATGGTATCTCTGGTCCAGCAGTCAATCCAATATCCTACCCTTGCCTGGTAGTCATGTCCATTTAGGCAGTGGATCACAGGTCCTTTCATTTATCCCTCTTGTTTGCCTTTCCACCCCTCTTTATTCCTTCTTCCCTCCATCTCTCTAGCCCTTCATGATCTTTATAGTGTTTATGGAAGGATACTCCTCAAGCTCTATTGGAGACTGTCTCTTGATCTGGGCCTGGTCCATTGGGTAATAATTTTCTCTCAAGATTACTATAGAAGTTACATTATGATCTTTACCCTCCGTGGAGGATCCCACAAGAAGGTAAGCATGATCGATTTGTCCTATTACAGTCAACATTAATTTTTTTTGGTGCTATCTGACAGCTTTCTCTCCTGGAATCGCATTCTTTTCTTCCTGTTATAATAAGTACCTTGTGATAGGCTGTGCAGACATCTTCTTTCCCATCACACGGCTACCCATTCTATTCTTCCATCAGTGATTTCCCTCCTGCAGTGAATTGTCTGCTAAGGGTCATTTTTTATTTCCACTAGTCCCTACACAGCTATCAATTAAATTCTACTGCAGGGAAGATCACCTCCTGCCCTGCTCATTTGTTATTCGTTTATTTATACCACTGTGGGCTCATGGATATTTATTGTAGCCTGTGGGTTCTAGTCCATCCGTGTTTGTTTTATCACACAGATCATCCTAGACTCAGTCAACGGTGACTGATTCAAGTTAGAATCTCTGTCATATTTTTTTAACATTTCCTTGTTTTTAACATCACAGAACATTCCAAACTCATCTCACATTTCCCTGTTCCTGCCCTAGACCTATATCTTTAGATGTCTCTAGGTTTTCCACTTACTTTTATCAGAGGTGATATTTCAAAATGAAATCTGGGCACCAAATATGCTTGTTGCTACTGAGGTACTATGGTTTCTGAGAATGCTTATCAAAGAGAGTTAAAAGATAAAGGTGTACTTAATTATGCAAACAACACACACATATTTATCCCAACATCTTTGTGTGTGTGTGTGTGTGTGTGTGTGTGCGTGTGTGTGTGTGTGTGTGTGTGTGTGTGTGTGTGTAATGGACACATTTAAAAACTATGATATTATATTGATTTTTCTTATTTCAATGAAAGATCTAAGATTCACTTTCCCCTCTTAACTATTTCTCAATCATTTTCACAATTATGGAAAATCTGTACCTAAAGTAGAGTCTGTTACTTACACATTGATTTTGGCATTTTCCACTCATAGCCTTATTTGAAAAGTAAACATGCTAACTGGAGCACAACATCTATATGCAGGTCTCCTTATTTCCAGCCTTCATATTGTAGGGAAAAGCCCATTTTCTAAGGTTGCATAGGCTTGGGGTCTACGGTCTGGCCTCCCTCCCTCGTCTGAGTTTTTTACCTGTTCGTGATATAGTTAAGTTAAACTATTACTATCTAAGTTTGATTTCCATCTCCTATCTCCCACATTTTGTTGATTTTAATAATGTAATTATTTTGTACAAGGTGGGAAACCTTCGCAAATCAGTGTCGGGGCTAGGTTAAAAGTATGCAGAGAAATTCTACCCCACCCCCCATCTTCCTTCTACGAGGTTCTCCTTTACCCTGTAAGGAAGCTTTTCTCTTGCATTGGTTTATCCTTCCTGTAACCCTTCTCCATAAGTTAGCAGCTGTGTGTTTGTTGTTACTGTTATAATAGTCCGTTCAGTCTTGGCAGTCAACTCCATGGAACTATTTTTTCCTTTACCGTTTTCACTTAAAAGCAGGTCATTAAATCAGGTGTGGCGTTCATACCAATGATCCCAGTACTTCGGAGGGTGACTGAAGCAGGAAGATTGTCACAAGTTTTAGACTAACCAGGACTAGAGAGTGAGACTCTGTCTCAAAAACAAACAAACAAGCAAATAAACAAAAGAAAACAATTGAAAAAGCATTTCATATGAGCTTTAGAGAAGTCAGTTGCTCTGTGAGTTCATTGGATTCTCATGGGCAGCTTATCTAACCACTCTCCATGTATGCCAATATTGTATATCTACAGACAATCTCGCGATACGTGAACGTCTGTGGGCCTTCTTGTTGTTGAAGGTTCAGCTTAGGGACAGAGTCTTAGAAGTGAGGTTACTGAACAGAATGATGCCATTTTCTTACCGTGCCAGAACCCCTTGCAGAAGGATTGTACTAATGACATTTCCACCAGAAACATGTAAAAGACATTCTTGTCTTTGTGTTTACTGTTCACAGGCTGGACACTGTGTAATCTTGGGAGATAGACATTTTTCTTCAGTTTAGTATCTTTGAAAGCGGTTTATTTGGGGGGGGGAGGGGGAGTGTATTTTGCTTTGTTCTACAAGCAACCCACACTTTATTGACCACGCTGTTTTTGCAGACATGCAGACATGAAAACTACAGAGTTACAGGGTCCCAGGGACTTCTACTCAGATTTTTAAGGAAGACCCACGAGACCTGGCAGTGTGCGGTAACGGCAGATTCATTCCTGTGAACCTCTGACAGGTTGATGTGTGATAGTGTAACAGTGAAATCTAACGTGCAGTGGAGACCTCAGGATATTCGAGATGCCAGGAAGGTGGAATACCTGCTGGGTGATGCCAGTAGAGGCAGGCTGAGAGAGACATGTGTCTTATAACCAGTGATGCCCTAGGAACAGCTATCCAAGCCTGTGAAAGCTTATGTCGAAGGACCATATGTCCCAGATATTAGACTTGGCATTAACTATGTTAATATTTGCCCTGCTTGATTTTAGTCTTATTTTCATATTAGTCTTCTTCCTTATCCCTTCCTCTCCCCTCCCACCTTTGAAATGGAAGTGCTTACTCTGTGCCACTTAAATATTTGTGAGATTTGGGCCCACCTCCTCTAAGAAGGCCTCCCTGGTTGCTTTGAATGGTTCTTTGATTAAATATGCATTGTATCTTATATACTAGGATGTTAAACTTCTTTGTTTGTTTTTTTCAGTTTTATTATATTTGCCTTATGCCTCCTCCCTGATTTGAAATATAGAACCTAGATTTCAGTTATCCTTGCACAATAGACAATTGCCCCTTAGTATTTATGGGAGATTGGTTTTAGGGCCTCTCAGAAATACCCCAATTCATTGACATTCAAGTCCATCACATAGCATGGTGCCGTATTGCCTGAATTCTCTTCTATTCTCTACACAGTCTCTGATTATGCACGTCACTTGACATTATATAAATACCACATAAAACACCATATAACTGTTACCTAAAGAGTTGCTTAAATATATTGCTTAGAAAATGCCGAGAGCAACACAGACTCAGTATATACGCAGATTTGCTGTTTGTATTTATATATTTAGAAATGTGTGTGTGTGTGTGTGTGTGTGTGTGTGTATGTAACACCAATTAATGCAAAGAGGGGCTGTAAACTTGGAAAAAAAACAGAAAGAGAGAGGATGGCGAGGGAGGGAAGGGAAGGAGAAAATTACGTAATTATAATTGCAAAAAATATTGTAGAAAAAGAGATTATTTTCAATCTGAAATTGTTTAGCTCCCTGGATGCCAGCTCTCTTAGGTATGAGGGACACGGCATGGCCACCACCCTTTCCCATCAGCTTCCTTAGTCAGCCCTGAGCAGCACTCTGCTGTCGTCTTGCTCTTCTCAAGACCTGAACCGTCCATGGAAAATAATTGTCACAGACACTGCCGAGTGCATTTGCTATGGGTCCCTTGGGAAAATGTTCCAGTTTCCTAAAGCTTGCTCTCCACACCACTGAGAAAGGCACTGGTGTGTCTCTCTGCCTTTGCTTTCTCCCTCTTCTTTGGGGCTGCACTTGGGTCTCCAGAGCAGGCTAATTACACAACGAACCATAGCACTGTTTAATGCACAGGCTTAACATAAACCCATCTGAGTCTCTTTAACACCAAGCGTCAGAGTTCTTTTAGTCTTGTTAGTCTTGGTTTATTTTGGGTAGCCAGATGAACAACAATCCACGTGTCTCACACCAGTGGTTCTCAATTTTTTTCCCCCACGGCTTTGTCCCAGACTACATTTAAAATTTTTCAAAGCAGGCCCTGGAGGGAATAAAAACAGGGTCAGGAGACTCTGCAAGGATCATCACCACGGATCACTCTTTCCTCTTAGTCAAGCACACTGAGCTGTTAGGAGGGGCCAGGGCATAGGAAGAAGATCTCAGAATGCTTGCTTTGCCATAATCCTGTGCTCATAAATACAGTTTTGTTAAGAGACTATGAACTTAGACATGATCACAGTGCATCTAGCATGGCTATAAGGATAAGTTCTTCAAAAAATAAATTTTTGTAGGACAACATTGAAAAGAAAGTCTCTGGGAATGGCATGGTTGCTGTCTTCTAACATTGTTCCAAGAAGTTGGAATCAAGCATGAATTTTGTTATTTCCAGACGGTAGATTTGGGTCCCAGGTTATGGTGGTTTGACTAAGAATGGCTGCCAGAGGCTCATATATTTAGATACTTAGTCATCAGGGAGTGGCACTGTTTGAGAAGGATTAGGAGGTGTGGTCTTGTTGGAGGAGGTGTGGCCTACTGGGAGTAAGTGTGTCACTAGGAGTGGGCTTTGAGGTTTCAAAAGCTCATGCTAGGTCCAGTCTCTCTCTCTCTCTCTCTCTCTCTCTCTCTCTCTCTCTCTCTCTTTCTCTCTCTTTCTCAATATGCTACTGCTCCAGCAACATGCATGCTGCCATTCTCCCTGCCGTGATGGTAATGGACTAAGCCTCTGAAACTGTAAGCAAATTCACAGTGAAATGCCTTCCTTTTTAAGAGTTACCCCGGTCACAGCAGTACAACAGTGATGAAGACACACAGAGTCTGGAGAGCTGGGGTGTAAGCACAAATGACTTGAGAGGAAGAAGAGGGAACATGCATTTTTCACATTAATACTTAAACTTTTAAAAAAGAATTTTGTTTTTAAAGTTTTACTTTGTGGGTGTTTTGCCTGTCTGTCTGTACACCGCATGTGACCAGTGCTCATGCAGGTCAGAGAAGGCACTGGATCCCTGCAGATCTATAGGTATGAATGGCTGTAGCTGTCATGTAGGTACTGGGAACTGAACCTGGGTCTTCTGCAAGAGCAGCCAGTTGCTGAGGCCTTTCTCTAGCCCCTACCCATTAAATCTTGACACAGTGCCTCCAGACTCCTCAGAAAGAAGGAAGAAACACAGGCTCTGGAGACAGTGAAAAACACCCATATTCCTTTACCAAGTCTCTATTCAGTCTTCAGTAATGATTTAATTCGTCTTTTATTCGGACCCCACTATCATTATTTTCTTTAAAAGAATTTACATTTTGAAAATAAAGTGCCCCCTTCGAGATATTCATGAACTCACCCAAGAAATGTCAAAACTGCCTAGGCGCAAAGAATTCATTCCACACATTCCATGTTGACTTCTGGACCCAGTAAACAGCTGTGAAAACATATCATCCCTGGGGGATCATCAGTGGATTCTCGAGGTTCTTAGAGAGAGCCATTCCTTCAGGCAGTATCTGGTCTGGGTCACAACAGCTCCCTAAATAACAGGACAGTAGGTTCTCAGAGATGAAGAGTTATGTTCATGCCCTCAGTAAGTCACTATCTAACCAGTGAAAGCAGTTGCAGGGCCTTCTTTAGAAAGATAAATGCTATGAAGCAATGTTGCCTCAATCTGAGAAACTAAAGGAAAAGGCAAAGATGTATGCATAACATTTGCCTCATCTATATACAGCAAGCTATGGGTTTATTTAAGCAAAAATAGACATCAGGAAATCATCTAAGATTTTCTTCTTAAAGTGACTTTGCTAGATTAGGAAGCCACAGGAGAGATCCACAGAGACCTGCTCTGGTTTCTGGAATATTTATCAATGGAGAAATATCTTGAACCTGGGATCAATCCCAAATGATTCTGCCTACTCTGTGATGGCAAGAAGTGTCAGCTTCAGTCTCCAGTGTATCCATTTATAAAAGTATAGTGTTTATTTGCAATCTGGTTGTTCTCTTCCACTGTATTAATATTTGGATGAATAATTTTCTTTATGGGGTGAGAAGCTGCTTTGGGTATTTAGTGGCTTCTGTACTGTTTATATGACTGACTGGCAAATCCACTTACAGATGCATCTTAAAGCATTGTTAATGTCCCTTGGGTGCAGAGTCACCTGTAGTTGAGAGGTACTCACTAAATGATGCTTATACCGATAATGAGTGCTCAGTGAGAGCAACCCATGAGAAGGCTCTGAGCTATTCACCTTCATGCTCATTCACAGAGCTTCTAGTACCATGGGGTAAAACATTTTTGTTACTGGATTATTCTGAGACACTGGAGAAGAAGCAGTCCTCAATCATGTTGAAAGCAAGGAATCTTGTAGACCAATACCCCAGTATTACATAATTCCTGACTATACTTGTGATTTCTTAGTAAATATGTATTTGACCTGTTCGATCCTCAGGGTCAAAGGGCAATCAAGAGCATCTTTTGGAAAGAGCTATTGTGTAGCATGAGGGATGGCTTGTTGGGGTTTCTGTCCTGCCCGGTACCCCACATCTGGCAAGTTCCAAAGAAAATCACACACAGGACTCCATAAGATTATAAACTGATTGGCCCATTAGCTCAGTCTTCTTATTAACTAATTCTTACATCTTACGGTAACCCATAATTCTTGTCTGCGTTAGCCATGTGGCTCAGTACCTTTTCCAGCTGTCAGATCACATGTTGCTTCTTCGGTGATCTGGGCAGGAATGGTGGAGGGAGTTTCCTGCTTCCCAGAATACTCCAGGTCTCTTTGTTCCATCTCTACCTCCTTTCTCGCTTTCCCGCCTATACTTCCTGCCTGGCCAATCAGCATTTTATTAAAATATGATTGACAGAATACAGACAATTCTCCCGCACCACTATTGTAATGTAGCCTCACAACTAGGGGTATAAGTGATGACTGAGTATATAACAGACACGAGGACAGATTTGCTAATGCTTAAGTCTCACCTGTGGCTAGGGCAGGACCATGTCTGCTTTCTTCTCTTGTTCTCTCTACTCAGGAGGTGAGTTTCCTAGTGACTGGGGTCATTTTCCTGACTTAATTTCACACTCTCTGTTTGTGTGTTGCGGAAGGGAAGCATGGGGATAATTAGTTTTGTTTGTGAAGGGGAAGAACACAGCAAATCTAGAAAAATCAACAGTTATTTAAACAGAATGTGGTGACAATATGTTTCACTGGTGGACACCCAGGAAGGACCCCAGACTTGGGGGATGGGATATTTGGGCCTATTCCTGCATTGACTACTTGAGAACTGGGCAGCCTTTAAAA
Source organism: Myodes glareolus (assembly GCF_982192425.1). Taxonomy (NCBI): domain Eukaryota; kingdom Metazoa; phylum Chordata; class Mammalia; order Rodentia; family Cricetidae; genus Myodes; species Myodes glareolus. The sequence continues at coordinate 23,911,361 of NC_142044.1, forward strand.
AGTTGTTTACACTTCTCTGTACATTGCTACTTTTTTTTTTTTTTTAAGATTCACTAATAAAATTGAGAAAAGTATTTACCACCAAAGACCATTGTAATGATTCAGGCAATTTGAACAGAAATTGAAGTAAATCCTGGCAAGTCAGAGAACAACTGGGACACTTGTTCAAAGTCCTGGCTATTAGGCCACAAGCAGATTTATGTCTGTCCTGTGTCTAGAGGAACAGACTGTGTTCTTCTGGGACCATTCCCATCCTTCCCCCATTATAAATCTATAAAAAATGGAAAGTTAAACATTACCTGTCCATAAAAAGGCAGGCATGTGAACCAAAAGATTTCTGGAAAATTCATCCCAGCTTTGATATCTCTGACTCTGAACTGCATTCTATTCTTACAAATTCTCCTCAGCTTCTTTGCCCTATAAAACATAGTATCCCCTCTTTATTTCTCAAATTTCAGGCAAATATTTAGGAGGGATACATGAGCTTCTTGGGGAAGAATTTTGTGAATAACTCAGGGTTAAAAATATACCTCTTTCTGGTTAAATACTCATGAAGTCTTCTCCTTTCTCCCTTACCACTTTTCTCTCATTTTGTCTCTTTCCCTATTTCCTTTGCTTTCCTGATCCCTCACCCCCAGTCCATATCCTGCAGAAGGGAATGCTTGAAGATGATTCTACCAGGACCAGAGCATTCCATTGGCCCTGAGTATCTGCCCTGCACATCGGTGGCAAGGTTGTTTTGTCTTCACAGAAGTGGAACATCTTTGAAAGCTAAGTATCTCTTTTCCCATTCTTTACCTCAAGTAATAGACACAGCTCATTTCTGTTGGCTGTTAATTTATGGGTTAAACAGCCCGAGCCAGCATAATCTGCAATGTGCTAAGAGTTACCTCTGCCTGGTTCTTATACATCTTGTGATTGCCTAATCCTCTTAGAACTCAGACTGGGAGAGTCAGAGTTCCCATAGTTGATATGCATACTATGCAGGCACAAGCTGATTCTGAAATAGCACTTTTCAGAGAACAAGAAACCAGTATCCCTTTGCAATGACATCAAACCCCAACCCCCGCGTGACTGAATGAGCAGTCTCGGCACTTCTCTGAGCCTAAGCTCTGTGCCCGGGGCTGGAGGCGAATGAGAGTGAGCAAGTCAGCCAGGATCTGCATCATCAAAATGTATCTAGTTACTTCAAGGAGATTTAAATAACAGCACACATTTTTATCAGACTGCAATGGCATTAGATACCATGGCATGGTAGCACAAACAAACTGTTGACCATACTGATGAATGATACTAAAGAAGATGCCAGGGTGATTGCTTGGACCACGTTGTTGACTCCACTCATAGCCTTGTTCATATGCACACGACACAGATACAACCTGTGTCCTGGTTCTGAGGTCTTTGCAAAGGAGAGAACTGAGATCATTGGGTGCCAAGCAAACAGGGCTAGGGTCCCTTCCAACAAGAAGGGACCAAGAGAACAGTGGGGCAGAGTTTTCTGACTTTATCTCGATGCCTCTGAGTTACTGGATTAGCTTTGAGAGACCAGAGCAGGTGAAAGGGTGAAGGGAGACATCTAGACTCATAAGATTCACATAGGAACTCTAGGGGAGAAGGTCTGAAAGTTTCTTCAGGCTAAAGCAATAAAAAGAATGTTCTTGACCAGAAAACAGTTGGCTGGACAGTCATGTTTGCCTTGTTGTTTTCAGGCAGATGTCTTAGGAAAGCTAACAAAGGGAGACAAGCCCTTTCAGATAGCCAAATTGGGTCCCTCCACCTATGGGAGTGATAAATATTGCAGTTTTCTCTCATGGCTGACCCAGTGAACCTGAGTAAAGGGATGGTCCCATACCCATTCCCAGAATTTCCCAGTTACTCTTTCTTTTTTTTTTTTAGGATTTATTTATTTATTTTGTATACACATGCCAGAAGAGGGCACCAGATCTTTTTATAGATGATTGTGGGCCACCATGTGGTTGCTGGGTGGCTGGAAATTGAGCTCACGACTGTGGGAAGAGCAGTTAACACTCTTAACCTCTGAGCCATCTCTCCAAACCCCCTCCCCCAGTCATTCTTAAAATCAGAGCTATCCAACACATGGATTTACTAAGAATTAAGCCAACCTCAAGGGACAGGACTCTGTATATTTTTAATCTATGTAGGCTAAGTGCCACATAAAGGGAGTGTATGGGCAAGCCTTTTGTTGAGGGTGCCATCAATCTGTCCATTATTTTAAATATAGCAATCATTTCTGGAATATTCCTTAGAAAATGATGATTTCAATATTTTAATTTATGTAAATTTATGATTCCTGGAATCAGGTCAGGAGACTTTGAAGACTGTGCCTCTTTGGGATTTTTAAATGTCTGTTCTTCATCTTAGAATGAGAATTGAGTGAAGCTGCCCATCTCTCTGAGAAGTGTGTGTGGACATGCATGTCTGTGCACATTATGGGGATATGCACAGATGTGTGGAAAGTATGCTCACACACAGAGTGTTTTCAGTGATTCTTCCCAAACAGCTGACAGCTTGAGCCATACTCGTCTCAGATACTATTTGCTAGTCTGTGGTCTCACTGTCCCAGTAGAATTGCACAGACGCAAGACAGTGCACTATAGAGGGGAAAACCTTGCTCACTGCTCCTGACTGCCATTGTGACTAATTGACTATTTATCACCATAACTTGTGTGAGACCTTTCTGAAAGGCTCTAAATCATTCCATCAACAAATATTTGGTTAGTGCTCCCTACATGCTAAGGTGTTCTTTGGCGGCGATTAAGGCCTGAAAAGGGAGCACAGAGGCTTGGGAGTCAGTTGTGAAAACCTTCAGGTTATGAGACTACTGCTTCGAGGCGCTGTGATGAGGAATTAGTGTTTAATTCTCCAGCACCCACTCCAGGGGCTGCTACTTAGCAGGTGCTTATTAAACAGAAAGGGTTCCCAGGAGTAAACTGGACCAGCACCAAGAGATCTGGCAGCATTTGCCACTCTTTTGTTCCCCACAGGCACCTGAACTGTGGGCTTGGTTCCCATGGCTCCCACAGGGTGAGACCAGCCGCTTCTGATGCAGCAGGGTATAGGCTGTTTCCATAGTTATGTGATTATAGTGACTAATTCATCAAACACGGTTTCTACAGCATTGTGTGTGTGTGTGTGGTGGGTGAGATCTCTGAGTAGAAGCACTCTGAAGAATTGTTATGCACTTACTATTTATTCTATGAAACACCCAAACTAATCCAGGAGGCCTTTAGCCTCCTTTATTCCTTTTTGTTTCTCTGTATGGCTCCTCTGCACGCAAAGAATGTGGTCTCTTTCCATAAGGTGATTCAAAGTTTGCAGCAGTTAGATGAAGGCTTTACCATGTGCATGCTGTCAATGAAAGGCCAGAGGTACCAAACTCATTTGCCACATATGGAAGGAGAAGTAATAAACCAGAACTTGAATTAAGGTGTTTCTGTGATTTCAAAGATCATGACTAAAAATCAAATCTCCATGACCCTATATCTTTTGGCCTGTCTAAGGAATTTAAAGTTTTATTCATCATCTAAATTTTAGGATTATTTAGGTAATAGCTAACTTTGAGTCTACAGACTAATTTTCTCTATAAATACTTTTATCTGTTATCATATATGTAATATTTTTAATCATGTGCCTTGATGTTTTCCTAAACATGGCAGACAAAACATTTGGGATATCACCATAGTCTACTAAATTGGACAATTTCTAGAAAAAAAATAAAGACCTGCAAGTGTACAATTATTGTCAAAAAATTAATAAAATAAAGTTCTTGCTTCTCTTAGTCCTGGTTGAGGCAAAGAGCAACACAGACTGCTAAGTCATAGGCCAATCTTTACACAGATTCTTTTTGATCAGGAACTGGGAAAGAGCCATGTGTAAAGGAAACTCAAAAATGGCACAGCCACCACGTCCCAGAGCCCACGTTCAATGCTGAGTGAATAAGTCACGTGAACTTGAATATAAAGCATGGGTTTCAGTGAGAGAGAGAAAAATGAGTTCGTCTCTGTGGGTCAAGGCCTCCATTGTTTCTGAAGATCAATGGCATCGATTTGACTGCATGGCACATAAAAGCAGAGGCTTCGAGAGGTGGGTGTTGACTTAGAAAAAGCAGGATAGCGGCTGTGTTAATGAGAGAGCTGCTTCAAGTCGCTCTGCCTACCAGTAGAAAGCCTTTGATTTGCCTGTTCATCCCATCCCAGAGTTTGGGGCAGTCAGGTTTTTTTTTAAGAGTCTCTTAAGTGACGAGTCTGGCAGTGCTGCAGATGCCGTGTTTAGGGTTTCAGGATCAATTGCTAGCATTTAGGTTGAGAAGGGGGAGTGGGATTGAGGGAAATGTCAGGGAAGTGTCTCTACATTGAGTGACTGTAAGTACCACTGGGGCGTACACCAGCCACCCATCCTCACATTTTCCTCATGTAACAACCACACAGCATCTGTTTCCACTTGGTCCACATGACTTCTGAGAGCAGGACAGAGCTCAATGGATCTGGATAGAGCTTACCTGGTTGGTAGCATTTTCACAGAATAATTTCTGCATAATAATTGCTACAGGAGGCACCTGAGTCTCAGAGTTCTATCTTCCAGTAAATTTGGATCCAAAGCAGAAATCTTTGGAGTATTGATTTGATCTATTTAAATATGTACAAATGTGCACATGTATGTGACTCTAGTCATTCTAGAAGAGTCAAGGTAGTTACAGTTTCTTCACAATGAAGGTGCTAAATCTTTCCTTAGTGGTTTTTAATAGCATTATTGAGATATAATTTATATAACATACCATTTACCCTTTGAAAGTATTCCATTCAGTAGCTTTTGATATATTCCCAGAGTTGAGAAATCACTATAATAAATTCCAGAACATTTTCACCAACTCAAAGAAAAGAAATCTGTACCCTTTAGCTATGACTCCCCAAGCCATCTTTGCTCAGTTTTGAGGCAGGGTTTCAGATAATGTTCAAAAGACATTTCTATTTCTGTACATCCCCAGAGTTTTAGAAATAACTGCATTATAACAGTTCTTACATTGCAGGGCTATAGTTTGTTTTTCTTCCTGTCTTCTGCTGTGAATCTCTTCCAAGAGGACAAAGGCTTCAGTTTGTTAAACTTTATGTCTGTACTGCCAGCACATCCTGAGTTACAAATAAAGGAGCGAAGAATGAAGGATGACAGGAAGGAAGAGAGGAAGGAAGAAAGATGGAACTGAAAAGAAGTTGGGGGAGGAGGGAGTGTGGGAGAGGGTGGGAGAGGGAAGGAAGGAGTGAAAGAGGAAGGGGAATTACACACACACACACACACACACACACACACATTTTGGTTGTGGAATGTGATGCAGAGAAAATATCTAGCAGATATTTTCTGGCAAATATTCTTCAGAAATAGATCAGTGATTTTTTTGTGTTATTTCATTGTTTTGTTTTGTTTCTTTTTCTTTTCTTTGAAAAGGACAATCTTGAATTTCGAGTGAATTTTCTTTTGAATTTGCCCCATCCTCGAAACTATGGGCTATTTTCTTCATGGTGCCTATAGGATTTTATACTTAAATAACCTTTGACTACTGTCATAGACAAATTCAAGATAAAAGCAATTGATACACAGAATTGGGGTTTGTTTTGCTGTAATCTCACAATTGTGTAGATGGCTCAGCATTGATATGTCAGCCTTGTCTCTCCAGATGATTTCAGATTGTACTCCATTATTCCCCAAGGTTTATCTTCAAATGTATGGCCTTGGATAATTGTCCCTTGGCTTTTGCTCATTCCAGTCAACTTAAGAAAGTGAATGTATGGTTTCAAGGGTATTAAGTGGACATTGCATGCATCATTTCTGGTTTCTGTCTGCACCTCGATTGAACATGTAACCAACATCCAGGCGCCCAGTGGCTGTAAGATAGACTCTTGGCTTTTATATCCAACTATATTTACCTTTTCAAAGGAGGAGTGCTAAGGGGGAAGCTAGGACATAGCTGTGTGCCTCACCTTGCTTTTTACAATCCACACCATCTGGTAATTTTCCTTATTTCCAGGTTTGTGTATTAGTAGATACTGGGCCTGAACAAAAATTGACTTTCAGGTATATCTTGATATGTTTTCCATGTTTGGCTTTTAAATCAACTTGGAAGGTTTATGGAATGTTTTTTTCTACTTTTGTAATTCCAAGTGTATTTTTATCACTTCAGTGAATAAGTGGGTTTTCGTGAACTAGCCTAGAAAACTTTCATCCACTTAAAATATTATTTCTATGAGAAAATGATTTTGGCTTCTTAAAAGACTGCAAAGAAGTGTACTTTTGATACAGTAGGAAGTTGAGTACTGCTAAGTTCACTAATGTTCGCAAACAAACTCGCAGAGGAGAGTCACTGGAAGGTTCTCTGGGCTGCTCTTCTGCAATACTACATTGCTCATCTCAGTCAAGACAAGTCTGGTTAGAATGTCTGCCTTTCTTATACATTTGTCAGGCCATGGTTGTGAACTTGATTTTGGACTTTAAACATTTAGTTCTTTATTGGAAGGTTGTTCCATTGGGAATTGGTAGCCATAGCACAGACAGGATATAGACAGTATGTCTTAAGATGTAAGGGTTAGCGGGTGGTGGTGGCGCATGCCTTTAATCCCAGCACTCGGAAGGCAGAAGCAGGTGGATTTCTGTGAGTTCGAGGTCAGCCTGGTCTACAGAGCAAGTTCCAGGACAGACTCCAAAACTACACAGAGAAACCCTGTCTTGAAAAACAAAAACAAAACAAAACAAAAAGATGTAAATGATGTGGGATTCCCCTCTGTATGCTGTGAATACCACTGGTTAGCAAAGAAACTGTCTTGTCCCTGCGCTGGGAATAGAGGTAGGCAGGGAAAGCTAAACTGAATGCTGGGAGAAAGAAGGAGTCAAGGAGAAACCATGTAGCCCCACCAGAGACAGATGCCTGAACTTTACCTGGTAAGCCACAGCCTCGTGGCGACACACAGAGTAATGGAGATGGGTTAAATTAATATGTAAGAGCTCGTCAATAAGAAACTAGAACTAATAGGCCAACAGGTTTTTTTTTTAAAATAATACAATTTTTGTGTGATTATTTCTGGTCTCGGGAAACAAACAAGTGGCCTCCCTACTACATGTCAGGGTTATAGCCTAGCTCAAAGCTTCAGAAAAATAGGTTTAATTTTAATTAGCATAACTTTGGCTATTTCCTATTCAGGATTTGTCAGAAATAAAATTTTAGAGTTTTTGAATAGCATAATATATTCATATACCATAGTTATTTAAGTTAGAATACAAATTTAGGAACAAAGCAGTTTTTCAAAAAAGTTTCCATTTATTTTTATTTTGGTTCTTTTGAGACAGGTTCTTATGTACCCCAGTTTCCTTGAATTTATCATGGTTCTTTTGTCTTCCTTTATCTCTCAGGTGCTGGGGTTGCAGGCATGTGTCCTTGCATCTACCTATAAAGTTTTCAGTTGGCTTTTGCCCCCTAGTGTCCTAAGTATGTGCTTAGTCTGAGATTTGGACACTTTGACACTGATTGTATAGTATAACTACCAGTTACAGCTCCATCAAACTAGAACATTCTTACTTACACAGTTGACAAATATTCATTCTATGCTAAAATTACTAAAGCACCCAAATAATACCAAGCTCCAGTATGGTAGTTGTAAAGAAAATGGCCCCCATAGGGAGTGACACTATTAGGAGATGGGGCCTTGTTGGAGTAGGCCTGGTTTTTTTGGAGAAAGTGTGTCATTGTGGGGGTGAGATGTGTGGTCTCCGATGCTCAAGCTACAACCAGTGACACAGTTGACTTCCTATTGCCCACAGATCAAGATGTAGAACTTGCAGCCACCTCTCCAGCACCATGTCTGTCTGCATACTCCCACATTTACTGCCATGAAGATAATGAACTCAACCTCTGAAACCATAAGCCACCTTTGATTAAAGGTTTTCCTTTATAAGAACTGCCACACCATGGTGTTTCTTCACAACAATAAAACTCTAAGGCAACCAAGGAACAGATGTTAAACAAAACAATTTCAAGACATACTCTAGGAAGCTCACTTTCTCTTGAGGAGCCCAGATTTTAAATAGTGGCAACAAGGCAGGAGGTAGACAAAGCAGGCAGCTGGAGCAGTTTGCAAGGACCCATGCCTCAGTAATAGGGTTCCAGGCACAGACCCCTCACTTCATCTCAGTGCTCGGAGCTTCCTGTGGAAAGAGGCTACAACACACATCTCTTGTGAGTACCCCTCAGAGAAGCTGGAGTGTGAAGAGAAGAAAGAAGTTGAGCTTGATGTCTACAGCAGCATTTGCCACAGGAATGAAATCAAAAATTGTAATCCAATGTGTGGTAACATTCCAGACACTGTTGGTGACAGGAACAGTGTTCTGCTTATTTTAAGGGCCGATGATCTAGCACCAAACTTTTTGGATAAAGCAGAGGTTTCTGAGGGTTGTTTAGAGGCAACCCAGCCGTTCGGAGGTGGAGATTTGTTTTAGACTTATACAGAGGGAACACTAGTGAAGAGGTTGAAATCAGAAAAAGCACAAAACCAAAATCAGTGATGGAATCAAGAGGGGTGTTCTGGGGGCAGCCATACACAAACTTTTCTTCTCAAAGGTAAAAAAAAAAAAAACACCTAAGTCTCATGTATGGGCATGTGTGCATGTGGGTCTGTGTGTCTGTGTTGTGAGCTTACTGACTTCAGTGAGTAAGACTCTCAGGGTGTCTTCTACTATCAAAGGTATTCTTTCACAACTTACAAAGAAAGTGACTTCTAGTTTTGACATGACAGTCATTATTAATTATTGAAAACAGATAAATATTCTAGATTAAAGCCCAGGACAAATATCTAGACCTCTTCTGCTCTTAGAATGTGGTGCTTAAAAAAAAAGTCAGAGCACTGCAGTAAATTATCTTGAAGTAATAAAGCAGATGAAATTTCATTTATTCATGAATAAACATTAGTTGATTCATTCCTTCAAAGATATTTCTTGAAGAAATCTTAAGATGGGGAAGAGTGGAAAGGGAACACTTTGGAATACATGAGACATGAAAGGAGAAGCAGACTATTCAGAGGATAAAAGGTACCAGTGGGAGCATGACAGGAAGGTGGGAGAAGGCAGTGGTAGAGAGAGAGGTAGGTAAGAACAAGGTGTGCAAGGAAAAGTCTTGATGAAATGCACTATGTGCACTAAGTTTTGAGTTAAAAAATACTTGGAAAGAATTTACAGGCATCAAACTGCACAAAAATATATGTAGACAGAATAGTTGTTTAAGGGTTGTTATCCTAAGTCTCGTGTACAGTAAAATGTCCATGGTGCAATGTTTTTGTCTAATGGTGCCGTTCCTCTAGCATCCCAGAGATTGTGGATCTTCTTCAATATACAAAACCACGGGTTCTGTAGTTGATCCTATTTCATAATGAGTTTGTTAAAAAGTCTGATTACTTTGAAAATAGATATATTTCTTGAGCAAATAATATGCATTGAAGATGCAATAGTTAACAGAAGTGGATTTTTATTTTCATAGAACCTTATGTCTGGTGGTAGATGAAGGGGAGCTGAAAGAAAGAAATTTGATTTCTAGGATGAAGGAGGCCTGTGAATTAGAAACAAAGGCTACTTGGCTGGATTTGGTGATGTATTTGTGATGATGTTCAGTGAAGGCTTCCTGGGGGTATCGCATGCAATAAATTCCATCTTAGGAAAATTAAAAGTCATCTTCAAATGAAATCAGGTAAGAATAGAGACAAGGCTCAGAGAGTTCCAGTTATCTTGAGCAATATGTGTGAAAGCCCAGTAATCCGAGCATGCAAAGTTGAGGAGAGGCTATCCTAGACTGTCCACAGGGAAAGTGAAGCAGTTCGGGAATGGGGCTAGGCATAGGTTCTAAAGGTGAATGAGGTACGATCCCCATTTATCTGTAAATGGCCACCTTCTAATGCTGCACACCAGAAATTTAGAGTAAATCTAATCCACAGATACTCAAAATCAACTGCTTCCACTCTCTGCTTTCTAAAATCAGAAGTCAGTAATCTGCTCGGAGTTACTAGAACCATGTGGCTATTTCCCAACAGGGAGCTGTGAAAGGGACTATAACTTCTGGTCCTGTCTTGATTTTGCTGTAGTATTCCATGTGGTGCCTACTGCATGAGCCTGGGTCCAGAGTAAGTCCCCAATGGAAGATAGGGTCTCGGTTAGCACGTAGTTGTCCCAGTATGAGAGAGAAAGAAAATGTTCAAGGTAACTTGCTATGCTTTACTGAGATGTAGAAGTTGTACAACTCAAAGCCCTGCTCCAAATACAAACAGGAAACAGGACTTTCAATTACTCATTTAAATATGTAATCATTTTAAAATTACCTACTCGGTATTTCGTGTTACAGGTACACAGATTGGAGATGGAGGCCTGCTATGAGCTGAGCCATCTTGGGGGAGATGGGGGTATATTAGACTTGTTGCATGCCATGGAGTCAGGGAGGAAGAGATATATAAAGTCTTGTGGGTATACATAGGAGGGCCATTTGGTTTTATGGGACCTCTTTAGGGATGCTCTCCCTAGAACCCTAGAGGTGAATAGAAGGTAGCAGAAACTGAAAGAGATTCGGAAATGATGCCCACGAGAGATTCAGGTTGGAAAGATCAGAAAAAATATTGCAGGCCTAGAAGGAACAGGTGTAATAATACAGGGGACTCATTCTGCGGGGCTGTTACAACTTTTCTTCATGAGTGTCAGGAAGCAAAACATATTTTCTGTAGAAGGATGAGATGAAATATAGAGTTATACTTTTTTGGAGGGCAGAGAATAAGGTACCATTCTAAACTATTCTGTCCCAGTGGATTTTCAGTAAGACAGAAGTTAGAGATAAAAAAAATAAATGGAAGAAACTATAAAGTAAACTGACAAGCAGAACCCATAGAAGCAATCTATTATTTTTCAGGGATCTTACTTGAGAGCCTACTGAAGTTGAAAGCGGATCTTCATGGTCACTCTAAGCAACTAAAGGCCTCTACTGGTCTCTGAGAACTACACGAAAGGCAAGGAATCAGGGAACAGGCCTATGGTCACCCGTCACATCTGTACCATGTTCCCCATACTCAAGGTCCTAGAACCCTGAACGAGTCATTAAAGGAATAAAGACAGAACAGACACATAGACACACACACACAGAGAACTGGGCTTAGGTATGCAGTGAGTACTCTGATGAGATCACACCAACTCTGAAACAATCCAGGACCTCAGTATATTTATTATGCACACTCAATGGAAGGTTTAGCTACTCTCGGTGGGAGGTTTCTTTGGGCATGGAGTCTCAGGCTATAGGCCTCTGGGGTGGGGAAACTTCTGCGTTTGGTTGTTAGCTTTTTTTTCACACTGCCAACATTTGCATTTGGACCAGAAGAAACGTTTCCCAACCCTCTAAGACTTGTCTGTGGGGTAGGCTAGGCTTCTGCCCACTTTCCCGTGGGTCCCAGACCTTGGTCTTTGACACAGCCAAGTCCATGACAGCAATACACTCAGGACTTCATACACTCCGTACACACTCAGTCAAGACTTTCCCTACTCCCCACACATCTGTGTGGATTTCTGGAAGTCAGAAACCTCATAAGACCAATCTCATAATGGTTTACGCCTGGATAAACCCGTGAGTTTTTAATGAGAAGAAAATCATAGGAGACAGAGTTTCAGTTCTCCGTGTGACTTTTCCAAGTGTAAGAACAGCTGTTGATGACGGTTATGGGGCACTGTGTCCGTAAAAGTTGTCCCATTTTTTTCTTCTGAAATCTACCCCTTCTTATTCTATTATCAACAGGTAGCCCTGTACCCAAATGCTAATTTTTCTTAATTAAATATATGACGGTTTAAAAAACGACTTCCCTCTCTCCTCTAATTAGATGTTAGCGATTCTGCTCTCTGCTAATTACCATGTGTCTTCCTTCTGAAGGTTATATGTATTTATATATACACATGCAGATATGTGTGAACATTTGTGTGTGCATACATTCACACACACGCATATTTGAAATTTTAATGACCTGCCTCTTGGGAGAGTGCATCATTGATAAAAATACTCTCGCTTTGGATTGGGAGGTTTCCGAGATATCAATTTCCACAGCTTCTTCCATATTAGGCTGCTTTCATCTCAGAGGAAATAATTATACCCAGGCTTGGCTCTGTTCAATGGGGCATGACTACAGCAGAACGGATCTCTTCCTGAACAGAAAAAGAAAATTGAAAAGAAAAAAAAGATACAGCTTGACATACTAGACTCCAAATTATCTAAATCTATTTCCAACAAAAAAGCTCTGGGCCTTAGTGAAGATGATGACCTTTGAAAGAAAAATCCATTGGAAAAAAAAATCCATTTCCCATGCTGGAAGGTTAGGAGAATAAATTGCACCCGGAGAGGTGGGAAGCTCCTTTTGACATGCAATAAAGCAGGTGGCCTCATTTGAATTTTCCCATTAGGTCTCCCAGAGAGACCTGGGAAATATGTTGGTCTTGTTCACTGTAACTCAGCCTTGTCTCTCTGTCTATGGGGCTCCTGGTTTTTCAGCAGTGGGAGAATGAGAGTCTGGCTTATTTGAAGCCTCCAGCAGGAAGTTATTTGTTGCAGTATTCTTATTTTTTATTATTTTATTATCTTATTATTATAAGATAATAATTTTATTATATAATAATATATATTATTATATATTAATATATTATTATATAATAATAATAATTTTATTATCTTAATTATTATAAGGTAATAATTATCTTATTATCCGCAGTAAAATACTAAATAGGTTTGTTTTCTGCAGCTATCAATACTCTGACGTACTAGTGGGCAGATCTCTTCCCACTGCAGCCACCCTGTTCCTCATTGTACATGCCGGAAAAACACGATTTATTTAGACGTTTAGAAAATGTCAAAATCCATCCTAATCAGCTCCCTGTGCTGGAACAGACTATGGAGAATTAGTTTCATTCTCTTGTATGTTTATTAAACCATTGGCTACTAAATAACTGATGTGACACGACAGGTCTAAACCTTCTCCATACAGCATACAGTCAGGAAATAGAGAGACGCTACAAATACACATAGGCAAAGCATGGGTTATTTGGCCAGTGAAGTGGTAGGATTAATAAAGTAATACACAATGTAAAAGCATGTCAGAGGGACACATACATATAACTACCCAAGCACCAAGTTCACCTGTTTGTTGCATACAGCTTTAGATACTCATATCCTTATTGCCAATGAAACATTAGAGGGTAAGACTAAGATAGTTTATATGTAGGCTGGAGTTAGGTGGGGGCATTTTAAGGTAGTAAGACCGAGAGAGTAATTATGCTGCTGGAGACAGTGTTATCAGATCAAGACACACTGCATGTATTCAGATTCCCGAAGTCCCTTCCACAAAAGACCATTGCATCAACTGGATAGTTGTGCGTTTATAGTTGCACAGTGGATGGGATGACCTTGCAGGTTACAGACTGCATATCTTTAATTCTTGTGCCTCTTCTCCAAGTCCTTCCAAATGCATCATCTATTCTGTGAGTCCCAAGGAATATCTCAAGGAGCTAATGGTCGTGCGTGCACAGTGGGCTCAATAAAATAAAGGCAAAAGACACTGAGAATTGTGAGCCACATGGGAAGTCTTTTATTGGCTTTCTAGCTTTGACACAGAGAGAAATTACACATGCAGACTCCAGAGGTAGAGCAGACTCACCTGTTTAAGCAAAGGTGGAAGGTAACTAACTAATAAAGGTTTTTGTCACTTGGTAAAACTGCTGTACAGAACCATGGCTGGCTCAGAACAACGAGAGGTATTCGCTTCAATGTGTGCTTAAAGGGGGTGACCTACTTTTCTGAAATTGAGATTTACATGCTGCCAGTGTTGTTCTCTCTCTCTCTTTCTCTCTCTGTGGGCAGAGGATAAGTATGCATATATTATGTGTGTACATGCGAATGCAGATGTACATGTACATATATCTGTGTTTGTGTGGAGGCCAAAGGACACCTTTGGGAGGGGGAGGTTCTTAGATGACATCTGCCTGCCTGCCTGCCTGCCTTCCTGCCTGCCTGCCTTCCTTCCTTCCTTCCTCCCTTCCTTCCTTCCTTCCTTCCTTTCTCTCCTTTTTCCTTCCTTCCTTCCTTCCTTCCTTCCTTCCTTCCTTCCTTCCTTCCTTCCTTCCTCCCTTCCTTCCTTCCTTCCTCTCTTACTTTCCTTCCTTTCTTCCTTTCCTTCATCTCTCTCTTTCTCTCTTTCTCTCTTTCTCTCTCTCTCTCTCTCTCTCTCTCTCTCTCTCTCTCTCTCTCTCTTTCTTTCTTTCTTTCTTTCTTTCTTTCTTTCTTTCATCAGGTTTCTCATTCTCCCAGAACTTGCCAATTAGACCATCCTGTCTCATCTGTGAGTCCCAGGACCCACCTGTCTCTGCTTCTCTAGCTCTGGGATTACAAGCACATGCCATCATGCCTAGCTTTTTATTGTATTTAAAAATTTCACTTTTTTGAACATTTCATTCATGACTACCATATTTATATTATTTCTAAGTCTTCTGCTTCTTTTTCAAACTCTTCTCATGTTCCCCTACTCCCTCTCTACCTCATGACCTCTTCTTTAATAATTATTGTTATATACACATATGTATTATGTATAAAATCATAAATATACATATTATGCACACATACAGGGGAGAGAGAGATGCTCATATGTGTATATCTTTAAGATTGATCACTTGAGACTGAATAACCTAACAGGGAGCTTATCCCTGGGGAAGAGAGATTATTCCTCTTTCATGAGCCATTGACTGACTTTAGCTCTTCATCTGAAAGGGGGAAGTTACAAAATTTCCCAACTTCATGTTAACTTGTTGACTGGTATTTTTTATTATGCATGCCTTATCTAGGAAACCTTGTTGCTGAGACTCTGTGGGTGCAGCCTTTCTGTCATTTGAATAAGACACTATTTAGACCTTCATCTGGCGATGGATGGAGATAGAGACAGAGACCCACATTGGAACACTGGACTTAACTCCCTAGGTCAAAACGAGAAGCAGAAGGAAAGAGAACGTGAGCAAAGAAGGCAAGACCAGAGGGAACCTTCATCTGACGATGGATGGCGATACAGATGGAGACCCACATTGGAGCACCGGACTGAGCCCCCCAAGGTCCAAATGAGGAGCAGAAGGAGGAACATGAAAAAGGAAATCAGGACCGCGAGGGGTACGATCACCCACCGATACAAGGGGAATGATCTAATGAGAGTTTACCAAGGCCAGTTGGACTGGGACTGAACGAGCACGTGATCCAACCAGATTCTCTGAATGTGGCTGGCCTGGAGTCTTTCTGAAAAGCCATTGACAATGACACTAGGACTTGTTTCCTCTGCATATACTGGATTTCTGGGATCCAGTCTGTTTGGATACTCACCTTCCTGGACCTGGAGGGAGGGGGGAAGAACTTGAACTTCCCACAGGGCAGGAAACCCTGACTGTTCTTAGGGATGGAGAGGGAGGAGGAGAGGGAGTGGGGGGAGTGGGAGGGTGTTGGGAGGTGGGGTGGAAATGGAAACTTTTATAATTTAATAAACTTTGAAAAAAAAAAGACACTATTTAGTACCAGTGTCAGGCTTTTTAAAAAGTAGATTCTGGTGGTCATGTTAGGAAACCGCTTTATCCACTGAACTATGTTTTTAACTCTGTACCAGTCATAGAAGTTTTATAAAATTCCAAGGTAAACTTATTTTGCTTCCCACATGTCAATAATATCCCATAGAAAAGATCAGTGATGTACTGCCCACAGGTCAAGTCTGGCTCATTATCTGTTTATAATTAAAGTTTTATTAGAACAAGGGCATGTGAATTCATTTGTATTTTACTCAAGATTGCATCATGTTATGGTTTGAATATGAAATTTCCCTCACATAGCTTATGCATTAGGATACTCGGTCCACAAATGATGGTACTATTTTATAAGAAGATATGACATTGGGAGAGGTGGATATCTGGTGGGTATAGGTAATTAGGGACATGACTCCAAAAGTCATATGCACTTTGGGTTTTGGTTCAGTTTTCTGTTTCCTGTCACACGCTTCTGCCACCATAAAGCTTTTCCAGCATGCCTTTTCTGCAATGATGGACCAGCATCATCTGAAACCATAAGACCAAATAAACATCTCCTGTTATCAGTTGTTTCTCTCAGTTATTTGCTACAAGAAAGAGAAAAATAATAAATTAGTGTCGCAAGAACATAGTTGAGTAGATGTTACACAAGTCATGTGGTCCACAGAGCTGAGTATATCCACTCTCTGGTCTTTGCATTCTGGGTGACTCAGTACTCCACACTTGTCCAGGCTGGGGAACTCATCTAATTGGACCTGAGAGACACATGAAGACTAAAGGTAAATGTAGATGAGAAAGATGCATGAGACAGGCTGGGAAGACTTTCTGTCAAGGAAGAACAAGATGTGTTTGCGGAGCTGACGGCAACCATGTTGCAATCAGAGCGGACAATGTAAGAAAGACTTGGAGGAGAAGGACAAAGCTCACCAAGCGTTGCCACAGAAATCGTTGTAAATCCTGGTAAACTTTCCAGATATTTTTGGCCATTTTAGTTTCTTATTTTTTTATTAAAAACCCATCAGAGGTGGCGTCTCTTCTAGATCTATCACTACGCAGACCTGTTCTCTCCTTAGTCAACCCTCCACACTCCAATATACTCGCGCCATAAAGAAATTCTCTTGGGCGAACCTGGAACATCTAGAGACTTCAGTTCAGAGATATAGAGATAGAGAGATAGATGATAGATAGATAGATTGACAGATAGATAGATGATAGATAGATAGATAGATAGATAGATAGATAGATAGATAGATAGATAGATAGATGACAGATAGGACCTCCTCTGAGGAGCTAGCTGTCTGGTCTTGGGAGCTGAAGAAGGGCTCTACCTCCTTTTCCTTTTTCCCTTTCTGGGAATTCAGTCCATAACAAGGCAAATGGATGGAAAAACAGTCAGAGGGCGAGGGTGTAAAACACAGAGTTGGTGAGGCAGGGATTTCTGTTCCTATCCAGTGTGACATCTGGCAAGTTTCTACCCCTCTGAAATGAGAAGGCTCATGTTAGTCCTGTAGAATTGTACTGCTAGGGAGGCACGAAAGGATGCCTAGTGCGTGGCCTGACTTCCAGCCCAGCGGTTATAAACGGAAGGTGCACTTACTGCATTTTTGTTATGTTGTTTGGCTCTCACTTTCCCTCCTCTTCCAAAAGAGTACATATTACAAAAAGATTTGGCTCAACTAAGCTGGCAGCAGAGTGGTACCCCAGGTTGGCACTGCACAGCTGGAATTACACCAGAGACATCACCAGCCCAGCAAGCCCCAGCGGCCTTCAGACAAGTGCTCCATCACAAAGACCAAGGAAAGGCTCAGGTTCCTTGAGGTGGGGGGAGAAAGCAACTGCAAAGAAACAAGGTATTAATATTAATGTGTCAGGAAGAAGGAGAGGCACGAAAGGACATGGATGCCCAGGAAGAATGACTCCATTTGGCTTTGATGTGTTCATTTCCACAGGATGAGGAGAGTGAGGAAAATACAGACTAGCCAGCCAGTAAGGAGGAGGGAAGTGAGGAGGTGGAGGTGGTTTGGCAGGCTCCGAGAAATTACATGAGCTGCAGGGAGTAGATTCTGTCTAGACAAAAAGTCAGCTGGCCATACTGCCGTCTGCACCCCCATCGCCAACACTCTGAACAAAGGCAGAGCAGGAAGCGGAAGTGCCCCGTACCTCTGTTTGCTCCGACTGTGAGGGGTTATTGTGTTTGTCCTAGAGGCTACTGGGTAAGACGGAGATCTCTTCCCAGGGTTTCCTCTGTGAATCTCTCCAAGCCAAGACTTTTACTTCCAGTCTAGGTAGACCCAGAATAAATCTGTCCTGTATATTCTTCTGGTATTCGTACAGGTCAACATCTCTCTTCCACCCCCTCCCAGACACCTGCATCCTCTTTTGTGAGTAATTGAAGTGAGTGATCAGGCGAGGAGGGAGCCTGAGAGAAACCTGAAAGAAGTGAGACACCGAGGCTGTATTATCAGTGCCTGGTATTGTAAACACTGGTGGCCATTTTTGTTTTCTCTCTCACATAGCAGTAGAGAGCAAGGAGAAAGACCATTACACATAGAAAAGGCTTGGGCTACGAAGTGAACTAGCATTGATGTTTATGTTTGTCAAAGGAGACACGTTTATCTTTACACTGTAGATAAAGCCTCCATTCCGTAAAGATTTGGTACAGGTAAAAACTGAAAACAGACCACCTTGGAGCCTGTTACCCTATCCTGATGGGCTAACTTCATAGGGTGCCCTTTGAGTCATTATGAGATTGTCCAGGTAGAACATCGAGTGAGGCACCTTGGCAGGCGAGGGCTCAGACACAGCTACAGAGCATAAAGCTCTTATTAAGATTGAGTCTATCATCCCATAAATCTCTTATCAGGAGTGAATCCACCATCCATCTTTGTGTGGAAGACTGAAGAAGTTGAACGCATACAAGTTACTGGCCTCCTGTGGTTCTTGGGAAGTTGGCGGGCATATTTTTATAGACCTAAACCATGGAGCATTTGTGACATGGCTCAAGGAGCACATGGGTGGTTCCCACTGCTCCTAAGATCTTATTAGTATGCAGCAGAAACCCTTTATACTGTTCAAAAACATGCATGATGCTGAAGGACAGAAATGACAGACATTAGACTGATTAGAAGAAACGGGAGTGGGAAGACTTGCTTAGACCTTTTGCCTCTGTGATTAGAGTGGAGGAGGTGAAATGGTGGGAAACACAGAATCACACAGAAATGGTGCTGACAAAACGGTGGTTTCTGGGACTGAAGACAGGGGTAGTGACATTCTCTCAAGCATTGGAGGTAAAACTGAATTAGCAAGTTCATTAAGAAGTAGGCTAATTATTATCCACAACAATTACTGTGTTCTACTCAAGAACAATCCCTCGGCACAGAGCACGGGGTAGTCAACATATGCTTGCTGAATTTTTTATTTTGAATATTAAAACTGCTGAAACTCACATGTCATCTGGGCTCCCCAAGAGTTTTAATACAAAGTATTTTTTAAATTTAATTAAGCCTGTAGTGACTAAATACTTCTCTTGCACAAATCTAGCTCAGAGGGTCAGATAAGGTTAGACATGAACCATACCTCAAGCCTCTTCCCTCCACCAGACTCTTCCCTAGCTGAAGTCTGTCCCACAGGATTAAGATGAGGATGGGCACCAGCTGTACTGATTAAGAAAGGCTTCTTTGGCTTTTTGTTTGTTTGCAAGAGTGCATTTGTTTCCAGTTTAGCCAGCTGAAAGATTTCATGCAGTGTAAAGACAGATATTAAGGGGAAGATTGATGGAAGGATTGCCAGCAAATGGAGTAATTGGTGTGATGTGGGAAATTAGGGGCGACTTTAATGACAGAGGACCATCAGCTAGTCGCTGCTGAGGCCAGTCTGGCAGAAGAGAGGGATGGGGAATGACTACAGCAGGGGAAATAGAGCTACCCAAAGAAGTCTAGAGAGTCATCTCAGTGGATGGGAAGCGCACGGACTCTGGAAGCAGTCAAAGCACCTCATTCTTTCCCAGAAGGACTCTGGGAGCTTGACAAAGTTCATGACTTTGTATTTGTGTAGGCAGGGCATAATTGTCCCGACTGCTTGGGGTCTTTGTGGGGTGAGTCACTGACAGAATGTGAAAGGATCTGAGGCAGAGTCCAGTATTCACGCGTCCCGTTCCCTTTCATATTTCTTTATTTAGTTTGTAATGCTTCCTGGTCTGATTCTTCCTTTCACTCCCAACACCTACAATTTTGAAATCGGTCATAGGTACTTATTTTGTTGACATTTTCACTGGACTCCTGTTGAGGAATAATCGCGGTTCTTTATGTAGCACTTTGATGTCTCAAAAGGCTTTCCTGACATCATTGCGCTCTCTGAGCTGTGTTCGTCCCCTCATTTTACAAATAGAGACATTAGGGATTCTTGAAACACAGCCACTGTTTAGTGAAAAAAACTAGGTCTTTGGCTCAAAGTGCTTTTAATGCTCTACAGAAAGTATATAGAGAGGCATTCCTGCGAACCTCCCTGCTGATGGATTCTGCATTCTGTGTAGTTACGAATGTTCTGGGGTGCTTTTCTCTTGCTGTGACCATGACCATGACGAAAAGCAACATGGAGAGGAAAGGAGGATTTCATCTTGCATTTCGGGACAACAGTATACCACGGAGAGAAGCCAAGGCAGGAACCTGAGGGCGGAAGAGAGCAGAGATCATGGAAGACAGCTGTTTGATGGTTTCCTCTCCACGGCTACTCATTTTTTTTTTTCATGTAACTTGGGACCAGGTTTCCCAGAGTTCACATGGCCCAGAGTGGACTGTACCACCACACATAAATCATTAATCAAGAAAATGCCCTAAGATATGCCCACAGTCTATCCAATGAAAGCAATCCTTCAACTGACATTCCCTCTCCACAGGTGACTCTATTTTGTATCACACTGGTAGGAGCTAACCAGCGTAAGTGACCCGTTATCAACTAGATACGCAAACAAATCATTAATAAACCATAGCTTTTTATTTCTTGTCTATCTCTTAGATCTCCCATTCATTTCACAATACACAGCACAGTAGAACTTTAAAAGCTGTTTTTAGATTTTTTAAATACTTTTGAAGATCAAGGTTCCTTTAAAATCCCCATGTCTTTTAACTGTGGGTTTCCCTGAAACAAACAAACAAACAAACAAAAAACAAACAGCATATACTTTCTTATTCCAAGAGGGAAGAACGAGAGCACAGTAACAATCAGATCAAGGCACAAGAAACAAATTTTAACACGGTGAATAGTTCATTGTCTGATGCCTAGGACTGACTCAAATCTGGGCTAAAATGGCTTTGAATAGCCCTGTCTCTCCTGCTCTACAATCTGCAACAAACCCAGCTTGTCTTGTAGGCTCAGGCTCTCTCTATCCCATACCTGACACTGCCCTTCGAGGTCATCCCACAGTCCCGGGGTCTTCAAACTATTGGGATCTCCACCCCAACTGGCATTACACCTTTATCAGTAGCCTCTCCCGCTCTCTCACAACACCAGGCCTCAGCAGCTCTCCACAATCCCTTAAGTCGTCAAAGCCAGTAGCACTTGGAGACTCATACATATTGTTTGGCTTCTGAGCTTGAAATCTTCAACCTTGTCACCCCTGGATTTTATAGCTTTTGTATGCTGACCCTGAGGAAAAACTTACCGGAAGATGTTGCGGCTCGCTTATTAATCACAACTGATTTTCACTACCAGCTAATCAGTGTAGATCAGTGGCTCTCAACCTGTGGGTCATGACGCCTTGGAGGTTGAATGACCCTTTCACAGTGGTCACCGAAGAGCATCAGAAAACAGAGATATTTATGTTATGATTCATATCAGTAGCAAAATTACAGTGATGGAGCAGCAATGAAAATAATTTTGTGGTTGGGAGTCACCATACCATGAGGAACTGTACTAAAGGGTCATCACTCTAGGAAGGTTGAGAATCACTGCTATAGATTGTCCCAGTAAAGCAACTGCTTCATTTTGATGGTGTTGGTTTCTATTAGTAACAGTTGATCCTTCAGCCCCAGATGACAGAACACCATATATTCCTAATTTAAATATCTCACAAATGGCCTAGATAGTTTTTTAGGGGAACTCAATGGTCTTTTCAAAATTTCCCAAGCCAGGCCTCCATCACCTGCAAACTTATTCTCCAAGCTCCTTTGGAATAACCCTGTAAGTCTGAGCACTCAGGGGATTTTCCAACCCGAAAGTTTCAAACATTTCCACCCTCCTCCCTCTGAAATAGCACGTCAGGTCTGCCACAGCAAAAGTCCACTCTCTGTACCAGTTTCCTCTATATTGTTTCCTGTTGCTGTGATAAACACCATGAACAAAAGCAAAGTGTGTGTGTGTCTGGGGTGGGGTGTATTGTATTTCGATTACAGTTTACTGTCCATTATTGAGAGAAAGCAAAGGGGTCGCTCAAGAACGGAAGCAGAGATTGTGCAGTAAAACTGCATTCTTCTCCATGGTTACTCACCTGTTCTCTTATATAACCCAGGACCAGTGGATGACACAACCCACAATGGGCTAGGCCCTCCCACATCAATCATTAATCGAGAAGATGTCCCACAGGCATGCCCGTGTGCTAATATGATGGAGGCCAGCCCTTAGAGTTGATGTTCCCTCCTCCCAAGTCACCCTAGTTTGTGTCTGCTTGACACATGGTATCCCAGAAACTACTTTGGGTATCTTCTTATGTTATTTTTTTCCAGAGGTAACGACTAGTTTATCCAGAGACTTAGTAGATTAAGCTCAAATAAAAGTGGAGTTGAGACAATCTATATTGGAAATATATTTCCTCCCATTACTAATCCTAAATTATATCTATGTAGGAATTAGCTGTTAACTGCTTCTGACAAGATCTCCTGAGTAAATTGGGAGCATGCAGGCCATGGGAGAGGATTGAAGGGGAGGGGAGCAGAGAAAAATGCAAAGCTCAAAATAAAATCAATTAAAAATGTAAAAAAAAAAAAGAACTGCTTCTGAGATACATGATGCAGTGGAGAGCCATCCACACTTTCTCCTGCTGACAGTACACACATGTGGATCAGAGCCAGCATTCTAAGTCAGCAGCACAGTAGAACTCAGTGCTGCTACATGTCTGTAATCCCACGTCAAGTACGCTAAAACAGGGGGATTACAAGTTCAAGGCTACCCAGGAACAGCTGGGGAGTTTCAGGCCATTCTGAGACATGTTGTGTGATTGACAGATAACAAAAGGTTAACAGCAACTCCGACAGCTGCCCCATAACACGGTACTCACACAGATGGCTCGCTCACTGTCTTCTGACTCCTGCCCAGCCATTCCATTTGAAGGCTGTTGCCTCTCTCGTTTGGTTTCTTACTTCTGTATGTTTCTATCCCTGCTCCTGTGGGAACAAAAGCTTCCACTCTTCTGCCTCAGTTACCGATGTCACAGCTATCACACTCCACCCTACTCTTACACCAGGAGGGTGTCACCAGTTCCTAGGTTAGGTTTTGGGTTTTATCTCATCACATTACTTACATTGAGCCCTGCCGCAATGGCCTTCAACCGTTCCAAAGCAAGCACTCCAACAACTTCTGAGATAGAACAAAGTTTTATAAAATATTATGACATCACCTCACTAGTGGGTGGACCCACTATTTACCACAAATCCTTTCCATGGTGGTTTGTCATAGTAACATAAAAATGAGAGAAAATTAAGGCCACACAAGAAGGAGTATATAAAATAAAATCAACTTTACCCAAATCACTGAAATTTTGTCCATGGTATGCTAATTGTCACTCGATGTTTTCTTTGGCCTTTAAGCTTTTGTGAATCATAAAATAAGGAATTGTGCTGGCTGCCCTGTGTCATTTGTAGACAATTGTGGAAGCTAATTAAAAGCAAAACCAAATGCCACAGACATAATTATTACATAATGAGATAAAGGTAACATCTGATGCTGTTTATATATACCAAGAGTGCATTTTAATCAGAATATCATATCAAATGGTAACTGAGAAATCAAACTAAAAGAAATTTTTCCTTAAAAAAACAAACAAACAACTAATTACACATCACAATTATTATCTAAATACAAACCAGATTTCTTGAAAATGTGGCATAGAATGACAGTTGTTTTTGCTATTTACCTGTGCAGCAGAAATAAACAACTGGACCTTATCAAGATGAGTTTTTTTTCAGTCTGATACAGCAGGCATGCAAGATTTAGTACCATTTGAAACATGTGATCATCTGGTTCCAAAAGATTAGAATCATTCTTCCTAGTTTCTGTAAAGCATAAATATGAAATGTATCTATAATGGCAATGAAATAAATATTTTAAAACATCTACTCCCGTCTTTGCACATAATTTATAATACTATTTTATAACTCTGTATGTGTGTGTATAAAACACACAGTTTGTTCTAGTGCAATATATCAAAATAACAATAATATGCTTATACATATTATGTGTAGGCTGAAATGGGGCCAAACAACTGGCAAAGCTCTCTAGGCCTTAAGCCCCCCCCCAAAAAAAAACCCTTCCTGGAGCTAACATGTGCTGTCTCAAGTTTGTGAGTAGGGGAGTGGAAGGCAGTAAGAGAAAATCACAAATCGGATAGACAGTCAGCGGCACAGCCAATGGCAGAAGCTGGTTGTGTGATGGAGGACCCTGGAGTCACATTTTGTTGCAGGGAATGGTGCAACATGAAGATAGTAGATCATAAATGTTGGTCATGGTGGTGGCGCTGTGGTACGTAATAGTAAAGTGCATTCAATAGATAACCTAAATTTTGCCAAATGGAAAAATAATTCCTGGTTGAACTCCAGATCTCAGCCTTCTTATTCTCCACTGACTAAAGTTCTGTATCACCTTGGGTAAATGCTTTAACTTTTCTGAACCCTAGCCTTCTTCTCTCTCAAATGGTAATACCTATAGCCACCCAGTCTTTTTGAGACAGACACAGAATAATGAGCTTGAAACTGTAGTTTCAACACAGCCAAAGGAGTCTACAGGAAAGGATAGAAAACAGCTGATTTTCAGCTTCTTTATAATTGAACTTAAAGTAGATTGAAATAAACTCTTAAGTAAGCATACACCTTTGTTTGGAGGGGGTGGATAATTATTTACCTCTACTGATATAAATGTGTTTTCCCAAAATGTGTCTGTTGAAGCCCTAATTATTCCCAATGTGATAGCTTTGGAATGCGAGGCCACTGGGAAACATTTAGACTTAAATTCGTCATGTAAATGGTACCCTTACTATGAGATTGGTGCCCACGTAAGAAGAGAAGCAACAGCAGCTCACTCTCCTTTTTGAAAGGACAAAGTAAGCCATTTGCAAGCCAACAAGAGACTGCTACCAGGGCAGCATCTTGGTCTTGTTCTTTTCAGTATCTAGAGCTGTGAAAAATGCTTTCTGTTTAACCAGTTTATGGCTCTCTGATACATTAACCTTTATTTTCTTTTTAAAGATCTGGGACACACTCATTTGTATGCAGGATGCATACTGAGGCCCAAACATCTAAAATGGAATATACTTGTAAACAAACATTTCAGGGTGAGTTTGTATATGTGATCTCTTCATTGTTCATGGTGTGTAGCTGACTTGCTTCTAAGGAGCCTTAAAAAAAAAGTTTTCCATTCTGTGGGGACGCCACATCCCCTTGCAGGACCCAGCCTGCTCTGCTTAACCCATACCTCTGTGTCAGTCTCCGACATCTGGAGACACAGTCTATCTAGGAACCTGCTGCCATGGCATCTAGACAGGCAATCGTCATTGTCCTTTCTGTCCTTCACAGCAATTTGCCAGTCTCATCCCTAGCCTTGTAACAAACCACCTGCCAGGGATGCCTTACCTTTCTGCCTCCATTCCCTGGGGAGTCCACCGTCTCTCTTGGGACCCCACCTTCTTCCATCACACCATCCCTTCGAGTCAATGGCTAAAACCCGAAGGCAATCGGGCAGGTGATCTTCACTTTTCTCCTTGTCCTCAACAGAGAATTCCCCAGCCCATCACTTGCCCTATAGCAGACTACCTGTGGGGACCTGTTCTCCATCTCTGACTTCATTCCATGGGAACTCTGCAGATCCCACAGAAGGCCGAGCTTTGTACCTCCTGTTGTTTTAGTCCAATGATAACCAGTTCAGACCCCCAAGACCATAACGTAATGCAGTGGCAGTGTCTGGTCTGAGGTCATTAAAAGAGTACCAACTTGTTATAACAGCAACAGGAGACTGACACAAGGGAAATCACCTCATCTCATCAAATATGCACCAGATTACTTCAGCTTTTAAAGCGCCGTTTAGATTCTAGTCTTCTTTCTTCAATGTTTGGTTCTAGGTGTCCCATTTTGCTGCACTGTTAAAACCCAGCAGACTTTCTGAGTAAGGTAATACCATGCCCACTCTGGGTAACTATGCTAATCCTTGGGAAGACAGACAGACAAACAAGAACCCTTTTCTGAGGTGGTAGCAGTAGACAGTGGAGATCAAAACTCTTAAGTTCTGAGATTACAAACTCAGGGTTAACTTTAGCCATAATACTTGCCAACTGTATGGACTCAATGGAAATTGACCAGCATCTTTGATCCTCAGGATCCTCATACAAAATGAGGTTAGTGGTGATGCTTGTGTTATGGACTGACAGATGAAGAAGATGCAGAGGAGTGCATGGAACACATGCAAGTTTTTGCTTGGGGCTGGAGAGATGGCGCAGCAGTAAAGAGCACTGACTGCTCTTCCAGAGGTCCTGAGTTCAATTCCCAGGAAGCACATGGTGGCTCACAATCATCTGTAATGTGATCTGTTGTCCTCTCCTGGCCTGCAGACATACATGCAGGCAGAATAGTGTACACATAATAAATAAACAAATCTTTAAAAACAAGCAAACAAATAAGTGTTTGCTTGTTGAAGGAATGTGCCAGATGTTGATGATCTTGACTCAGGGCTCTTGCTCAAAGTTCTAGTCCTGGGTTTGACACTTACAAAATAGAATTAACAGTAGGTGTTGTATTGGTTACTTTTCTTTTGCTGCGACAAAACACAATGATAAAGTCAACTTATAGAATAAAGAGTTTATTTGGGCTTATAGCTCAAGAGGATTAGAGACCATAACGGTGGAGCAAACACATAGTGACAAGAGCAGGAAACTGAGGGAACCGCAAGTATGAAACAAAGAGAGATAACTAGAAATGACAAGAAGTTTTAGTTCTCAAAGCTTGTTCCCATTGGCATGCACACACAAGCAAAGTCACAAACACCCCCTAATCAAATAGTGCACCAACTAGGGACCAGGTATTCAAATGTCCAAGACTGTGGGGGACATCATTCAAACCACCAGAGGTGTCTCCCAGGTTTAATAAGATAGAAGAGGTAAGCAGCTTTCATAGAATTCAATATACATTTCCAAAATTTAGGTAGTAATATTTTAACATTTTAAAGGTTCTTCGAGAAACCTGTATATTATATTCTGATTATATTCGTGCCCCACTATTCTTAACTCCTTCCAAGTCCAACCCATCTTTCTACCCCCACAACTTGATGTCCTTTTTGTCTTAAATTTATTAACCCATTAGCTTCAAATTATTGATGTTCATATACTTCTTGATGTTGGCCACACACTGGAGCATGGATGACATATCAGGAGTGATGACTTTAAAGAAAACTGACAGAGATCTCCCTTCCAGAGAGGCCATCAATTGTCAATACTGTCTCAGTTAGTGGTGGGATTTCCCTTTCTCGCTCAGTGCTGCAGTATGGACTGTCTTAATCCTGTGCAGCTTTTATACAGGCAACCAGAGCTGCTGTGAGGTCGTGAACACAGTCAGGGGTCTTGACCTGCTGAGGAGATACTGTTTGGCTCTGCACTTCCTTATTTCTGGCACTAATGTCTTTCTGCTCCTTCTTCAGTGATATTTTTCATGTAATTGCTCACTTAAGAAGCTCCTGGTTGCATGGAGTTTCTGACCTAGATGGAAACCAGAAGCTGCTCATGCATTGCGTCTTCTTCGATAGACTTCACAACCGTATGGACCATTAAGATATCAGGAGGTAACCAACCTGGAGAAGAGTCAAACTCATTCCAAGACAGAGTTCTACACCAAAAGTTTTACAGTCTTCTATAGAAACATAGTGGACTAGACATTTCTAAGAAAATTCTGTGTCAGCTGAAAGGTCCCCTTGTTCTCAGTCTCCTGTACCCTTCTGATGGTTCTGCGGTCAGTCGCCGGAGTTGAGAAATACATTAGTGACTATTATTGCTCAACCCAACTTCTGACGAGAAGCAATGTAAAGAATTGGTTTGGCTCATGGGTTAGCCTATCAGAGAGGAGTAGACAAGATGGTGGGAGTGGTTTTCATCTGTGACTGCAAAGACTGAGGATATTTCCTCACATCCAGCATCAGGGAGCAGAGACTGGTTGGGACATAGATACTGGCTATGAACCTCAAGGCCTGTTACCCACAGACTCAGTTTCTCCAGCTTGGAGCCACTGTTGAAATATTCTAAAGTCAGCACCGTACTCTAGAAAGCCAGCTCTTACATATAAGAAACCGTGGGGGCATTTCACATCCAACACATAACAGCAATTTTTCACTCTGTGCAATTTGGTTGGTGGAGCTTTTGACCCAATTTGATTTCAAGTTTGGGCAGCAAATTCCTATTGGGTGGATGTCAGCGGGGAGACATATCAAGGAAACTGTCAAGGCGAGGACTGAAGGGAAGATGCAAGGACATTAAAGTGACGCCAGTGTGTGCTCTTGCCAGGAGCAGGAATCCAGAGGTAGCCCTTAGAACAGAGAAAGAGAAACAACCCTAAGGAGTCCACTTTCCATGGCACCATTATCCTAAGGAAAGACTAGGAACTTGCTTTGGAAACCTCGGAAGCAGAGGCATATATAAGTGCATGTCCACACTATCACACAACCACACGCATGCAGCCACAGAAGTGTCAGTAACTCGAGGATTTCCAGTTGTGACTTATATGCAATGTTTACATTCTGTCATTCACAGAAGAGGCTAGAAAGTCGCCACAATGAACTTTTCTTTGCTTATGATTTCTAGATAATTTAAGAGGTTTTATTAGTGATGGGAAATACTCATTTTCATGGCTCTCCAAGGCCCTTTCCGACATTTCGGACAGTAGTGTTTCAACGGCAATTCCTGCTCAGTTCTCTGGTGTTCTTCATTCAGCTCCCTCCACTCTGTGAGATACATGGACTTGAGATTGCAATCAGCTGAAGGAACCTTCAAGAACACTGAGGCCATCCCCACTACTCCACAGAAGGTGCAATCTTACTCTCCAGAAAGGCAGTGATTAGTTCTAGGTCACATGACCACTTTAGATGTAGAGATAGGGCTATCAGTCCCAAGGTGTTCCACTTTGATTCCTTTCCTCTTGCCTCTCAGACTATTCTGGATGAGAAAGTGTGTGTTCAAGGAATGGAAACCTGTGCTCATGACTGAATATTAAAATTTAATATTATAGTTTTTGCCTAAACAGAAACCGAATTTAAAAGGTGGATCTGTTGCAAAAAAAAATTCTATAATGCATTTCTGGTTTCAGTGAAAATACTTCTGAATAATTGGTGTCCACAAATCTATTTGTGGAAACAGGATTGGTACAGGCAGAAATCAAGTCAGCTTCACAGACCCATGTCCTAAACCTGCCTTCTCTTCCTTCAACCTTTGAACTTAAGGCTTCCACACCCACTACCCCAAATTCCCTGTGCTCCTAAGGCATCTTTCTGGCACCAAAAATCGACATTTATGTGTCCTGTTGGGTTGACAGGATTTTCATAGCAAAACATCATCAAATGAATGACTCAAACAGTCACTTATTTCTTCTTTCAGAATTCTAGGGGATGGAAGTTCAAGATCAAGGACTGACTCCATTGGAGAGCATCTTTCTCTCTCCAAGAATATCTTTCCAGCACTTCCCCACCCCTTACCTTGTAATAACCATCTCCTCTCTGAGTCTCACATTGTCTTTCATCATCTTACATAGTCTGTGTCTGGACTCAAGTTTCCTATTCTAAAAGGAACATTGGTTTTATGAGGTTAGAACGGGCTCATTGACTTCATTTTCACTTTACCACTGCTATACTGACTTTATCACTACCTGAGCTCCTGTGGTGAGACCCTGAGGCCATGACTCCAAACTCTGAGGCAGTGATGAGACACACATGTCACCGAGGGTGCGGGTGAGAAGACAGGGCTTGCTCCTCTCTGCTCCTCGCTAACTGCCACCCACCCGCATTAGCCTAGGCACAGAACAAAATCTGACTGAGCTTTGAAGTAGCAGAAATCACACCTGCCTTCCCGAGCTAGGACGGTCAGCAAACAGATTCCTTTAATCATTCAATCAACAGCTGATACCGTGGAGAGTCTGAATACTTGTTCTTTACCCAGGAGTGTGTTTCAGACATACAGACCTGTGAGAACCACAAAAAGCCCATGCAAACATTGCCCTTGGAGACACCTAGGTAAAAGGAAGCATAGTAGATTCAAAAACCTGTGGCCAGAGGCCTCCATCAACCTTTCTCAATATTTCCACAGAGAGCACTTGGTCAGAATTTCTTAAACTGTTTCTCAAGTAGGCAGCCCATTCTTCGTGTGTATTGCTTTTTCATTGAAAATACTAATGACGTCCTGTTTTTCCTATGAATGTAATACAGGTCTCCTATCACAAAATGTAATAGAAAAGTCTGGTGTAGGGGTCAGGTTGTAACTCAAATGTGGAGTGCACAAAGGCGCTGGTTTCAATCACCAACATTACCAAAATATTTGAATCTGTGCACCAAAACATTCAACAGTATACATTACTTGATAATGTCACCTCTTGCTTTTTCTACAAAAAAGTGTCATCATTGGGCTTGTGTTTTGCTGTTTCCTTTTGCTTTTCATCGAGTGGAAGCATCTGATATGTTTTATTTCTCTCTGCCTTTTTTGTGCTCACCTGCAGCCTGCCTGCTCTGTGCATACTAGTAATGGGAGGTGCTCTAGGTACATGGCATGATTGAAGGACGTTTCTACATGTACTACCACTGAACTACTCTAGAAAAATCTTCTCTTCTCAGGATGTGCCAAAGTGAGGAAGGGAGAAAGAGTTAGCAGGAGAAGGCAGAGCAAAGGCAGCTTGCGTGGATAAGAGTCCAGGAGGACATGTGATTAGAGGAGGATTGTCTGAACAGCACGCAGAATGTGGAACCTGGGAAAGGAAGACCTGGCTCTCTACATCGTGAATATACAGGAGGGCTCCCACCGAGAACGGTCTCTGGAGATCAAGACTGCCTTCAGCAAGGAACTGCTTTGCCATCTCTGCCTGTCCTTCTCTCATTGTTGAACTGTGTGGCACAGGGCTGGGGACAGGTGCCCAGGATCTTGGTCCTGGGGATGCAGTTGATTGTGTTAAACCAACATAAGCAAATCAGCCACTGTCTCAGGCTGAGCTTTTGAAATCGGTTAAGACGGATCATTCTCAGATTCTAGTAAGAGAAATGACAGCCTCCCAAGGTCTCCCAGAGAGAAAAATAAGAAATGAAGTGAAGGGCTACAACATAAGGTCAGGGAGAATGGAATGAAGAGTTATAAACAGAGACTATGCTTTCATTTCCTGGCCACCCAGACCCAAATAATCACACAAAACTGTATTATTACAACACTGTTTGGCCAATGGCTTACACGTATTCCTAACTAGCTCTTACATTGTAAATTAACTGATTTCTATTAATCTTTGTATCATCATGAGGCTGTGTTTACCGGCAAGTTTCGGGCATCCTACTCCTTGGGCAGCAACATGGCATCTGACTGACTCTGTCTTCTTTCTCACTGCATTCAATTTAGTTTTCCTACCTAGATACATTATGTCTTGCTATAGGCCAAAGCAGGTTCTTTATTAACCAATGGTAAGAAAACATATTCACAGCTTACAGATGAGAATCCCATATTAAAGAGCTGCACCACAAGGGAAGGGAGAATGAAATGAATGAATGAATTAAGAGCTACAGTACAAGGGAAGGGAGGATGGAATGAATGAATGAAGGGCTGTAGCACAAGGGACGGGAGAATGGAATGAATGAATGAAGGGCTACAACACAAGGAAAGGGGTTATAAGCACAGAGCAGGGGCATCGCCAAACTTTACTAGGCATTTTCTCCCACTTCTGCTATAATCCTATCACCCATGTGTTCCCTTCCAGTGTCCTGTCAAATTACCATTCACATCAACTGGCTAATTCAGTCTGAAAAGGGAATGGAAAATCCCCACGTCATCTGATGCACTTTACTTTGATGGATGAGGCTGGAGTTGCAGGGAGAGTTAGGCGGCAAAATATGGCTCTTTCAAACAAATTACTGCATATCTGATTCATTTCCCACCTTAATTTTGTTTATTTTGTTTTTATTCAAAATATAACATGGCTTCTTGAGTTGGGAGATTAATGGATTTTTTTTTCTCTTTAAGCAGCAGATCATTTGTGGGCTCAGGTTATAAATAGGAGGTTAGAATCTGTGACACATTGTTTTCCCTGCTCATAATGGAGGTCTCCTGGGATTAACTGAGTTACATTATTTTTCCAGTTAGAGACAATTAATGTCTAATTATTCACTGGTTGTTATGCTTGAGGCCTTTGTTTTTAGGAAAATGCAATGATTTCATTTCGTGCTGTCTTCCTGGAAAACTATTTATCAATAAAGTGGAACTGTCAACATCATCAAGCAATTGTATGACTGATTGCACTTTTGATTGCTTTTGTGATTTATGTGTTTAACAAATACGCATTTATTGTCTGCAAACGCGATATAAGATATTGGAACATTCAGTTTTTAGGCGCAGTCAAGCTCTCAGTCTGAGGGTAAGAGGAGAAAGGAGGGAGAAACGAACTCCCCAAGTTGATTGTTCTGGGCTTAGAGCATTTTATTTTGTTTATTATTTATCACTGATCCCACATTTCTGCCGTTGCTGATCACACTAGGATGCGACACAAAGGGAAGAGCAGTTCCCTTCTCTCCCTTCATCAAGAAGATGGAGATGTAGAGCTCGTCAGTCAGGTTCCTGGGAGTAAAGACACAGAAGTGAGTCTTCTGATGGCTTCTGCACTTTGCAGAGACCACAAACAGACTTGCAATGGACAACACCACAATGCCCCCATTACATGCTATTGATGAGATGTTTACTGTTTACAAAGGGAATATAGGACATGGGTGTCATAGGAAGATTGTTGCCATACGGTGCCACCATGGTTGGGGACCTCTGCAGAGGACATTTTCCGTTAAAGAGACAGAGGTCAATTCTTTTCCTTAGAGAAATGTGTGACACGTGACTGGCAGTCTGGGTTAGGAGCATGGCTGTGCCTTCTCAAAAGACGTGCCTCTTCACACCAGGATTTGTGACAGGGTTACACCCATCCAGAGTTTATGTCAGGATGTTTTCTGTATTTCAGAGAGGAAGTTCTGAAACCCCCTTGACAGTGTCATGGCTGCCTCCATAGCAGGAGCCGTAACTTTTGAGATTCCTTTTCGAATAGAGCATTCTAGAATCAGGTTGTCCTGAAGCTAGTCTAGGTACCAGGTCACCTACACAGAAAGAAGCCTGATAATGTCCCACATCTCTCTGGGATGCATCCCATGATTTGGAATCTGAAGTTTCAATCTAGACCAATTGAAATACCACCGCACGAGAGAGATCTTAGAAGAAGATACCCACTCTGTCACTATCCTGCAAGGCAAATGAAGTCTCCTATTTCCTTAATCTTTATTCATCCCTGGGGCCCTCCTTGTGTATTATATGCATCTCTACATTTGTGTCTGTTGCTACTAGGCCATTTGGAATGGCACATGTCACTGTCAACTTGAAGTTCCCAGCTCCTCAGAGAACCATGGTCAGGCTCCGCATGTGCTTTGCTTTCCTGGACTGTACGGAAGCTGTACATCCCGTGTGAACTTGAACAACAGTTGTGTGCCTTTCCCAGGGAAGATACACAGAAATGCCCACTTCCTTCAGATGAGACACCAGTAGACCTCAGGCATGTCTCCATCCAAACCTAGTTCCTGAACCAATGAGCATATGGAGTTATTTTTACGGGCGAGGGATGCTTATAGGTACACAGGTGACTTAATGGTAGCTGAGTCTGTGGAAAACTCCATGCCGGGGTTGGTGACAACTCACCAAAGGTGCACTTTCACTAGAGTTCCAACTCCACCACCCATCATCTCTAACTCTAGCACTGGGCATGCTCAGGGAGCAGGAGAATCGTGGTGGACTCTCTGGTGGGAGGGTCTGAGGAGTCCTGCCCTCTGTCCGACAACAGAATATTAATAGGCCTGGTCACATGATTTTCTTTTGAGATTTTCTTACCTGTCATCACACTGGCTTTTATTTCGAGCCAGCAGTGGCCATGCCATGCCTAGAGGATGACGTTTTATTCTACTGACCATCTCATCACTAGCTTTCTAAACCAGCAGTTCTCAACCTATGGGTTGTGGGCACCGAAAAACACTTATTTCTGGATGTTCCTAGGAAGTGAGACATCACTCACTACCAAAATTACAGTTAGGAAGTAGCAACAAAAATAAATGTATGGCAGGCAATTCCTAAGGTTCAACGTGGTTCAACATGGTTCTTCCATGTGGAGCTCTGAGTATTTGCCTTTATTCTGTAACTTGGTTTGTCCCTTCTAATGGTTCATGGATGATAATCCCCTGCTACATAGGCAAAGTAATGGTGTGTTTTATTAGTATCCCAAGATTTTAGTTGGCAAAACTCACAGAGTAGAGGACTGTGGAGTTGAGCAGCTAACTATGACTCATATCATGGCACAAGGGCTTGATCCTAAATTCCAGGAAAAGAGATAAAACCAATTTCAACCATCATATGGGCATAATTCATCCCAGGACTTCCTGGTGCTGTCCCTTGTGACACATTGTTAGAATGAAAAAAACGACAAAGTGGATTTCTTGTGTTGTTATTTCCTTGGGTAATTGTACTCATTTGAAGTAAATAAAACTTGATAAAGGGCTGAATACCCACCAGGGCTTAATGGCCTCTTTTTGCCTTGAATGATTTGGTTCTAGGAAGCTTTTCTCTTCATCAGACATTGTGTAGACTGTGCTTCTTCACATCCCGAATTCAGAAATAGAGCTCTTCTCTGACACACCCAGTCATTTGTTTTCCAGGATTTAGAACAGAATTAATTAGCTTGAGAGAACACTGGGACTATGCTAAGTATTATTAATGATACAATTAACTGTTCTTTCCCTCAGGGAATGGGTGGATCCTTGTTCCCTTGGTTATTCCTAAGGATGGACTCTGTTCCTCCTATTTTGTCTCTAACAAGCCCTGCCCTGTGCCCTGAGGATCTATCTGAAGCTACACCCTGGCAGGGTTGTTACCAGGATCTCTCCTATTCTATGGAGAAGAATCTCAGATTCTTTCCTGCTCTGTGGCTGAGGAAATGAATGGACCAGACCTACCTCCTTTGGACTGAGGAAAGTCTTTACAAGACATAGAAGAAGTTCATGAGAACTCAGCTCGTGTGGTGTACCAGGAAATGGATTTGGTACTCTCTCATGTGTTTATTATTTAATTTGACCTTTATCACAGCCCCGTAATATGTAGATCAAGCTGTCATCGTTATATGGAAGGAAAATGAAGGCCCACATTATGCTTTCAAGGAACACTTCCCTGTTGACCAAATGGTTCAGAAGTCATCTCCAGTTTGTTCCACTTTCAAATCATCAATGCTCATCTCCTATCACACACATGCGCTCCATGAACACCATGGCACCCCTGCTTTAAGGTAAACTTTATCCCATCAGGGTGTCCCCAATCCCACACTAACTGGCTTCCAGCATAAACCTCTGTGCTTAGGGTTTGGCCCTGTGTAGAACAGCCCATACCTGCTCTGCTCTGTTTTTTCTGGTTCTTATGTCTTCGCAGTAGGACTGAGCACATTGACATATGACTGTAATCCCAGTGGTTTGGATGCTGAGGCAGGAGGATTAGGAGTCCAAAGGATTAGGCAGGAGTCCAAAGCTAGCTTGGGCTGTATAGTGAGATCTGTCTCAAGACAAAAACAAAAAGGTCATCCCCCTGGATCCTTTGTGCCTGGATTCCCAGGATAAGTTAAAGCCAGGCTGAGTTAATGAGTTAGAGACTGCCTTAGGCTGCTATGCATTGGGATAGGAAACAGCTCTGCTGTTTGTTAACTCAGCATTTGGGGACACTCACTCAGTGTTTGCTCAGCTCTAAACTGGGAATAATGATATTAGGTGAAACGGTTGCTATCCCCTAGAATTCCTGTCTTCTCCTTCACATCTCAGGCTATGTCAGAGGCCAACAACCCCAGAGAGCCTGTGTGACCTATTATGATGTTCTCAAGAAGTTCAAGATGGAGGTCTATGTGCAGCACTGTGAACTCACTAGAATTCTTGCACTGCATCTCTGGCTATGAGTGTGTCTTACCTCACATAACTAAACTATTGATTTATTATTATATGTGTACATATGAGCATGGGTGTGTCCATGATTGTGTCCAGACAGATCAGAAGACGGCTGTCGGGAGTTGATTCTCTCAACCTCTCCTGTCAAGACAGGATGTCTCTTCCTTTAGATCACTCTGTCCTCCAAGCCTGGAGGTGTTCTTTTCTCCTGTCTCCCCTCCACCTCACTGTGGGAACACCGGGGTTACAGATGCCTGCCACCACATCCTTCTTAGTTATCCATTTCATTACGGACTCTGGGTGTCGAAGGAGGTGGTCTTGCTTGTGGGTTAAGAGCTTTTACTCGCTAAACCATTCGTCCAGCCTTAGACTGAATATTGTTTAAGAACAGGGACCTCGTGTTGTTCATTTCTGCTGTCTCCATGAACCAAACTGACTTCTGGATTATGCTGCCGAACGTCCAATTAGAGCTTGTTGGAGAAAAATAAATAATGGAACGATCCTTCGGCTTTGAAGCATGAGCCAGTATTTTAGTATGTATGTGAGAGGTGAAGGGAGAAGGATGAGCCCTCTGAACAAAGGCACTGAAGGAGCAGGGGGCACAGGGAGGCATGGAGTGTTTCTGAGGTTATCCTGGGAACCAGAAGCAGCAAGGACTGCTGGGATACAAGGCAGGGGGCAGGGTGGTTTTGAGCTGAGGGCCACTTCTGCTTCAGGGATCAGCCCTTCAGGCTTTAGTCTCCGGCTCCACTGAGGCTTGAAGGGAACAAAAGATTGGCTCAGCCCTGAAGATGTTTTGTTGTTTTGGTTTGTTCTAGCTGAGTCCCTTCAGATAATGCATTGATTTGGACACACTCCGATGACACCCATCAGCGCTTATTCGTAAAAAAAGAAAAACACAGGCAGAAACCTTTAATGTGGCATTTTCTAACCAGTGCTAGAGTGGGGACAGACCCTTCCAAGCTAAGACAGGCATGGCCAGCGCTCCAGGCTGCACGCACACACTTGCTGGAAGGAGGGAGAAATGCCTGGGAGCTAAGAGGTAGCCAGAAAGAAGGGCAGAAGAAAGAGATCTTGAGAAATGAGGTGACAGCACCAGGCCTTCACCCTTCTATCCTCTGAGGGTGAGGATCCTCCTCTGAGAGTTAGGATCCAACTCTCAGCCTACCCTCTCAGTGCAAAGGAACAGATCTGCCATTTGGTCTCAGGTCTCAAAGAGCTGCCTGCTCCCAGCCTGCAGCCACCCTGGACACACAGTGGAAGACACACTTTAAACAAACTCTTGTTTGACATTTATTAAGTCCAGGGAGATTGAAGGAGAGGCATCTTACGTTGGGAAGAATAGGAGTTCTTCCTGCCTTCAACCTTTTCCAAGGATACTTGTGTCTGCAGTCACATCAGATACCTAGACAAAAAAGTAGATGCATTTGCTCTTCAAATTGCCACGGGACTTTTGCGCACTGTACTTGATTAAGCAATTAACCAGTGTACAGCCCTTGCAATATCAAGAGGCAAAACCTTACCCCAGTCCTGGAAGCCTTACCTTCTACTCTAACCTCCACGGGGTCGCTGGTTCCTGACTCAAAGGTGAAGGGCGACAAGGCTGTATAGCGGCAGCTGTAGTTGCCTGTGTGTTGGGGACCCACGAAGGGCAGCTTCAGTTCAGCTGAGGTACTTGTCATTGCTTGATTCATCCAGAAGGGTATGCGGAAGCCCTCACGTACCAGCTCCATGCTGACCTTGGGCACGTGGCCGTGGCAACGAAAGTGGGCTTCATGGCCCAGAGGTACAACGCCCGTCCACAGAGCTTCAAGCTTTGGCCGGGGTGGTGGCCCTGTCAGGGAGGATGGCAAGGAGGTTGTAACAACTTCTGCCAGGCCTTATGGCAGATCTGTTCCTTTGCACTGTCCGCTCTGAGCCAGGCAGCTCCCTCTCCTGTTTTGCACCATAAGCACTGGTGCTAGAAAATCTACATCTCATCTAGGTGTCGGGACCCTCAAATCACAATACCGATGAGATCCACCAGGCCCTTGGTCTGTCCCATGACTTTCTCAGATGCCCAAAGTGTTGGAGTGGCGAAGAGATCTTTCACAAAAGTGTTTGTAGCAGAAACATGGTTCAAAGGTGTGAGTGGGGCTGATGCCTTTGTATAGTCTTTTGTGAGTGAACTCTGACCTACTGAGACCTTAGTGAGGAAACTGAAGGATCGATAAGGCCCGGGCCTCTTCTGTGTAAAATGGCACATTGTCTCAAGGTGGATGAGATGGACTTGCATACACGCATTGCAGGGAATCTGAAGCACAGGAGAGTGTGTTTGAACATGAAAAGTTTGGACCCTAACATCATTGAACATGGTTCTACGAGATGCCTTCCATCTCAGAGCACAGAGAACAAACCAGGGTTTTACACCTCACCTCGGGGAGGCCACTTCAAGGTTCTCAAAGTCTAATACCTCATTAACGCATAACCCCGGAAGGATGACCCTCGACAGGATCACAACCCAGGAACTCTGGTCCCCAGGTTAGGAACACATTGAACCCTCCACCCTTCTGGCCATGCTCAGCTCACCTTTCACGTGGAGCTCCAGGAGCTCACTGGGAGCAGACCCTGAGAAAGGCGGCTCCTGTTCCATGTAGATACAGCTGTAGTTGCCAGAGTCTATTGTCGAGATATTGTGCAGCTCAAAGACAGCTTCGGTTCCAGACGGTTTTAGCATCTGGAGCAGGGGGTCCTCGGAATCACCCTGGCGTTGTAGGCCAAAGCGGAGGCCAGCCTTGGGTGCGGTACATCGAAGATGCACGGTCGAGCCAGGTTCAAGGTTCTGATTTGATGGCTCCGCAGTGAGCGTGGGTGCTGGCAGTGTCTCTGTGGAGGATCAGATACATCGGCCCAGCCTGAAGGCACGGCCAGTGCGGTCCAGCCTATGCTCTAACTCAGCCTTCTGTTTAAAGTGACCCCCCTGTCCCCTCTCTTGCTTGCTTCTGTAGGGCACCAAAACAACACTGCTTAATACTGTACCACCCTCTCAACGTCTCAGCCTTGACAAGCTCTGGGCACACAGCGAGCCCACCTCATCCCTGCTAGTAATCCCTGCTAGTAGAGGCCCATTAAACTCTGGACCAAACTTCTCTGGTGATCCAGTTTTTTGCTGGGCTCAGGGTTGCTGTATTAATTGTCCTGTTTAAAGCTTGGGCAATGGAGGCTGAGTAGGTAACATGTTAAGATTTGGAGGTTCTGCTTTGGGGATCCCCATCCTGCTTGCTTCTCATCACCACCTTTGACTTTCCAGCCCACTCTTGTCTGCAGTTCCGCTGTGAAACTCTATAGTGATATTTTATATATGTTTTATAAATGAAGCTGGCCCAAAGACCAGAAGGTAAGCCACTAGAGGCCAGGCAGTGGTGTCTCACACCTTTAATCCCAGCATTTGGGAGACAGAGGAAGACTCTGTGAGTTCAAGGCCACCCTAGGCTACACAAGATCAATTCAGCAACAGATCTAGATTGGTGGTGGCTCACATCTTTAATCCCAATACTAGGGAGTCACACACCTTTAATCCCAGCACTAGAGAGGAATGCAAGGTGGGATGAGACAGGAACTCATTCTCTTTCAGTCTGAAGATTTCTTAAAGACAAGAGCTCTCTAGTGGCTTGTTATTTTGCTTTTCTGATCTTCAGGTTGAACCTCAATATCTGTGTCTGTTTGTTTCTGTTTTGTGTTTCTTTAATTCCTGCTACAAGACTCACCGTCACTCCACATGAGCTCTATGGGTTCACTGTCTTCAGACCAAGTGCCCAACTTTCTGTGCAGACGGTAGCGGCAGGTGAAAGGGCCTTGGTCCTCCAGCTCGGTCAAGTTCAGGTAGTAGAGACTGAGGTCTCGGAGAGGGCTCACCCCACGAATGTTTAGCACCTTCTCGCCCCGCCTGAGTTGGAATTCAGCCGCATTCCGAGGCGCTTTGCAGGCCAGGGTCTCATGTGTGCTCCGACGCTGGACCGCTGGGTAATTTCCCATAAAATACAGAAGGGGCGGAGGTGGTGTGGCTGCAAGGCAGGGACAATCACTGAGCAGGAGTGCAGGACACTACAAAGGCTGCTTTGTAGGGTCCCCGAACCTCTGTCTTCTAGTGACAGTTCAGGGGCAGCCAGCTTATCTCTGGACACCAGGTACTCAGTCTCATGCTGGCTTTTCATGATCGGGGTTCAACACTCACCGTACTCTTTGATGGTCACAGAAGCACTGGGCTCAGAGGGGACGCCCTCTGCGTGAGTCCGGTAGCTGCAGCTGTAGGTGCCAGGTTTGCGGACTACAAACCAGGCCTTTTCCATATCTTGGGCTGTAGTCACCATCAGGAAGCTATCATCTCCTTCCAACCTCAGCAGGAAAGTGACGCCCCGCAGTGCAGCTTGACACTGCAGGTATGTGCCCAGGTAAGAGGTGATCCAGGGCACTGGCTCGGCAGAAAGCCAGGGTCGGGGCAAGGGCTCTGCAGAGCGGGAGCAGGAGGGCAGGGTTGGCGAGTGCTTCAATCTCACTCCCGAGAAAGTCAGAGTATGGAATCCAGACTCAGAAAATAGAAGCAGCAGGAGGTGTGGGTGTGGGGTTCAGAGAAAGAGGCAGGGAGCTGAACACTCCTCTGTGTCGGGCTTGTTCCCAGCACTCTATGAGAGTCATTATTCACAAGCCTCTGGGGACAGCATAAGCATTCCTGCTTGGCAGATGAGCAAACTGAGGCTAAGAGCTAGCAGGTGACGCAGATGGGAGCTTTTCCATCGACTTCCCTCCGCTGCCTCCTGACCCCATTACGGCCCCGCTTACCTGTCCCTGTCACCTCGACAGGATTGCTTAGCATTGTCCACCTGTTCAGCTCGGTCAGTTTACTAGTGGGGGGCTCCATGCCATACCGGCAGCGGTAGAGGCCGCTGTTGCTGCTTGTAATTGCTCCCAGCTGGAACCGGTGTGACCTGACGTATTTATCAAGGTGGACTTGATCAAGGTGCCATCCGTTCATAATCAGCTGGAAGTCCTTGGTCGGGAATTCAGCCTCACACGTGAGTGTCAGGTTGGCCCAGGGTTGCAGCAGGGACTGAGGGTCTGCCCAAAGGGTAGCTTCGCTGGAAGTATCTGGAGTAGAAAAGAGCCATGGTTAACTTGCTGCTGTTAGGAAAGGGGTCTCCAAGTAACCATAGGCCCCCATTCCCAGGCCCTATTGCTGAACTTACAGACGAACACAGCAGTGGCTGGTCCCAGAGTGAAGCCTGTTGGAACAGAGTCTGTGAGTTTGCGTCCATACCACAGCTGCCCCAGAGGTCCCGGGCCCCAGGAAGTCTTACCCCAGAGCAGCAGCACAGCTGCCAGCAGAGACATGGCTGGGTCCTCAGTCCAGCTGGAGTGTCTGCAGGGAGCACCTGCAGTGGCGAATTAATCTGCAGGACCGACCTTGCACTTTGTTTGCCCTTCCTGGAAAGTAGGGGCAGAGATTCAGCTGCTTGGCATGGGGACAAGGAGGATTCAGCAATAATGCTAATCAATAATAATGCGCAAGTATCGAGCCAAACTGATAATAACAGTAAAATCTTCTCTTCTTCAGATAAAAAAACAAAAACAACAACAACAACAAAAAAAACACTAAAGAAAAAAAAACCCAGTATTTTAGGCTCAATAAAACGACCATATTTATTTTTAATGTAAGAGAGTATTTTATTCTAGACCTGCCTGGGCTACATAGTGAGCCAGATCCTAATTTAAAAAGAGCAAGAAACAAAACAAAGCCCAGGAATACATAAACCCATTTTGGTATCCAGAAATTGTCCTCGATCGTTTAAACTATTGTGTGCAAGTTTGGGGGTCACAGTCACCCTGTGCTTCCCTCCTCACATTCCCATGGCTCCTTCAGTGAGAATTTCTTTCCCTTTGGGAACAGCAAGAAGGGGATGTTGGCATTTCCTGTCTCTCTCTCTCAGTTCCCACTGTCTTTCCAGCAAAGAAAGAATAGTTTATCATGGATGACATGGGAGTTTGACTTCCACCATCTCTCAAATTGTTCACCCTCTAGGGTCTATGAAATCAACAAAAGTTGAGAGCCCAAAGAATTAAAATGAATAAAATAAACATTAATTTTGAAAATTTTTATATTTTTGTGCTTGTCTCGTTATGTTTGTATGTGTGAGTTCATGCGTGTGTGTCGGGTGACAACCATAAAATATTTATTGTGGTTCTTTGTCAATATTTCCAGTCATTGTTTTGTGTCCACTGACTGCGAGTGTTACAGGCCCCTGCTCCTGGACATGTTTCCTCGAGAGAGCCCATGGTTTCTCTGGTCTTTCATAGGGTCCTTTCCTAGTGAGCTGGAACCAGGAAAGAGTTTCAGCATGCAGCAGAATGAGGAATAGGGCCTTGCCTTGCATGTTGCCTGCAAAGAATCGTGTCCTGACTAGAGTCAGGGGTGGGGACAAGCTAGACCTGAGATGCAACCCTCATTGGGTGTGCTAAGTCACCAGCCATGTGGCCACTCTCACTCAAAGAATAAATCCTCCTTTATTGCTTTGGAAGGTTCCAGAGAGGCTGGCAGTCCTTGCTGCTCTGTAGACTTCACTAGGGAGGCAGAGTGGAGATAAGACTTGGGAAGGATCTCAGGTAAGGCCTACTCCTTGTCAGTGGGCCCTTGTGGTTCTCCACAAAACCTCCTCCATCAGGAAACTGACAGTGTATCTCCTAGCTGGCCATGGCTTCCTACTTCAGTGGGATCTCCACTGAGAAGATAGTGAGAAGAAGGCTGTCATTACAGGGCTTAGACACAGTAGGCTCCATGGGCACAACTGAGGAAGGCTTTGTTCTGCACTCCCTTCTGTCCAGAGATCTCTT
Organism: Myodes glareolus; assembly: GCF_982192425.1. Lineage (NCBI taxonomy): Eukaryota > Metazoa > Chordata > Mammalia > Rodentia > Cricetidae > Myodes > Myodes glareolus. The sequence continues at coordinate 23,954,255 of NC_142044.1, forward strand.
GCTGAAGCTGTATGATTCTTCCAAGTGGTGATAGCTAATGGAGAGTTGAGACAAGGAGGAGTGGACTCATGACCATTGCAGGGGGTTCTAAACTGTGCTCCCATTGCCTGGTGTTATAACCTGGTGCCTCAAGACAGGACTGAAGACCCTGCATTTTGAGATGTTTCTTCCTAATGACTTGTGTCCTGTATCTTATTTTAAAGCTACTCCTTTCTTCCTCTCTGGTTTCTAACATCTCTCCTCAGATCCTCCTGTTCATTTCCTAGAATTATCAAGTATGACACACATCACACTTGACTTAAAATATGCCCTTATCTCGTGAGGACCACGTTATTCCCTAGAATACCCAGAGAAAAACAATCAAGATTGAAATTCAAAGAAAATAGTGGACTCGTTTTTCTGCACACTGTCTATTCCACTTCCAATTTTCATAGAGAACCTGTTGTGTAAGGAGCCAGCCCTAGACTCTGGCAAACATGTGCCACCATGAATTTTTCCATCACTGTGCGTCAGTTTGTCCCCAGTCCCCATTCTTGCCATCAATACATGAGAGAAAAGTTGGAAAAATTTTGGTGAGATTAATTTACTTTTCCTCTTTCTGGTGAAGTTGTATAAAATAGTATCTTGATACTTTCATAAGAGTGGGGGTAAAATGGCAAAGGTGAAATCAGTGGTTGCTAGGGTTTTTGCTAGGTGTGCAAGCATATGCCAGGTGACCCCACCCAGAAAGAAAGGTGAACCAGAAACAAAATTCCCACTACATCATTCTATGAGGACTCCTGCTTTCTCTTCCCTGTGGTGTGCTGAATAGTCAGGCAGTGTACAGGGCTCAAGTTAGGACAGACTGATGCCCCCTCCTGTCCCATCGCAAAGATTCCAGGAAAGAGCTACTCAGTGAGCAATGGAGCCCTGACTCATCTGAAGTCAGCACACAATGGGACCAGTGCTAATTGCTGGCAGACCTTCCTGAGGTTGCTGTATCAAGTTACCCCATACCCAGGGGCTTAAAGCAGCAGAGAGGTATTCCTCAGAGTTCTAGAAGTCCTAAATATTAAATAAAGACTTTGGAAAGGTCCTGGTCTGTCCTTGCCTTTTCTTAGGGCCTGGGGGCTGTTGGGAATCCTTGGCAGTGCCTAGCTTACACATGCACCACTTTGTGTGTCCTTGGTGTGTCTTTCCTTCTCTCTGACTAAATTTCTCCCTTCTTATGAGAACACCAGTACCTGACCTAGGGTCCATTGAACCCAAAGCTTGAAGGTGTCTGTAGATCTACTCCTCTCTCAGGTCACACTCCTAGCTGGATTAAAAGTCGAACATGTGGAGAACACAGTGCAGCCCACAACAGCTGTCTAGAGGGCTGATGAAGCTGCAGCCAGTCAGAAGACAAGAATCGGCCTGGTGCTAATTAAGTGTCTTTTTGGATCACAGATACCAGAATCAATTTCTCTCATGTCCATTGTACACCTTGGAATGTCTTTTCTCTGCGTGTGAGAAACTGTTAGCAAAGAATGGTTCCTTGAGTTGAGCTTTTAAGGGAGTAGGACACTTTCCACAAAGCATAAACTTGAAGAGTTATCCAGTTTACTTCAAAAGTACTGTTATTCAGTACTTCAAAGACAGGGGTGGATGGATCTCTGTGGGTTGGAGGGCAACCATAGTGAGTTTCTGACCAACCTACTAGAACTACAGAGTGAGATGCTGCTTTGGGAAAAAAAAAAGGCCTTAAAATTGTGTGTGTATGTGTTTGTGTGTGCATGTATACACACACACATGCAAGGAAGACTGATATTTTGATCCAGGTTTGAAGTTTGATAATTTGTCCTAGCTCTGAAAATTGGGCCTGACTCCATAACCCATACCTTCTATTTATCAAGTAACATTTTTTTTTACATTACCTCTTTTCCCATCAAAAATGGTATTCAGATAAATAATTATTTCCTGAGTTGGGCTTATAGTCCAATAGATCTGTTAGGCAATGGTAACAATAGCCACCACCACAATCTTAATAGCTAAAGTAAGAAGGGAAGTCTAAATTTGGACTATCCATCTTCAAAGCATGTGTAGTCACTCTCTTCAGCCTGCTAAAGTCCCTTTGGAAGAGGTGGTCTTGACATCTCCGTTATCCAGCAAAAGGAGCCAATAGTACAGGAGTCAATGTGATTCTCATGAACCCAAAATTGCATGCAGATAGTGAAGTACAGTCATCCGAATCTCACTCCCACAAGCCCTGCCAAGCTAGAGGCTCAGTGTTCCAGCTCTAGTGGAAGTCCTTTTGGGGCAGAAAACCTGAGTGTTGGCAAGAGAAACAGTGCTGATCCCAATTATACAGTTTCTTATCTACACCATGGGCCCAGCCAGGAGAAGACACAGTTGTCTATAATACCTAGAATCTTACTCCCCAGGTTCCCTGAAGACTGTCTCTCATGGGAAGCTTTCTAGGTCACAGTATATGTGACTTTCCTTGTTCTTACACCATGACCCTTCTGAACTGGCGGTGTTGTGGGTTGAGTCTGTCCTGGCGCAGGAGGAATGCAGTGTTGCCTCATGTGCTCTAGCTTCCTTCCTGTTCTGCAGGTTTCTCAGGCTTCTCATTGACTTTCAAACACTTTTCAGGACTTACTAGCAACTCAGTCTTTTTCTGTCACTAAAACTGCATAGCCTCCTAATCTGAAATAGAATAGAATTTTCTTTGGGGGCACGCTTTTCAACAACAAACTTCTGAGTATTCTTGCAGGCTTGTATGAGGCAGAGTTCATGCTTTGACAGGTCTAATCTGGACATTCGGACTGCTTCTTATCCCGCCATACTGTCTGAGAAATGACTAGGAGACATTACCTGTAAATCAAAAGCAAAGGGGGAAAGCCCATGGCTAAGAAATAATAATCACTTCCAACTTCCTTATTGGTTAAGAGGCAGAATTCTTTCAGTGGTTTTGGCTTCTTCAGCCTCCTGCCTGATCAGCCTTGCTCTAAAGTCTACATACACAAGCTCAAATTCTTGTCATAAGTACCAATTCCCTTGCCTGGTACTTCTGATGTCTTTGGGAGATTAGTACATGCAGGATCTGTATTTGACAGTCCTGGCTTCCCACCATCTTTTAATTTTCATCTGTTTCAGTTTTCAGAAGGATACTGTTATAGAAATGTTTTTAATGGCTTATTTAAACAAATAATGGGCCATAAAGCCCCACATTCTTTTTGAGTGAGTATGGTATTACTATTTCTCTAAGTTCATCCCTCCAATGCCAAGCACAGGACATTTTACAGCCTTATTATATCCCAGCCTAGTGTTATTTGCTGAGAAGTGGTCCTTCCCAAGAGTAATTCTCTTCCCTCTCCCATTTCCTCTAATCCCAAGGACGCATCCAAGTAGATTCAGTTGTTTTGACTACAAAATAGAGAAACGGAATGGGTTTAAAAATAATGTTGGTGTATTTACAGAAATCGTCTTCTCCTTTTAAACTTTCTCTTTAGATTTGGGTTTGAAGCTTTTCTTTCTAGATGAACCCAAGATTCTTCTTAAATTTATTAGTCCCTTATTATATATACTTACGGTTGATTTATCAGTACTGGGGATTGAACACAGAGACTGGAGCATGCCAAGAGGGCATTCTGCCACTGAGGTATATCCCCTGGCCAGGCAAGCCTTTATTTTGTCATCTTCTGGCTTCAGTCTCCCAAGGAGCTGGTATCCAGACTATGGCATTAGATCTCATATACTCACTTTTAGAAAGGCAGAGACACTGGGAAAAGCATTTAAGCTCCCCCACCGCTAGTCTCTTTACTTCAATACCTCATAGAAGCCGATAAGAAAAGACTTTATTATTTTCTACTGTCCAGAGCAATCCCTTGAGACTCCGGGGTTCTTTATTACTGTCTTACTTCAGAGAAGGCATTTGCGGCATGACTGCAGTGAGTCACAAGGTGCTGGCCCTCCAAGTGTACCTTTTCCTCGTGTTCCTCGACAATAGGACGATGCTCACCCAGGTGACTGGCCTGGTGCTAGGGTTCTGTGCAAACACTTACCACACACTGCTAACAGATAAGGATGGATTGCGAAAGTCCTGCCAGAAGAATTCAGGAGTAATTTGCACACAGGAAGTTTGGCAACTCTTTGGAGCATCTGCCACTAAGCTGGCGCTTTCGACAATCCCCTCCCACCCCAACAGCTGTTGGCATCAGCCTTTGTGGGAACATGTTCAGTCATTTATGCTTCCTTTCTGCTACTCTGCCCTCTCCACCCGCAGTACATCCTCCTTTCTTAAATGATGGTCATTTTGCTGGAGGAGTCTGGCTCATGTAGCACCATCTTCAGACTCAGCAGGTTTGAATGAGATCAGTAATGAAGAGCCACAGAGGAGGGGGTCGTGGGTGGTCATTTCTGACTAACTCAGCTTAACATGGGGTGGTCATGAGAAGGAAGCGATATGAGGAAGTCAACTGTAGCTAGCTCACCTTAACATGGGTGGTCATGAGAAGGAGGCGAGTTTAGAAAGCTAATTCTAGCTAACTCACCTTAACATGGGTAATTATGAGAGGGAAATTAGGTTAGGAGGCCAACTGTAACTCACATTAACACGGGTGGTCATGAGAGGGAAGTCAGGTTATCTCTACTCCTCCTACAATTGACTTCTGTTTTCATTAAAGTGATCCGTGAAGATGGTTTAAGGAATCAAATCTCCCCAAGGCTTATTTAAACAAACCAAAAGTCTGTTTTCTGTACCTCTCCATTCTGTAAGCTCCCAGAGACAGCCCTTAGAAACCTGGCAGCCTTTTCCTCTTGGGGCAGCCTCTCTAGTCTTTCAGTCACATATTTTCATTGTTTTCTATCTCCTGAGAACTAGGAAAAGTCGTCACCACGGATATGTATAAAACTGCTTCCCCTTGCTCCTGTTCCCCTACTTGTCTAATTGCAGTGAGCTTTCTGGAGTTTAATGAACCCAAACATGCAAATATACATTTACATATTCATATCTTTATATAGAATGCATGTAAATAGCTACAATAATGCGACCCTTGATGGAGATACAGTCTGAGAAAGGCGTCATTAGATAGCTCCATAGTGTAGATGTCACGGAGTGCCTTAGAGATAGTATTGCTTACTCTACACCCAGGTTACAAGGCTGACAGTGTGGCTCCTAGGTTACAACCAAGGCAGTCCAGCCCTGAGCTGAATACTGTAGGCAACTGTAATATAATGTAAATGGCACTTATGTATGTCAATATATCTAAACATTTCAAAGGGGTGGTAACCACAGTAAATTATATGAATTTTTCAGGTTCATTGTAACTGTATGTGACCACTGTGTGGTATGGGATGGTATGAGATGTTATTGGCTGAAATATCAGTGTGGCACAGGACAGTGTGTGTATACATACATACATACACACACACACACACATTGTCTTTCAACATAGGTCTTTCAACTCTATCTTCGTGAAGAAGACTATCTCAGAGCCTTTGGCACACAGGCTTCTGTGTTCCCTTTACCTGTATTCTAGGGCTTTATATTTAATGCTATGATATTCACCCCCAACTACCTTTGAGTCTCTCTCTCTCTCTCTCTCTCTCTCTCTGTGTGTGTGTGTGTGTGTGTGTGTGTGTGTGTGTGTTTGAATGATCCATAGCGTGTGTGTAGAAGTAAGAAGATAACATTGGGTTTTGATCCTTATCTTGATTGAAACAAGTTCTCTTATTGGCTGCCACTATATATGGCTAACTAGCTAACCTGCAAGATTCCATGGAGGCCTATCTATATACCCCATCTCTATACCCCATCTTATTTTAGGAGCACTGAAATGATAGAGGAATGCTACCAGGCCTGCTTTTAAATGTGTTCTGGGTACTGGAACTCAAGTCTTTGTGTGGTGGGTAAGTGCTTTACACACTGAGCTGTCTCTCCAGCCTCCTCTCATCTCAAGTTGATTACAGAAGACAAAGAAACATGGGATTTGTCGTTTTCAGCATGATGGGTGCCTAAAAGAATAGTCATTACACATTGCTGTGTTCTAAATGCTTCTTTGCCCCCACCCATTTGCATGTTAAGTCCTAAACCCTGCGGGATAACGTTAGGAGCTAGGATCTCTGGGGAGTCTCTAATTAGGAAGACCCAGAGAAATGATTTTCTCCTTCTACTATCTGAAGGCACAGCTTGGGTTTTCCATGTATGAACCAGAAAGTGGAGCGAGCCTACGGTAGATTTTGGTTTTACTGCGCCCTTGAACCTGGTCATCCAGCCTCTTATGTGGGCTAAGGAGAGACACATTACTAGTGTTTATGAGCCATTCTGTATATGACTTTTTACAATAGCACAAATGAAATAAGGGTGGTGTGCCTTAAATAAAAGTGCATAAAATAGCAGGAATCCCTCAGTCTCAGCAGTGTGCAAGGCTTGATTCCTAGTGAGAATCTCTTCTTAAGGCCATGAGCAAAACCTTTTGATTCTAGATCCTTTGTAGAGAAACTGCTCTTATCTTTTCCAGGAAATCTGTACAAATTTATTTCTCCTTGATTTAGGTGGTTTGAGTGTTAAAAATTCTAGAGGTTAATAATTAATTAAGCAGCAAAGTTAGTTAAATGGATAACTTTCTCCAGAAACTGATTTTTTTCTAGTCTGGGAAGATTTTTCAAATATTTTAAAAATTCTTCTTCTTATTTTCTGGGAAAGGATGGGTGTTTTGCCCACATGTATGTCTGTGCATTGTGTGTGCTCATTACCCATGGAGACCATGTTGGAGTTAGGGACAGTTGTGAATCACTGAAAGGGCCCTGGGAATTGAGCTTGATTCCTCTGGAAGAGCAAGCAGTGCTCTTAACCACTGAGCCATCTCTCTAGTCCCAACTTTTCAAATTTTCATTTTATAGTTTTCCTTTCTTTTTATTAATTTTTTTATTCTAGAATTGATGTGTTGTGGGAGTAACTTCCGCTGCCTCAACCAATAGTCGCTGAAGCATGAGCCCACAGTGCAGCGGGGAGCGACTTCTGCTCCGTCAGCCGATAGCTGCTGAAATACCAGCCCACTGGGGCGTGGTATATTTCTCTTTTAAAAAGAGAAGCAGATCCGGATCAGGCCCTCTTGGTTCCGGTGCTTGGTCCTGGCTCCTGCTCCTGGCTCCTGCTCCCGGCTCCTGCTCCAGCGACTAGGCTCCTCCCTTCCTGACGGTTTATGGTGTATGTAAGTTTTACCCCCCAAAATAAATAACCCCTTAAAGCATAACTGGTGTGGGATTGATTCGCCGATATTGATGTGATTGGGTTTTTTTTGATCTCCAGGACTGAAGTGTAAATATTATTTGCTTAAACTTATTATTCTGTTTTATTTGTATTATTTTGTATTTTTTCTTTTTTTTTTTTGGTACATACTAGAAACTTTCCTTAATTTCACCATAAGAAACCTTTTGCATAGGCTTATAGTAACTCTTACTGGCCATATCCTCAAATCAAAGAGATTTTTATGGTTTTAAAGTATGTTTTTGCTTCCTGTTTGGTTGGTGTGTATTGTGTCTTAAATTGATACAAATATTTCATGCAGGCTTACCATTCTGCATTTAAATGTTTATGTTAAAGGTTTCTCTAAGTGGTTGAACCATAATTAGATGTCTCATATTTTCAATGTGTGACTGACTCATATTAAGTGGGTCACCCCCACAAAGGTGACTGGAAACCTCAGTGCATAAGGTTTCAGACCTTATGACTCCTCAGCTGTGGCTATCTCATGGTAGGAAATACTGTCTGGTTTTATCGTTAGGAAGCGGCTAATATTTTCTTTCGCTCCTCATTGGGTGGGGTATTTGTGCTTCCCCTGGAAGACAACACCAAATCAAAACTAGCAGTAAGGCAGTTGTTAGAGACCAACAGTGTGATGGAGAGAAGGAGTGAGGGCCTCACAAGGTAAGACATGAAACTGTCGTGCAAGCGACCCTGGCAGAATCTGCAGGGAGGTTTATCCATCTGTGTCTGCTGCTGATCTGGACCAGTGGCTGGCCTCTTTCCAGCCAGTCTGGACAATGATTATCCAATGATGAATCCAATCACCACTGAATGTGCGACATCTCAGGGAAAGTGTGACTTTGAACCACTGCATTTCCATAGCTGAGCCAGAGACCTGAAGGAACTGAGACACAGTTATTCAAATGTACAGCCAGGTACATTTGATCTCCATAAAGAGATCTGGATGGTGAATCTCTGTGTACTATGGAGCCAGTCAGAGTCTCCAAGGGGACTCCTTTTTTCTTGCTTTCTGAGGATATATGACATTGTCCTGAAAATTAGATAGGAAGGAGGCTGTCTCAAAACATTCTTCAGACTTTTCAATTATATAATTGTTCATGGGAGGGATGTCTCATGTTTAGTTCTGTCTGCTATTACAAAAACCCTTTAATTTATTCATTCCAAATGATAAACCATCATAGTGTGATTCATTCCTAAAGAAAGATGAAATGTAAGCCTCTGCTTCTTCCTCTTCTTTCTCTCTCTCTCTCCTTTCCATCCTTCCTTTCTTTCCTATTTTGTTAGTCTGTGAGTTTTTGTATTCCTCAAAGAACCAGTGATAACTGCGGTTTAGAGACATATGTGGCATAAATCAGCCTGCCTGCCCAGCTTTTCCACAGCTCAGCATTCTTTCGTTAATCCACTCCACCTGTCATCCATCTACCGTGTGGCTTCTAACATGTCACTGTATTTATGTCCTCTTGGTCTCCTTGTACTTGGATGTCTGTACTTAAAATGTGACATTTCTTCTATTAATTAATTAAAAATTTCCACCTCCTCCCCGCCTCTTTTCCTTTCCAAAATGTGACATTTCTTTTCTCTTTGCTGTTTAAGACACTGAGAAATATGTGAATGTTTGCTTCCTGTTTAACTAGATTTTTGTCTTTAAAGAGACACAGTCTCTAATGACCCAGTAACTGTAAAAATTCCTTGGTATAAATTAGAGAAGCCACATAGACTTGTAAAAAAAAAAAAACAGCATGGATTAATGGAGTAGTTTTTTTTTTAACTGATCAGTAAGAATGTTATTCATCTGGACCTCAAGGAATTGTCAAATGGGGAGCACAGAAGCAGTCTATGAAATATCAAATATATCAGCCATTTGGTTTGTAGTAAATAGATACTGAATTAAATTTTTTGGTTTTTTTAAGCCAAGAATGAACTTTCCTTAAAATTAAAAAATGACAAAGTGACACCTCACTCCCTCACCTCCCCACCCCTTTGTCTGAGTCATGAACTTCCAGAGGTACTCCCTGAAAACCCACTGGCAATGCTGGCCAGAAATTTGGTAGGTGATCTTAACTCTCCCGCTTCTTCTCCAATTCCAATCCCTGTCTTACTCTCTGCTTTATAGAAGACCACCCACTATGACCTCTCTGTCCTCTCTGCACTCCTTTCCCATGATCTACACAGATTGTGGTGGCACACCTGCCTTTTCTCCTTCCTGTGGATCTCTCAGTCCACCCCTTACTATCCCGCCCCCATTCCTATGTGTCAACTCCCAATACCTAGGAACAAATTATACAATAGACACACCTGGCAGGATCTCAGAATTAGTCCCTACCAGGAAACTCATAGCCACCACAGTCTCTTAAGAACCAGAGAAGAAGCAATCTATAGATTCATCAAAATCCCTACACAATTCTTCACAGACCTTGAAAGAACAACAATCAACTAAATATGGAAGAACAAAAACCCAGGATAGCCAAAACAATCCTGTACAATAACGGAACTTCTGGAGGCATCAATATCCCTGACATTAAGAACTATTACAGAGCTACAGTAATGAAAACAACTTGGTATTGGCATAAAAACAGAGAGCTTGACCAATAGAATCAAATCAAAGATCTGAATATTAATCCACACATCCATGAATGCCTGATTTTTGACAAAGAAAGCAAAATTATATAATGAAAAAAGAAAGTATTTTCAGCAAATGGTGCTGGCATAACTGGATGTCAACAAGTAGAAGAATAAAAATAGATTCATATCTTTCGCCATGCACCAAACTCAAGTGCAAATGGATTAAAGACCTCAATATAAATCTGACTACACTAAATCTGATAGAAGAGAAAGTGGGAAGTAATCTTCCATGCAGAGCACAGGAGACCATTTCCTAAATATAACCCCAGTAGCACAGGCACTGAGAGAAACAATAAATAAATGGGACCTTTTTAAACTGAGAAGATTCTGTAAAGCAAAGGACACAGCCAATAAGACAAAAAGACAGACTACTAAATGGGAAAAGATCTTCACCAGCCCCACATCAGACAAAGAACTGATCTCCAAAATATATAAAGAACTCAAGAAATTAGAGATTAAAATTCTAAATAACCCAATTAAAAAATGGGGCACTGAACTAAACAGAGAATCCTCAGCAGAAGAATCTCAAACGGCCAAAAAATACTTAAGGAAATGTTCAACATCCTTAGCGATCGATCAGGGAAATGCAAATCGAAACAACTCTGAGATACCATCTTACACCTATCAAGAATGGCTAAGATCAAAAACACTAATGATAGCTTATGCTGGAGAGAATGTGGAGTAAGGGGAACACTCATCCATTGCTGGTGGGAATGCAAACTTGTACAACCACTTTGGAAATCTTTGGAAATCAGTATGGTGGTTTCTCAGAAAACTGGGAATCAACCTACCTCAGGATTCAGCAATACCACTCTTGGGCATATACCTAAAAGATGCTCAATGATACTACTAAAGCATTTGTTCAACTATGTTCATAGCAGCATTATTTGTAATAGCTGGAACCCAACAATGACATCTTGAATTTTGCATGCAAATAATGGAATTAGAAAACACCATCCTGAGTGAGGTAACCCAGACTCAAAAAGATAAATATGGTATGTACTCACTCATAAGTAGATACTAGCTATAAACAAAAAACATTGAGCCTATAATTCATGATCCTAGTGAAGCTAAGTAATAAGGCAGAACCAAAGAAAAATATAGAGAGAACCACCTGAAAATTGGAAATGGACAGGATTGACTGGCAGGGTTGGAAGCATGGGGGTTGGGGGAGAGGGTAGGGTAGGAGGAGAAGAGGAGGGGAGAGGAGAACTTGGGGGAATGGGATGGTTGAGATGGAGGAAGGACAGAGATGAGAACAAGGAGAGAGATATCTTGATTGAAGGAGCCATTAAGGTACTAACGAGAGACCTGGCACTAGACAAATTCCCAGGAATCCACAAGGATGACCCCAGCTAAGATCCTAAGCAATAGAGGAGAGGGGGCCTGATCTTGACTTGCCCTGTAGTGAGACTTATGATTATCTTAAACATCACTACAGAACCTTCATTCAGCAACTGATGGAAGCAGAGGTAGAGACCCACATCAGAACACTGAACTGAGCTCCCAAAGTACAGTTGAAGAGTGGAAGGATTAAGAATATGAGCAAGGATGTCAAGATCCTGATGGGTTCACTCACTGAAACAGTTTGCCTGAGCTAATGGGAGCTCACCACCTCCAGCCAGACTGGGAAGGAACAAGCATAGGACCAAATTAGTCCCTCTGAATGTGGTTGACAGTTACATGGCTGGGGCAGATTGAGGGACCACTGGCAGTGGCACCAAAATTTATCCCCACTACATGTACTGGCTTTTTGGGAACCTATTCTCTTTGGATGTATACCTTGCTCAGCCTAGATATAGTAGGGAGGGCCTTGGACCTTCTACAAGGCAATGTGCCTTACCCTCTCTGAGGATTAGATGGGGGTGTGGTGGGAGGGTGTGTGGAGGGAATGGGAGGAGGGGAGGGAGTAGATGGAGAGGAGGGAGTGGGAACTTGGATTGGTATTTTTTTTCAAATCTAATAATAAAAAATAAGAACCAGAGAAGTAAGCAAAAACCAAGAAATGGAACAAACACCCAATACATAAGACCAGATATAAGCACCTGGAATTACAATAATTTCAAGTGCCCAGGTGCCTAGATGCCAGCAAAAAAAAAATCAATTAACATCCAAGGCAACATGTCCTCACCAAAGCCCAGTAACTCTATTGCAGCAGGTATGAGAAGTGCAATAAAGCTGAAGCACAAGACAAGGACTTCAAAGTAGCTATAGTGAATACGCTCAAAATTTAAAGAAGATGTGACTATGTCCACAAATAAAATCTGTGAAAATATAAACAGTGAAGCGAAATAAAGAAAATAGTTGCAGAAATAAGAGTAGAAATTGAATCACTAAAGAAAACCCAAACTTAGGTAAAACTGGAAGTGAAAAGTTTAGGTAGTTGAGCAGGACCCTTCTAGGCAAGCTTTACCCACAGAACAGAAGAGATGGAAGAGAACTTCCGGCTTTAAAGACTGATGTGGGAAGACCTTCTGTATACGTGTTGCTTTTATTGGCTAATTTTGGCCAATGGCTTAGCAAAGCAAAACCTGGCAGGAAATCTGAACAGAGATTTATAGAGAGAGTAGACAGAGTGAGAGAGATGTCATGTAACTGCCGAAGAAGACCAAAAATGTATCCTGTAAGCCACAGTCTCGTTGCAATATAAAGAATAATTGAAATGGGTTATTTTAAGATCTAAGAGCTAGCCAGTAAGAATCCTGAGCTAATAGGCAGAGGGGAGAAGGGGAGGATTGGGGAAAGCTTGGGGGAATGGGATGGGTGGGATGGAGGAAGGGTGGATATGGGAGCAGGGAAGTAAATATCTTAATTAAGGGAGCCATTTTAGGGTTTGCTAGGGACTTCTCTCTAGAGGGGTTTCCAGGTCCAAGGAGAGGTCCCCAGATTGTTCCTTGGGCAGCAGAGGAGAGGGTGCCTGAACTGGCCTTGTCCCATAGCCACACTGATGAACATTTTGCATCATCTATCACCATAGAACCTTCATCTGGCAATGGATGGAGATAGAGACAGAGACCCACATTGGAGCACTGGACTGAGCTCCCAAGGTCCAAATGAGGAGCAGAAGGAGGGAGAACATGAAGGAAGTCAGGATCACGAGGGATGCGTTCACCCACTGAGACAGTGGGACTGATCTAATGGGAGCTCACCAAGGCCAGCTGGACTGGGAGTGTTGGAACATGTGCTCAAAATGGACACTCTGAACGTGAATGGCTTTGAAGGCTGACTGAGAAGCCAAGGACAATGGCACTGGATTTTTATTCTACTGCATGGACTGACTTTGTGGGAGCCTGGTTTGTTTGGCTGCTCACCTTTATAGACCTGGATGGAGGGGGGAGGACCTTGGACTTCCCACGGGGCAGGGAACCCTGACTGCTCTTAGGACTAGAGAGGGAGGGGGAGGTGGAGAGGGGAAGGTGGGGAGGGAGAGGGAAAAGGGAGGCGGGGAGGAGGTGGAAATTTTTAATAAATAATAATAATAAAAAAATCACAATATATAAATAAATAAATAAATATTTGAAAGATTAAAATAAAAACAAACAAACAAAAATCACCAAAACAGCGAACTAACAGTAATCAACATACACTGTTACTTGATACCTCTCAACACTGAAAGTCTCTGAATGTGGCTGACAATGGGGGCTGACTGAGAAGCCATTGACAAAGGCACTGGCGCTTGTTTCTACTGCTTGTACTGGCTTCTTGGGACCTGAGTCCATTTGATGCAAAGCGTCCTAGGCCTGGATGTAGGGGGAAGGGCCTTGGACTTCTCACAGGGCAGGGTTCCCTGCCCTCTCTTAAGGAGTGGGGGAGGGGGAGGGGGGAAGCGGGAGGGAAATTGGAGGAGGGGAGGACGTGTAAAGTTTTGAATGGAAAAAATAGAAACAATATAAAATAATAAAAGACACCGACTAACAGATGGATTTGAACCGGCGTCATCATCCTTCTGCTGTAGCCAAGAAATAATCTTGACAGTGAAGGGTCATCTGTCTATGTGTTACTTTCATTGGTTAATAAAGAAACTGCCTTGGCCCTTTGATAGGAGAAAATTAGGTAGACGGAGTAAACAGTACAAAATGCTGGGAGAAAGAAAGCAGAGGCAGACAGTCGCCATGGCTCTCCTCTCCAAGACAGACGCAGGTTAGGAGCTCTCCCGGTAAGCCACGACCTCGTGGTGGTATACAGATTATTAGATATGGGTGAATCAATATGTAAGAGATAGCCAATAAGAGGCTACAGATAATGGGCCAGACAATGTTTAAATGAACACAGTTTCCGTGTAATTATTTCGGGTAAAGCTAGCCGGGCGGTGGGAAGCAGCCCGCCACTCCTTCTACATAATCTAACCTCGGAAATAGGCATTCCCGAAGACAAAAGGATGGAAAAAGGCACTCCAAGCAAATGGACCCAAGAAGCAATCTGGCGTAGGAACATTTTAATATCTGACAATTGATAAAACTAATAGAAAGAGCTTAGGGAAAAAAACTACATAGTCATCAAAGAAAGAAAATCAAGCAAGAAGATAATGCATTCTGAAACTTCTACACACCAAAAATAGTTCAGCCAAGTTAAAAAAAGAAACCCTACTTCAGCTATAATCACATATTGACCCTAACTAACAGATACTGGGTGACTTAAGTACCCCATTCTCTCCAGTTGGCCTGTCATCCAGACAAAGACTAAACAGGGAAATTCTGGAGCTAACATATGTCATAATTTAAATGGACCTAGCAGATATGACAGAGCATTTCATCCAAACACAAAGGAATATACCTTCTCCTCAGTACCTCATAGAACGTCCTTCAAAATTGTGCTCAAACATGGGCACAAAGCAGATCTCAAGATGTAAAGGAAAAGAAAATAGCCTTGCAAAATATCTGATCCCCGGGAGTTGAAGCTGAATATCAAGAACAGAAATAACAGAAGCCTTATAAAACAATGGAAACTAAACAGTTCACTACTGAATACAAAAGGAGTCAAGAAGGAAATTAAGGGAAAATTAGAAACATTTTAGAACAGAATGAAAATGAAAACACAACATACCCAAACCTGTGGGACACAATGAAGGCCGTTCTAGGAGGCAAGTTTATAATACTAAATGCCTACATATAAAGAATTGGAAATATATACATAAAAGCACTCCTGACAGCTCTAGAATGAAAAGAAGAAATAACACCCAAAAGGAATCGAGCACAAGAAATAATAAATTTCATGATTTAAATCAATAAAATAAAGAGAATAAGTGAAAAGAATAGATGAAAGAAAGAGTTGGTTCTTTGAGAAAATCATTAAGATTTAGACCCTTAGACAAATTAACTAAAAGCTTCAGAGGGAGAGAGAAGATAGAAATTAACAAAATTAGAGATGAAAAGGGGACAATGACAACAGATACCGACAAATTCCAGAGAACCATAAAGACATACGTGAAAAAGCTATACTCCACTAAATTGAAAATCTAAAACAAATGGCTAATTTTCTTGATATAAACCACCTACCAAATTTAGATTAAGATTAGATAAGCTATTGAAACAGATTTATAATCCCTAGTGAAACAGAAGCAGTAGTTAAGTCTCCCAACTGGAAAAAACAAAACAAAAAGCTCATGATCAAATGGATTCAACAAAGAATTTCCACCACACTTCCAAAGCAGAAATAAAACCAATGCTTCTCAAGCTACTCCATATAATAGAAACAGAAGGAACACTACTTAATTTGTTTTGCAAGGCCACAATTAACCTGATACCCAAACCACAAAGCAATTCCACAAAGAAGGAGCATTGCAAATGAATAAATGAATGAGAAAGAAAGAAAGAAAGAGCATTACAGACCAATTTCTTTTATGAACATAGATGCAAAAATTCTCACTAAAATACCTGCAAACTGAATCTGAGAACACATTAAAAAAAATCCTCCACCATGATCAAGTAATATTTATCCCAGAGATTCAGGCGTGGCTCAACAAACATAAATCAAAAAAATGTGATCCACCATATAAACAAACTGAAAGACAAAATCCCCATGATCATGCGTGAGATGAAAAATAAAAAGCATTTGACAAACTCCAACACCTTGGAAAGACAAAAAATAAAGGCAATTTGCCTGAAGCTCCCAGTCATCATCAACTGAAATGGAGAGAAATCCAAAAAATTTCCACTAAAACCAGGAACAAGTCAAGGTTTTTCCCCCTCTCTATACCTAATCAATATAATACTAGAAGTCTCAGCTAAAGCAGTAAGACAACTAACAGAGATCAAGGAGATAATAATTTCAAGATAAGAAGTTGAAGCATCTTAATTTGCAGGTGATATTCATAAGTGACCCTAAAAAAGTCCACCAAAACCCTCCTAGAGCTGGAGAAAGCTTTCAGCAAAGCTGCTGATTACAAAACTAGCTCACAGAAACTATTAGCCTTCCTGTATACAAATGACAAGCTTGCTGAGAAAGAATCACCTTTGACAGTAACAGCAAAAATTGTTAGGTCCAGAGACGCGCAAAAGATGAAGACTTACCACCAGAGTCTATGGAACCAGATGCAACCTTCATTTCAGGAAGAAAAATAAAAAAACAAAAAATATCCCAATAGGGCACCAAAGATTATCAACAATAGCAGAAACCACAGCCAAAGATCGGGCTTCTGAAATTTTGGCAATGGAAACAGGTTTGGGGCCTCTTCTTATAGTAAAATCCAGCACCAGGTGTGGGTCAAAGATCTTGTGCAACCCTGAGGTCAGGCTTAAAGTCAGATCCCACTTTAAGTTTTATGGCTTTTGGTTATAGAATGTTTGTGAAAGCCTGAGGCTGACACAGCCGCTTTCCACTGTCCCTGCAAGACTGCAAGTAGAGTCACATAGGGGGACAGTTAAAAATTAAGGGAATACAATGCAAAGGGTCCCCTAAAGGAAATAGAAGCTAACCTTTGTCCGCTGTACCTGCCGAGCTGGGAAGAAGGGAGACAGGACACAATTGTTAAAAGTTTATCTCTGTACACAGTGGCTGCCAGGATGTCTGCTCTTAAGGCAGAACATGTTTGTTAAAGGTTAACAGTAGCAGCCAGCTGTATTTTCTTTTCCTTCCAAAATGTGTTTGGGCTTACAATTTTATATTTATATATTCCTGAACCATTTATTTCTATATTCTATTCCTGGACTCACCAAAATGAAAAATATCTTGGAGTAACTCTAACCAAGGAATTGAAAGACTTGCGTGATAAAATTTGAGATATTAAGGAAAGAAGTCAAAGAAGCTGTCAGAAAAATAGATCTCTCAGTCTCACTGACCAATAGGATTAATATAGTAAAAACGGCCATCCTACGAAGAGAAACCTATAAATTAAACGCAATCCCCACCAAAATTCTTCACAGAAATTGTAAGGACAATTTTCAGACTCACATGGAAACAGAAAAGTATAATTGCTGTTTTTTTTTTTAAAAAAAAAAAACTCTTTGGGGGCCTGTAACCCAGATCCCAAATAATACATAAAGACTTGTTCTTATTTGTGAATGCCTGGCCTTAGCTTGGCTTGTTTCTTGCTAGCTTTCCTAACTTAAATTATCCAGTTTCTTCTTAACTACGTTTTGCCTTTGGGTTTTTTTTTAATCTTTCTTCGATATATCTTCTTTCCTTCTTACTCTGTGGCTGGCTGGGTGACTAGGTGGCTGGGTGGCTGGGTGGCTGGGTGGCTGACTCCTGGCGTCCTCTCCTCCTTTTCTCATCCCTCACCCTCTCTTCCCTAGATTTCTCCTCCTATTTATTCTTTTTGTCCACCACCCCTCCAATTTCTCTCTCCTGCCCACCTATTGGTCATTCAGCTCTTTATTAGACCAATCAATTGTTTCAGATAGGCAAAGTAACACAGCTTTACAGTGTTAAACAAATGTAACATAAAAGAATGTAACACATCTTCACATCATTAAACAAATATTCCGTAGCATAAATAAATGTAACACATCCTAAACAAATATAAAAAATAAATCACAAAATCTAGGATAGCTAAAACAATACTGAATAATTAAAGAACTTGTGTAGTTATCATCATTGCCAATTTCAAATTGTACTACATGGTTATAGTAATAAAAAAAGATGGTATCAACATAAAAGCAGATACATTGATCAGTGGAACCAAATTGAAGACCCAGATATAAGTCTACACTCTCATGGACACAAGATTTTTTTATATATATAAAGAACCCATAAATACACACTGGAAAAAAAGACAGCATATTCAACAAATTGTTCTGGTCAAATTGCATGTAGAAAGAATACAAATGGACCCATATTTATCACCCTGCACAAAACCCAAGTACTAATAGACCAATATCAATACTTTAGAAAGACCTCAATGTGACCTGAGAGGTTCTTTTATGAGACCCAAGTGTGATCTGATTCTATATTGCTTTTCCAAAGACAGTATGTATTTAGAATCCGGTCTTTTGAACTCATACGGCTTCTATCACCAATCATTGGGGCATTAAAAGCGCCCTTACTCTGAGCTGCATGCTCTGTCAAAGATCAATGCTATGCAGTTTATGATGAGTCCTAAGGTTAAAATAGTGATAAAACTCCCTGAAGAAATGAAATTAAAACCTTCCTTGTACTTATATGATTTTAATAAGCTGTGTGCTCTATCCTGCTTCTGTTATAGAATTGGGTATAGAATCCATCCCCATGCCCCATTTAGTCTGAATGAATGTCCTCAGTCTAAATAAGAAATTAAATTTTAACAAAGCACAGAATCTTAGAAAACCTTGGAGATTGTGTAAGGCACCTCCATTATATTCAGATGTAGAAGCTAGGCCAATAAAAAAGGGAAAATATCCCATCTGAGGTCACTTGGTTGCAAATACTGGGCCACCAAGATACAATTTAGAACACTGTGTTCTAAACCAGCATATAGGTGAAACTCTTTCAACAAGCTTTGCGAACTTTATTTGGGATTATTAATTAAATAACAAGAAACACCAAGTGTGTAGGAAGATAGTGTAGACTTTTACTCTGGTTTGGAAATCAGACTATCAAAATGATACTGTGGTCATCAACTAACTTCTTTTGTCTGCAAATGTAGTCTACAGTATATTGCAGTGGTTGTCTTCAAATATTTAGATAGACATTGAAAACACCTTCCCAAACTCCTTTTTAAAGACAACCTGCAAACACAGCCATGTGGTGTCCACGGCACTTTCTTTGGAGTATAATTGCATCATGGTGGTGTCTGGAAGTAAGAATCTTTCTGTTTCAAAGGGTGGCCATAAGTGTGTTTCCATAAATGACTCTGTAGTCGCTCCTAAGTTCCTCTGGTTCTGATTGGGGACTTAATCAAAACGGTCACCATTTCCATGGGCCACGGCTTTTCATTGCTGTCTATAATCTTGAAAGGATGATTTATCACTTAAAGAGTAAGGATAACACCAACACTGGCTGAGGTGGACGCTGGTATTTATTGTTGACTTAAGCATCTGCTTCAGACTCAAGTTGAACAGAGATCACCAGGTTGCTTGCTTTCGAATGTGGAAAGCTGCTGAAAGTAGTTATGTTTTCGGTCTTTCTAACCGTGCACCAGGTATGACTTGGCATTCTGGCTGTCCAATAAGCTAGAAGTGGGGCTCCAGCAGGACAAAGTTAGGTCATTGTAGTTAAGGTTCCGGGCTTGTTCAGGCCAAACTGATGATCCGCCGTGCACATCCTCAGGCGCACGCATCTGGGAGCGCTGTCCACCCCCAGCAGCAAAGTGTGGTCCTGCTCAGCTTCCTGGTGGTCATTCACCACCATGCCAAGTATCAGTTTGCTTTTATAAAATTCAGTTTTATAATACCAGGCCCAGAGAATAAGCCCAAGTCTATTCTCTCAGTATCCTCAAAGATGGTCATGTCATTCTCTTGGACTTGATCTGACAATCTGTACGTGGCCCTTACATTTCAGACATGTTACTTCATTAAAAATGTTCAATGTGTATAGGGTTCTCCCATACACTTCCCAACTTTCAGAGATTAAGTTTTATCCCTTCTGTCTGGCTTAGAATGAACTGGATGTCAAACACAAGCTCTGCTGTGTCAGAGAAGGTGTCTGGAAAAGGTCACTGGTAGCTTAAGTTTGACCACAGTCTATCCACAGTTAGAAAGGAGAGAGAGAGAGAGAGAGAGAGAGAGAGAGAGAGAGAGAGAGAGGAGTACTGGTGTTCTTCAGCTTTTTTGCCTCTTTCCCCTCTTGTATTCAGTGATAGCAACCACCTCACAGTCACACACAGAAAGTGTGTCTCCCAGGTGATTCTAAATTCCAATCAAATTGACACTGAACTTTAACCATTATCAGGACAAAGGATTGATTTTTGACTCAAGGATCCACACAGTGGGAAAGGCATAGCATAAGTCATGATGACTCCCAGCTGTGTGAGATTGCTTGCCTACATCCTGGCAGGTCAGGCTTGAGGGGGCGGCGAGGCGGGGGTGGGGGGTGGGGGGAGACAAGCTTCTCTTGCTTTAGTAAGAACCCACTTCCTAACTTCCTTAAACAGTACCACTAGCTGGAGACAATGTGTTCAAACATAGCAGCATGTTGAGGACAATTCACATTCAAATGTAACATTCTGTCCCATGAGTCTCACATACTCATGGCTTTCTCAAAATGCAAAATGCGTTGGATCATCCTTTAAAAGTTTCCTTTAAAAATCTCTAGACATCTAACATTTTCCAAAGGTCTGAAACTTCTTCTCCGACTTAAGGCAACTGAACTGTGAGATCATGTAAAAGCAAAAAGCAGGTTATATACATGAATGATGCAAATGTTCTCATACTAAATGGAAGAATGGGACAAAGGAAGGAAAGACCAACCAATTCAAGACTTAAACTCATCAGAGTGAACATCAAACTTTGAAGCTCCATGTCCAACATCTGGGTCTCATGGTAGAATCATTTTGGTTTCAGCAGCCTTGGGTAACTTCTTTCCTCCAGCACTACTGTCTATGATTACTGAGGTATAAAAATTCTATATCTTATCTGTTGAACTCTCCTACTTTCCCTTTTTCTTCTCCATTTCTTCTTATTTCCCTTCTATCATAATTGTTTCTCTTTATTTCCTTCCTTCTTCTGATAAGATAGGTAATGCAGGAACATCTTTTGTCAGCATACCTATACATGGGATACAGTGAACTGGAAAATAAATATCACTCTACATCTTTCCAGCGTATCCTCTCCATTGTTCCTTTCAGTAATCCAAAGAAAATTCCTGATTGCATGGAGCCCTTTTTAGTAGAATAAAGTCAGTCTAGCAATACGATGGACATGACACTTGACATCTGCTTCTCTGCCCTTATCACTCAGACCCAGTGACATTTTCCTGCATATCAGCCTAATTTACAATGATCTGCCTGCATATTTTGGTAGACTGTCGTGCTGTTAGAGCTCTCCTTGCCCAGTAAATGATGGGTGTTGACATCTATAAAAAAGACAACATACAGTGACTTCCATGTGTGGAATGCAAGCATCCCACCCTCTCCATCTTTCAACTAGAACAGTCTCAAGGCATGCTTCGTGCACAGAGAAGCTCTGACTGTCTACTGTGGTAACCAAATAGCAATATATATTTTATTATCTATTTCTTCCAGATGGATCAGCTTACCATTGTTATTCCAAAATTTCTTGCAAAATAAGCTACATGCTCTAGGTACTCCTCTGAAGACTTTTTTTCCCCTGTGAGCATTTTCCTTCAAAAATGGGGCTGATGGGACTGTATTAATGAATCTCCTTAGATTCCTATGATACACATGTGTCAGAGGAATGGTTCTAAAGGATCTGGCCATTCTCATAAGGTAGCAAAACAGAGTTGTGAAATCACAGTTCTATGCGTAGCAATAAAGACAGTCCATCTGCCTTTGGAATACCTCACTTAGAATAAAGAGACAATGCAGAAAAGCCACTAGTTGACTCATTGGGGCTTCATAAAGAGACTCAGCAAACATTTTAAATTCAGAGCCAGGTGAGAAATAGTTCAGATTTTAATAGGCCAGGTAGTCTGTTATAACTACTCAATTCTGCTATTGTCATATGAAACCAACCATCAACAATGTGCAAAGCATGATTCTGATTATGTTGCAGTAAGATTTATTGACACAGAGTGGTAAATTTGGCCTGGCACTTTGGTTTTCACCATTCCTATTAGCTCTGAATTACCTTCATCTCCTTAACAAGCCTTCACCTTATATTTATTTTCACACCTTTCCCCCTTACCTTCTCCTTTCCCTCCTCTTCCTCTTTCCCATCCATCTGGTGTTTCCTGCTTGTACTTAGGGGCATAACTCGGGGTTTCTTTCTTTGCAGATTCTGTCTAAATGTTCCCATGCGCTGCTATCCACACTCTAGTCCTAATGCTTTTTCTTCTCTCTTGGTGTTTATTATATCTTATTATTCTTATATTTGCATATTGTTTGGAGAGGAGCCTCTGAGTCTTATCAAAGTAGCATCAGTGCAAAAAAATTGTAAAGTGGACGTTAATTGGCCTCATAATTAAATTTTAAATAGGAGCCTGGAGCGCTTTTATTTTTCCAAAATCTGTTAACAACTGTGCTATGCTGCAGTTCCTTTCTGTAAGGGCATGGTGACATATGTGCCAATTTTTTCAGGGAATGTTTAGGTTCATACCTCTTGTGCCCCCTTTAACTCTCATTAGTGCCCTGGAATTTGCAATAAATTACATAGTTACCTTGTTAGTGACATTATCATAAGATATAACTTCTCGGTCTCTTCAAGTACGAAGACTTAGTCTTCTCCAATTATAATTCCTGGCCTCCTATTTGCCTCTGTTCCTAGCTGGTGAGCCTCTGACTGGAGTTCCACATGCTCCTCCTGATGACCAACCAGTTCATGCTTTCCTTGTTTCAAGCATGAGAAGAGATAGAAAAAGGAATTCCTTACAAGACTATTGTTGTTGTTTGCAATGGCATATTTTATTTATTGTTGCTATTATTTTGACATGAAACCTGTGTGTCCAGAACATAAGGATTAACCTTCTCATAAGGTATATTTGGTTATATTTTGGGGTCACCTTTTCTGGGAGAATCCTGATTGGGGTTTGGCCTCTTACCCTTCAGCTACCATGAGGGGAGGTTGGTCAACCCCAACCTCTTGTTTCCAGAGTCCTCAAGATTAGTGTGTGCCTTCTTGGGGGGATAATAGGAAGGTGGTTCAAGTTCATACAATGCACTGCAATACAATGACATACAACCCAGCACAGCACAACACAACACAACATAACAAGGTTAGCTGATATGCTACTCTGTCAGCTTTACCCACTTGCTCAACAAGGGCAGAGTCTTGTCTTGTCTTTCATTTTCTGCTTCCTAGATCTGCTTTCTCGATATTCTGACAATCATAGTTTCTGTCAAATCCATGCTGCAGATGGTTGCTAATTCCTAATTAGTAGCAGAAAATGGTGTTCTGGTGGAGCACTCTGCTTTGTGTAACTTTTGCTCACAGGAAGGAGGTTAGTGGTTCTTAGTTCTCTGATTTCCTTCATTTTCATAGTACTAACAAAAATAAAAATTTTCTTTAAACTCTCCTCTTCCAAGAGATAAATTCCAATTCTTGCATATAGCTTCTAACATCTTTTATTGTTGTGGTTGCTTTGTTTTTCAGGACAGGATTTTTCTGCGTAGCCCTGACTGTTCTGGAACTCTCTTTGTAGACCAGGTGGAACTCACAGAGGGCCACCTGCTTCTGCATCCCTGGTGCTGGGGTTGATGGTGTAAGGCACGACACATGGCTTAGCCTCTGATATCTTAACAAGAGTAATATGATGGTGATATGGGAGGGTGGCTGTTGTCTTCTATGCTTGTAACGAGTGTGGGAGAACATAGCATCTTTTTGCTCTGATTCTTCACTATTGGTTATAAATCAAAAATAGATGAGTCAGCATTGGTCTAGTCTGATGTAAAATATGCTCATCACCTTATTTGTTGACTTTGAGATTCATTGTTTTACCTACAGGATAGAAAGAACTATCTTTTCTTCTTTAAAAGTATTTTTATTGAGCGATATATTTTTCTTTGCTCCCTTTCTTTCTCTCCCCTACCCTTCTATCTTCTCCTATGCTCCCAGTTTACTCAGGAGATTTTGTCTTTTTCTACTTCCCATGTAGAGTAGATTCATGTATGTCTCTCTTAGGGTATTTTTGTTGTCTAGGTTCTCTGGAATTGTGAATTATAGGCTGGTTTTTCTTTGCTTTATGTCTAAAAGCCACTTATGAGCGAGTAATATGATATTTGTCGTTCTGGGTCTGGGCTGCCTCCCTCAATATGATGTTTTATAGATCCATTCATTTGCCTGCAAATTTCAAGATGGCATTATTTTTTTCTACTGTGTAGTACTCCATTGTAGAATGAACCACATATTCCTTATCCATTCTTCAGTTGAGGGGCATTTAGGTTGTTTTCATGTTCTGGCTATGACAAACAATATTGCTATGAACATAGTTGAGCACATGTCCAATTGAGCATCCTTTGGGTATATACCTAAAGTGGTATGCTGGGTCTTGAGGTAGGTTATTTCCTATTTTTCTGAGAACTATCTTTTCTGTTGCTTAATGTATTTGAACCTTGGGGTAGATTTATGATCAGTCTTGATTAAATTATATAACTATTTTTCCAGGGATAAAAACTGCTGTCTAGCTAGATCACAGATATGGGTTTATTTCTGTGCTTGGAACAAAGATGAGATTACCATGATTAAACTCCTCCCATCCTTACAAGGAAACATGGTTTTTAAAATGAATAGGTAGCAATATCACAAAGTAAGAAAAGTAGAAGAGACAGTGGACTGAAGTAGAAGATGGAAGAAGGAGAGAAAACTCACTCTAGCCAGAATCTTGCTATTATATGAATGGATTACACATTCTTAAGTAAACTAATAGAGATAAGAAAAGTTATCCATTTGAGCATGACTAATTTTTTTTACTCATAGAATCGTAAAAAAAAAGGCTGACTTTTGACTTGGCATGATTTGTTATTTAACAATAGCTAACTGATATACGTGCCAAGGAATAGTAACCTTTTAGTTACTGTATAGATGTGCTGCTAAAATTGATCAATATATAGCTTATTATTGCCATGACTAGCACAAGTGTGAACACACATGCATACACAGTGTGTCATATGGGCCATATGTTGTTACAGTAAGATCTTCTGGCACATGCTAAGGTATGTAGATGGTGCGCATAACTTGATGAAAACTTGACAGTGAAGAAAGAGTCTGAAGTACTACAACATTCAAAGAATATTTGTTCATGGGTTGTAAAAAAAAAGCATGATCAGAACAGTAAATCCTACTGAAAGAATTCCATGGTATTGAAGGTTGATCAAGTTGACATTACTCAGGTAGACTCAAGCAGATATGGGTGACTTTTGATCCTGTTCAAAGCCTTGGTCACAGCACTGCAAGACTCTGAACAGAAGACTAAAGCTATAACAAAACTCCCGACCCATGGAAACCATGAAATAAAAAGCATGCTTTATTTTAAGATGTTAATTCTGTGCAATTTCTTATACATCAATAAAACATGAGTATGTGGAAATGAAAGCCAGTTCAGGGTCAGCTATTACTATATCTGAATTAAACTGTAAAGCCCGTGGGGGAAACGCTATTCCTGTCAAGCACAGAGGTTAACTTCTTGAGTCCGGTGAACAAACAGAGCGACTTACTAGTTCTGTGGCTTTGGGTGATATACATCAGATCACTAATATTTAAATAGGAATGGTGACATCTTGCATATTAGAAGTATTAAATGTGGTGGATCAAAAAATGGTTAGTCTAGCACAGGTCACCTAATAAGCACTTGGCAAGCATTAGCAATCAATCAACTGAAATCTGTTGTATTTACCACACACACTGATAGGACACATCTGTGTAAATACTCAATTCATTTGTATACAAAGCAAGGTCTGAATGGCTGAGTGAGGGACTTATCAAACTGGTAGAGAAATTGGATAGATATTGAGTTGTTGCTCAAGAGATTCAAAACACATTTATTTAGAAAGTTACAGCTTTGGAAGTTTAATCCTGCCATCGCTTGTGGGATAAGCAACCAGTCGAATGCAGAGTTGATACAACACCCTTGTTACTCTACAGCAGCTGAGAAAACACAGGACTCCCATAAATACTGGTGGCTCCCATAAGGACCACATCTAGAAACTTCCAACACAGGATGGACATTAGGATTCATCCTTCCTTTCTCGCTTTTCATTTATTTAAACTTTCCCTTTGTCTTCTTTCTATGTTAAAGTCTTAGTTAACTGAAAACTCATTTTGCTTTCTCCCATGTTCTCCCTGACCTATTGCCTTGGGCATCATGAAAGAACATGCTTGTTGCAGCAGATACAAATTATTCATATGAAACATAGTTATTTCTTTCTGGAAGTGGTTACGAAGAGAGGCAGACACAAGGAATTTTAACCATCTTGGATTCAAACTCTGTGAATGTGATCTAGATATGAAGCAATAAGGTGATGTCTGTTTAATAAATATTATGAGCTGAGGGGTAATAGAGTTGGCGTCTTCATTAGGGTTTCTATTGCCACAACAAAACATTATGACCCTTAAAGTAACTTGGGAGGAGATTGTTTGTTTGACTAAAATTTCCATATAACATTTATTGTAAAAATTAATGAGGGCAGGAAGTCACACGAGACAGGAACCTGGAGGAAGGAACTGATGCAAAGTTATGGAAGGATGTTTCTTACCAGCTTGCTCTTCATGTCTCACTCAGCCTACGTTCTTGTAGAAGCCAAGATGACCAACCTAGGGATGGCACCACCTACAATAGGCTGGGCCATCCCAAATCAACCACTAGTTAAGAAAATGCCCTACAACCAGAAGCATTTTCTCCATTGAGGCTACCTCTTTGCAACTCTAGCTTGGGCAAAGTTGACATAAAACTAGCCGGTACAGTCAGGGTATTTCAGAATTATACAGAACAGCCCTGAAGCAACAAGAATTTTCTTTTAATAGTCTTTCCTTATTCCTTACAGGTCTGAGTTGCAGATGTGGAATGGTACAGAGCTGAGGTAGAATCCAATTCTTCCTCTTAAGGTATAGCTGGGTAAGTCAGAATATTTCATGATACGATCAAATAATGACACACAGTAAATAGGGTTCTATATTGGTGAGGACACCAAACACTTTGGTCACGGCAGGGGGGGCAATCTGGAATGAACTAAGCTGGAAGCTTCTTTTCTAAGGCCAGATTTTATTTCTGGGAGATGCTAAAGAGGATTCCAGGGTAGAACAGTCACCATGAGTCTTATCTAGCTCCAAACATGGTAAGATACACTAGTGAGTCATTAAGTAAGAGCTGCCCCCTGGTGCAATAGTGACATGATTGTCACAGGTATAACAAGTTGCTTTCTGATTTCAGTCTAGTTCCTGGAACCCCTGCCTGATACTGTAAACCTGGCCGAGAGCTGGAGGCTAAGGAGATAGATAATAAACCATAGTGGTGACCTTACCACTATCACTTTTCCTAAAGGAACATATGATCAAACGCCCTATAAATGTTAATGATTCCTTCTGCATCAGGGAGGATTTTTTCGTTGTTTGTTTTTAAAAGTAGGATTTCCCTATGTAACAGCCCTGGCTGTCATGGAACTCACTCTGTACACTAAGCCAGTCTCAATTTGCAGAGATCTGCCTGCCTCTACCTTCCAAGGGCTGGGCTTAAAAATGTATTTTAACACTGCTGGCCAGAAAGGCTTCTTATTGCAATAGGTAATGCCGAGATGCAGACCTGGTTAAAATACTGATTTTAAAAAACAATGTTGGGGAGGAGTTCTTCCCAGAGAGGTGAGTGGGTGCTCACCTGGGCAGCCTGCCTGCCTGTCCGGGAAGGGAGCACAGCCCTTCCCCCCTCAGCTTCTGCGGCAGGGCCTTCGGTGTTCCAAGGGACCTCTCCCCTCCCCCCACTGCTGCGGGCCCTTTGTCTCCTGGGTCCTGGGAAGACCAGCTAGCCCTGTTGCCCTGCTGAGGAGTTCTTCCCAGAGAGGTGAGTGGGTGCTCACCTGGAAGAGAGCACAGCCCCCCCCCCCCAGCTTCTGCAGCAGGGTCTTCGGTGTTCCAAGGGACCTCTCCCCTCCCCCCACTGCTGCGGGCCCTTTGTCTCCTGGGTCCTGGGAAGACCAGCTAGCCCTGTTGCCCTGCTGAGGAGTTCTTCCCAGAGAGGTGAGTGGGTGCTCACCTGGAAGAGAGCACAGCCCCCCCCCCCAGCTTCTGCAGCAGGGTCTTCGGTGTTCCAAGGGACCCCTCCCCTCCCCCCCACTGCTGCAGGCCCTTTGCCTCCCGGGTCCTGGGAAGACCAGCTAGCCCTGTTGCACTGCTGAGGCGCTCTTTCCAGAGAGCTGAGTGGGTGCTAGCCTGGGCAGCCTGCCTGCCTGTCCGGGAAGGGAGCACAGCCCTTCCCCCCTCAGCTTCTGCAGCAGGGTCTTCGGTGTTCCAAGGGACCCCTCCCTTCCCCCCACTGCTGCTGGCCCTTTGTCTCCTGGGTCCTAGGAAGACCAGCTAGCCCTGTTGCATTGCTGAGGAGTTCTTCCCAGAGAGGGCTGAGGAGCTCTATCCAGAGAGTGCTGTGAAGTCCTACCCAGAGAGTGCTGAGGAGTTCTATCCAGAAAGTGCTGAGGAGTTTCATCCAGAGTGGGGGAGATGGGCAGGCGCCAATGCAAGAATTTCTCCAACAACCTGAAAGGCAACATGACATCGCCAGAATCCAGGGAGCTCGAAACTAGAAGAACTGAACACCCTACTCCAGAAGAAATAGAAGAAATCGACTCTAAGCGCTTCTTTATGAAAATAATAGAGGAACTTAAACAGGAGGTGAAAATCTGCCGTAAAGAAATGGAAGATAAGTGTAACAAAAAAATTGAGGAAATGAGTAAAGAAATGGAAGAGAAATATACCAAAAAGTTTGAAGAAATGAGTAAATCCGTAAATGAAATTCTGGGAAACCAAGAAAAAACAATCAAACAGGTAATAGAAACAGTTCAAGATTTGAAAACTGAAGTGGAGTCAATGAAGAAATCACAAACCGAGGGCCGGCTGGCTATGGAAAATCTGGGTAAACGAACAGAGACTTCAGAAACAAGCTTAACCAATAGAATACAAGAGATAGAAGAAAGAATCTCAGACTCTGAGGACACCATAGAGAAATTAAACACTCTGTCCAAAGAAAACAGCAAATCCAACAAATTCTCATCACAAAACATTCAGGAACTGTGGGACACAATAAAAAAACCAAATCTAAGAATAATTGGAGTAGAAGAAGGAGAAGAATTGCATTTCAAAGGTCCAGAAAATATACTCAACAAAATTATAGAAGAAAACTTTCCCATCCTAAAGAACAATATTCCTATGAAGGTTCAAGAAGCATACAGAACACCGAATAGACTGGATCAGAAAAAAACATCCCCTCGTCATATAATAATCAAAACACAAAGCATTCAGACTAAAGAAAGGATATTGAGAGCTGCAAAGGAAAAAGGTCAAGTAACTTATAAAGGTAAACCTATCAGACTTACACCAGACTTCTCTATGGAAACCATGAAAGCCAGAA
Source organism: Myodes glareolus (assembly GCF_982192425.1). Taxonomy (NCBI): domain Eukaryota; kingdom Metazoa; phylum Chordata; class Mammalia; order Rodentia; family Cricetidae; genus Myodes; species Myodes glareolus. The sequence continues at coordinate 23,983,686 of NC_142044.1, forward strand.
GGTCCTGGATAGAGGTACTGCAGAAACTAAGAGACAATGGATGCAAACCCAGACTACTTTACCCAGCCAAGCTATTGTTCACTATCAACGGAGAAAACAAAATATTCCAGGATAAAAACAAATTTAAACAATACATAGCTACTAATCCAGCCCTACAGAGAATACTAGAAGGAAAATCACAACCCAAGGAATCCAACATTCCCAACACTGCCTACATTAACTCAGACATCTAGCGACCCTTCACAAGCACAACTCAAAGAAGGAAAACACATACACGCTACTACCCAAAAAAATGACCGGAGTCATCGATCACTGGTCATTAATATCACTTAATATCAATGGTCTCAACTCACCTATAAAGAGGCACAGACTTAGATATTGGATACGAAAACAGGATCCAACATTCTGCTGTCTACAAGAAACACACCTCAACCACAAAGACAGACACCTACTCAGAGTAAAGGGTTGGGAAAAGGTTTTCCAAGCAAATGGACCTAAGAAACAAGCGGGTGTGGCCATTCTAATATCTGACAAAATCGACTTCAAACTAAAATCAATCAGAAGAGATGGAGATGGACATTTCATACTCATAACAGGAACAATTCATCAGGAAGAAGTCTCAATCTTGAATATCTATGCCCCTAATATAAAGGCACCCACATATGTAAAAGAAACTCTTCTAGAACTCAAGGCAGTCATCAAACCACACACACTAATAGTAGGAGACTTCAACACTCCTCTCTCACCAATGGACAGGTCAATCACACAGAAACCTAACAGAGAAATAAGAGATTTACTGGAGGTACTGAATCAAATGGACTTAACGGAAATCTATAGAACACTCCACCCAAATAGGAAAGAGTATACCTTCTTCTCTGCAGCCCATGGAACCTTCTCGAAAATTGACCACATACTTGGTAACAAAGCAAACTTCCACAGATACAAAAAAATATTAGTTATTTTTAGTTATTAGTTATTTAGTTATTAGTTATTTAGTTATTTAGTTATTAGTTATTAGTTAGTTATTAGTTATTATTTAGTTAGTTAGTTATTAGTTATTAGTTATACAAAAAATATTAGTTTATTTATGTATAAACTAATATATATATAAACTAATATTTATATTTATATTTATACCTAAATATAATAAAAGCAATATACAGCAAGCCGACAGCTAACATCAAATTGAATGGAGAGAAACTCAAAGCCTTTCCACTAAAATCAAGAACACGACAAGGCTGTCCACTCTCTCCATACCTCTTCAATATAGTGCTTGAAGTTCTAGCAATAGCAATAAGACAACAGAAGGAGATCAAGGGGATTCTAATTGGAAAGGAAATAACTTTCGTTATTTGCTGACGATATGATAGTGTACATAAGTGACGCCAAAAACTCTACCAAAGAACTCGTATAGCTGATAAACACCTTTAGTAACGTGTCAGGATACAAGATCAACTCCAAAAAATCAGTGGCCCTCCTATACACAAAGGATAAAGAAGCAGAGAGGGAAATCAGAGAAACATCACTTTTCACGATAGCCACAAATAGCATAAAATATCTTGGGGTTACTCTAACCAAGGAAGTGAAAGACCTATTTGACAAGAACTTTAAGTCTTTGAAGAAAGAAATTGAGAAGGATACCAGAAAATGGAAAGACCTCCCCTGCTCTTGGATTGGGAGAATCAACATAGTAAAAATGGCAATTCTACCAAAAGCAATCTATAGATTCAATGCGATCCCCATCAAAATCCCATCAAACTTCTTCACAGACCTTGAGAGAACAATAATCAAGTTTATATGGAAAAACAAAAAACCCAGGATAGCCAAAACAATCTTATACAATAAAAGAACTTCTGGAGGCATTACCATCCCTGACTTCAAACTCTATTATAGAGCTACAGTATTGAAAACAGCTTGGTATTGGCATAAGAACAGAGAAGTCGACCTATGGAATCGAATAGAAGACCCAGATATTAACCCACAAACTTATGAACACCTAATTTTCGACAAGGGAGCTAAAGGTATACAATGGAAGAAGGAAAGCATCTTTAACAAATGGTGCTGGCATAACTGGATGTCAACCTATAAAAAAATGAAAGTAGATCCATATCTATCACCATGCACAAAAATCAAGTCCAAATGGATTAAAGACAACAACATTAATCCGTCCACTTTGAACCTGATAGAAGAGAAAGTGGGAAGTAGTCTACAAGATATAGGCACAGGAGGCCTCTTTCTAAGTAAGACCCCAGCAGCACAGACAATAAGAGAAACAATGAATAAATGGGATCTACTGAAACTGAGAAGCTTCTGTAAAGCAAAGGACACTGTCAGTAGGACAAAAAGGCTGCCTTCTGACTGGGAGAAGATCTTCACCAACCCCTCATCAGACAAAGGTCTGATCTCCAAAATATACAAAGAACTCAAGAAACTAGGCACTAAAACTCTAATTAACCCAATTAAAAAATGGGGTACTGAACTTAACAGAGAATTCACAACAGATGAACTTCGAATGGCCAGAAGACACTTAAGGTCATGCTCAACCTCCTTAGCGATCAGGGAAATGCAAATCAAAACCACTTTGAGGTACCATCTTACACCTGTCAGAATAGCTAAAGTCAAAAACACCAATGATAGCCTATGCTGGAGAGGATGTGGGGTGAGGGGAACACTCATCCATTGTTGGTGGGAATGCAAACTTGTGCAGCCACTGTGGAAATCAGTGTGGCGGTTTCTCAGGAAACTGGGAGTCAACCTCCCTCAGGACCCAGCAATTCCACTCTTGGGAATATACCCTAAAGATTCCCTAACATACTACAAAAGCATTTGTTCAACTATGTTCATAGCAGCACTATTTGTAATAGCCAGAACCTGGAAACAGCCTAGGTGCCCCTCAATAGAAGAATGGTTAAAAAAGGTGTGGAACATATACACATTAGAGTTTTACTCAGCGGTAAAAAACAATGACATCTTGAATTTTGCATGCAAATGGATGGAAATAGAAAACGCTTTACTGAGTGAGGTAAGCCAGACCCAAAAAGAGGAACACGGTATGTATTCACTCATAAGTGGATTCTAACCATAATTAAAGGTCTTTGAGCCTATTATTCATGATCCTAGAGAAGCTAAATAAGAAGATGAACCTGATGAAGATTATTTAGCTATCCACCAGGAGATAGGAAATAGACAAGAGTCCCAGGTAACCTCGGGTGCATGGGGGGGTGGGAGGGTTGATGGAAGTGGAGAGGGTTAGAGAGAAGGGAGTAGGGGAGGAATGGGGAAAGCTTGGTGGCCTGGGATGGGGCGGGGGAGGGAGGAAGGATGAATATGGGATCAGGGAAGAATATATTTCAACTAAGGGAGTCATTTTAGGGTTTACAGGAGACTTGATTATATATGGGATCCCAGGTCCAAGGAGAGATCCCCAGATTGTTCTCTGGACAGAGGAGAGGGTGCCTGAATCGGCCGTGGCCCATAACCATACTGATGTATATTTTGCTTATCACCATAGATCCTTCATCTGGCGAAGGACGGCGATAAAGTCGGAGACCCACATTGGAGCACCGGACTGAGCCCCCCGAGGTCCAAATGAGGAGCAGAAGGAGGAAGAACATGAAAAACGAAAACAGTACTGCGAGGGATGCTATCACCCACTGATACAAGGAAACGGATCTAATGAGAGTTTACCAAGGCCAGTTGGACTGGGACTGAACGAGGATGTGATCTAACCAGATTCTCGGAATTTGGCCAGATTCTCTGAATGTGGCTGGCCCGAAGTCTTTCTGAAAAGCCATTGACTATGATACTGGGACCTGTTTCCTCTGCATATTCTGGATTTTGGGGATCCAGTCTGTTTGGATACTCACCTTCCTGGACCTGGAGGGAGGGGGGAGGAACTTGAACTTCCCACAGGGCAGGAAACCCTGACTGCCCTAAGGGACGAAGAGGGAGGAGGAGAGGGAGTGGGGGGAGTGGGAGGGTGTTGGGAAGAGGGGCGGAAATGGAAACTTTTATAATTTAATAAAATTTACTTTCAAAAAAAAAATAAAAAACAATGTTGGGAATAAACTGCAGTTGAGCCATTTGTATAAGTGGGTTATATGTAAAAGCCCTTTCATAAAAGTCATGGAGGAAGAGGTGGGAAGAATGGAAGAGTTAGCAGATGGGGAGACATGCTGCAAAAAGATATCTTCTTGTCTTTATACGGTATCACATTCATGAACTCACTGCGGTTGTGTTTCGCTGCACAAGAGCTACCCAAGACTGGGCTGATCAATATTTCAGCATGGTACAGGAGATGATTAATCAGACCCCAACTCATCCTGAGAGACTATTGATAGCCATGGCTAAGCTGTTTAGTGGTATAGTCATGGATGAGTTGTTCATGGCCCAGTAAAAACTCTCTACCTGTGCTAATGCATGCAACCTCAATCAACCATGATGATTCACACACAAAGAAAAGAAGGAAAGTCGAGCACAGACTTGGGAAGAAGGTATTTAGGGGTAGCATGAGGGAAGAGAGCCAAAGATTAACTGAGTGTGAAAATGAATGCAATTTCTTATAGCCATGTATGAAATCGACAAAGAATAAAAATTTAAAAATGAGAACAGTATGACATAAGGGAATGGAGGTAAGAGTTTTTTGAAGACTTTGTGAAGTTGTCTTGCAGTAGTTCCCTCCCTCTATCTGGGATTCCCTTTCCTCAGTGATGAAATTCAGGGCCTGGTCTGACTCAATCTGAACTGCAAGCAGTGAAACACTTGAGCATTCTTTGAGGAGGACTCAGAATTCTTTGGAAAGTCCTACTGAACCCTTTCTAAAATTTTTGGTCAAAGAAATTCGACCTACTGAATTATTTTACAACATAGATTTCCTGATGAAATTTCTTTTACAGCTTAGTGTTGTAGGGGGCCGCTTGTTTGTTCACAGCTGCTCAGCCCCAACATAACCACACAGAAACTGTATTAATTAAATCACTCTTTGGACTATTAGCTCTAGCTTTTTATAGGCTAGCTCTTACATCTTAATTTAACCAATTTTTATTAATCTGTGTATCGCCACGTGACTGTGGCTTACTGGCAAGGTTCCATCCCGAGTCTGTCTCTGCTGGGGCTACATGGCTTCTCCTGACTTCACCTAATTTCTCCCAGCATTCAGTTTAGTTTTCCCTGCCTAGCTCTAGTCTGTCCTGTGCAGGCCCAAGACAGCTTTTTTTTTTTTTAAATTAACCAGTGGTATTCACAGCATACAGAAAGGAATCCCACATCAGCTTACGATAAAAAATTATACGTGTTTAGTAGATTGGTTGGTGTCTACATTCTTGAAGTTTGAAACCCTCTGCTGTCACCCACATTTGAAACAGGGGGATACCATGTGGTATTGAAGACCGAAGCAAATACACTTAGCATGAAGGTCAAAGGATGCAGGACCAGAGGAGACAGATTTGAGGCTTAGTCCTGAGTATTCACATTGCCATTGCTGACTCCTTAACTTTTTGATTTAGTTTCCCCAGTGTTGAAGACACTTCTTTAATGTCTCACTTTGTCCATGGTCTTGGTTTTTCCAACCATTTAATATTAGTCTCTCATAATACTCTCGTGCGTATTCGAGGTGTCCTGGGATGGGCAATCATGGAGATGACTCATAATTTCTTGCACGTAGTCACTTTTGGAAATAGAGAATTTCCAGAAGCACTGTTCATTTTGTTAGGTATGTTATTAAATACTAACTCACAGTGGTCTGCATGGTACAAGTTGGAATTTAAGAACACTTAGAGAGATGTTTAGAAGCAGGTCACATTGTGTATGTGTGTATGTGTGTGTGTGTGTGTGTGTGTGTGTGTGTAAGTATATATGTATGTATATATTCCCGGATGTTGCTTTGCTGACTTATGAAATGCATCAAAGAGTATTCTGATTGTGTTGCCTGGTGAAAAAGAGGAACAGCTAAACTCTCTTAAGCATCAGAGACTGGGTTCAATAGTTCATGCTTCTCCTGCTATCCAGCTGGTTTGCTTTTTAACATTTAGCCTCTCTTCTCTCCATGGCATTTACCTCTTTGATAAAATAAAAGTCAGAAATATTTTCAAGGCTTTGGCTGAGGTGTTGCCTGACCCTTGGCTTTACATTTAGGAGTTGAACACAAGTGTTGTGTCTTCTTGCTGATTTCAGCTAGAGCAAGGTGTGTTTTTTGAGATGGTAAACTAGAGGCTTATATGGTGAAATGCGACTATCTCCAAGGAAGGAAGCTGGAAATCTTGGCTTGCCTTTTCCTTGCTGTCTAGTGGATGGAGAAGTGAAGGACTATAGACAATCAATCTTGATTGACAATTGATTATTGATTATTAATCACTCATCAAATGCCTTCCATCTGGTATTCACCCACTGTGACTTCTTAATCCTCTGAACATTCCTATGTGTTAGGAAACAACATTGTTCCTGCTTTATTTAAATGAACTACAGATATCTGATGTAGTGTCAGGTTTTGGTTATGATGTAAAGAATTCAGTGAAGATTACATATGCTGACAGAGGCTGAGATTTGTAGGATATTTAGGAACTGACACACTGAAGGAAGAGCACATTGAAGTGATGTACATGGCAATATTTTTTGATCACCAAGGGTAGATATGTTGAAGAAAGAAGAGAAACTTTAAGTGAAGTGGATGAGTGGCTGCATTGTGTAAGCTTACAGGGACATGGAAGTAAGTACATTGACCAAAACTACAATATTTTAGGGAGACAGTAATATTTTCTATAAATACCTCAAGATTCTAGCCATAGTTTATAATTTGGTCTTTTCTTGTTTTCTTTGTTTGCTTGTTTCCTTCTTTCTTTTTTAAAAATTTTTTTTGGAATTAGTTCTAACATTTTTGTCTGCCCAAGTCAGAGAACACATCTGTTCTCTCTTCCTATCTGGATGTACTCAGCAATGCTAAGCTGACCATATGACAATGATAAATGTTTTATGAAGAGCAGAAGGCATCCACTAGATGCAACCAAAATTTCATTAGTCCTGGACAGTTATTGACATTGTAAACCCAGAGGCATGTCCACTATTCATAGTTCCATAAAATCTGAAGCTCCATCGTATCAAGTTGGTGGATGCTAACTGCACAACTGCCTTGTTTGTTCAGTTTGTGGGAGCTTGGCAGATACCCCAGAACTGCTGTGTCTCTGTGTGTGCGTGCATACACATGTGTGCGTGTGTGTGTGTGTGTGTGTGTAAGTAAACAGGAAAACAGAGTAGCATTTATGTCCTTCTCTGACACAATAGCTCCATGTTTCCCGTCTACTTTCTTCACAGTTCTCTTTCTGTCTTTTATGATTCTCTCTTGCAAACAGCTAATGTTGCTCTAGAGAGATTCCATTCCACTCTGTTTTCTCTTCTTATCTACCCACACATATGTATTTATTTAAAGAGTAGCTCTACATGGTGCTCAGCAGAAGACAACTTTATATCCTGAGCTATTGCTTCACATTGCAGCTGTCTTCCAATTACTCAGCTCCAACGTCTCAAAAGCCATCCTTTTCCCCATGATCCAATCCAGGATCTGTAAGTGACTGAGCTAGAATGACCTGAGGCACAGGTCATTTGCTGTCAGTCCACCTAAATTTACCTCTAACTCTACTTGGAAGCTCGGTGCCTTCTTTGCAGATTTCTCTAATATTTCAGTCCACATTCTAGCACACGTAACAGCCACCGAGAAGTATCTTGTGGAAGCAACTCTCAGTATTGGAGAATGAGAGTTGGCAGAGTAGCAATTCAGTCTCTTTTCTTTGGTGACTTTGTTTTCAGTGTTTTTTTTAATACAGCTTCTTTGTGTTTTGGACTGTCCTCATTCCCTGTCTTATTTTCTCTATTACATGTCCTTACATTTCTCCCTAATGTTAGGAATTGATCCTAGGGCCTCACACATGCTAATTAAGAACTCTAACATTGACCTACATTCTCAGTCTTTAAAAAACATCTTTATTGTAAGATAGGCTCATGAAGATGCCAATCCTGTCCTTGAACTCATTCTATAATATAATCAGGCCTTGAATTTGCAGCTCCCCTCCTTCACCCTGTATGCCATCAACCTCTGTCTCAAAGTCTATTCTGAGGAGTTTCCCAGGAGACCATATACTATGTTATTTGCCTGGTCCACCTCTACCCTCTCCAGCCCTTACTGACTTTTTTCTTTCTGAAGACGTAAGTAATTGTGGCACCAGCTTTCATTGCTATCTCCTAGTCTTGTCCTCAGAGACCCCGATCCTTCCATATCACATTATAGATACACTGCAGAGCTGAAGTTTTTTCTAAGAAAAAAAAGCGGGGGTGAAGTTCACTTCTGAGGAATCATATCTGGATCACTGTATTAATTAAGGTTTTTTTTGCTGTGAAGAATCACCATGACCACGGCAACTCTTATAAAGGAAAACATTTCATTGAAGCTGGGTTTGAGTTCAGAGGTTTAATCTATTGTTTTCACAGTGGGAAGCATGGTAGTTAGTATGTGGGCAGACATGGTGGTAGAAAGGTAGATGAGTATTCTGTATTTGAATCCATAGGCAACAGGAAGGGGCAGTGAGCCACTAGGCCTGGCTTGAGCTTCTGGAACCACAAAGCCTGCACCCAGTGATGCACTTCCTCCCACAAGGCCACACCTACTCCAACACGGCTACACCTCTTAATGGTGCCATTCTCTATGGGCCTATGGGAACTATTTTTATTCAAACCACTACAATCATAAAAACTATCCATTAATTCTCTTTTCCTTATGTTCAGGCTATGGATTAAAGGGATTTTTTCAAGGGACTTTTGGTTGGGTGACAGTTCTAGCCTCATGAATTGTCAATACATCATATAATCAAATTTCGAGAACTCACATTTCTTTCAGCTTACTTCTGTTTTTTTTTTTTTCTTTCTTTGTACATGCACCTTAAAACCAAGCAAATATATAGTAGGTATATAGTAGTTAGAGCAGAATTGAGGATTATGTCAGTTTGTTAGACAATTTTTTTCTTCCTTTTAATCCATTTCCACCTCTCTCTGCCTTCCTTTGTGGGCTCAGAGCCTGCGTATCTATGTAACATTACTCCAGATCCTTTGCTTTCTGTCATGTGACTGGATTTATCTGATGAACCTTCTAGCATAGAAGTAGCCACTCCTTTACTTGATTACCAGTGCTTAGGTTCCTTATGGCTTCCTAAGTTCAATAACTAGGTTGTTCTCATAGTGAACTCCAGCTGCCAACTTGGCACAGCTCTGGGTTATCCGAGGGAGTCTCAATGTGGTGTTGTTTGAATCAGATTGACCTTTGGGCATGCTTATGGGGTGAGTATTTTCTTGATTGATGATTAATATAGGAGAGCTCCACCCACTGTGGTGTGTGGTATAACCCCAGGCAGATGGGCCTGGGCTATTATATACACTAGTTGAGCAAGCTGGAAGAAGTTCATAATGGGCACTCAAATCCTCCAGTGTCCCTGGCATCCGAATCCCCCAGGGTCCCTAGCGTTCAAATCCTCCAGCCTCCCTACTTCAATAACAGCATCCAGATTCCTGCTCAGTCCAAGGCCTGACTCCCCTAGGTGATGGACTGTAACCTGGAAGCTGAAGTAAACTCTCTCCTCACCAAGTCGTTTTGGGTCAGTGTTTTATCATAGCCATAGAAAGCAACCTAGAACAGATGTTTATATAATTCTTATTTAAAACTGTTTGGAGAGTGGCATTTATTCCCTCCCATAACCTTGATTTATCCAGATCTCAAATTTCCAGCAGTATTTCCCGAGAAAGTTTATGCAGCTTTTACATGAGTTAAATGGGGGTTTTTACAGCTTTCTCCATCATGGTTATTGTGATGGCACACAATTAATATTGGTCCTCCTTTTATCTTCCTCTTTCCTGGTGCTTATAAAAAGACCATGGCTAAAATAATGACTTAAAGACACCAAGGATAAATAGGTATTTTGTACCTCAACTTAGAGAAAGGTATTGCTTTTGTATGTGCATTTATTTTATCTTATTAAATCAATTATTTAATGCTGACTATGACCCTGTCTCTTCTCCTGCTCAAAGTCAACATTTTCAAACGCAGCATTTCCTGTGAATCATTCTCCTTCCGGTTGAGCACTCACCTTTTTTACCCTGACACGGAGATTTGGGAAAGCGATCGCTCCCTGTACGTGGGAGGGGGATCCAGTGGGACTAGATGTCTGCAGCTCCTTTCATAGTGATGGTTTAATCACTTGTCTGTCTTTTGTAACACTAGCCTGTTTACTATAACTTAGACCCCAAACTCTGTGTCTCCGTAAATAATCTCTGACAGTTTCATTACAGCCTGGGGTACCCCGGCTAATACTGGTAGCTAACTTAACTCCAATCAATCTTTCTAATGTCTTGCTTGGTTTGGTTTCATTAGGAGCCAAGGCCGTCACTCACTTAATGCTTGTGCTACCAACATGTTGATTTGTGGTTCTTGGCTGTGTGGATGAATATGCATTCCAGAAGACCCGAGGTCTCCCTGGGAAGATGGTCCTGCTCAGCGTGCCCACTTTATTGCTTTGCAAGAGAATATATGTAGACTATGTGTTATTCATTAGAGGGCCATTAGAGGATAAAATCTGAGGAGAGATTGCAAATTGTAGGACAAGGAGCTATTTATTAGTTTGGGGAGAGTGTGAAATATACTGTTGGTGGAATAATTGCTGAGTTATCAAACAGGCCTTTCTTCTGGTGTCGCTGATTAATCCAAGATCCCTGTGAGACCATTAGACTCCCTCCACATCTTTCTCTCTCCCACCCACTCTGATTTTCAGACTTATTATATTATTATTATTATTATTATTATTATTATTATTATTATTATTATTAGCTCTTCAGTATGTGGTCAGGAACTGGCCAATTTGAAGGATAATGGGAACTGCTCTGGATCTGCTTATAATCCCATGGAACCATTGTCTGTGGTCATTTTCTGATGGGTGGGATCTGCAGGGAATACAAGGTGGAGAGAGAGAGAGAGAGAGAGAGAGAGAGAGAGAGAGAGAGAGAGAGAGAAGATAAGAATAATATTTCTCTGCGAAGAGACGAGGAGTCACTGGATCCTGCTCAGCATCATGACCTGCAACATGGTCATCTAGCCTCACCTCCCAATGCCATTTCCTCCTTAAAACATGGTGGCAAAAATTGGTAGGTAAATTGAAAGTTCCAGCAAGCGGTTTCCCAGAATTTGCCCTGCAGAGCCTGATCTTTCACACTATCTCTGGAAGGATCTTGGTGGCCAGACTTTTACAGTTCACTTATTATTGTGTAATTCTCAAAGCAAATTAGGCATCAAGAGCTCTTTGTTGCATCTCAACCATGTATATATCTGTAACTATCTATCTAATCTCTCTCTCTATATATATGTGTGTGTGTGTGTGTGTGTGTGTGTGTGTGTATTATCACCCCTAAACTTTTGTAGGATTTTTGACACGAAAGTCACAGTTGGTACCACTAAGCTGTTTATGTTTTTTAGCTGTCTATTTGGCTTCGCTTGTACCATCTGTGTGTCTACAGTCAACATCAGTAAGTGGGCTGATATGGAGTTCACAAAGCTCCAGGGATAACCGAGTTACTGTTGAACTTATCTTCCCAGCTATGTTTCTTCTACCCACGTTTTCCTTCAGAATTTCAGCAGTAAACTTCTTACAAGTCACTTCTACTTTTCTCACATCCCTTGTGCCCGGGGGAGCATCGCTGGCTTCATTGCTCTTTCTTGCTTATCCCTTTTCTCTGTCCACCTCAGGTGAACTTCTATGTGTATTCATTTTTGCTGTATGGCATAAATGAATAATAAACAACATATCTGGTTGAAGTCAGTAACCTCTCTGGTCTCTCTGCATTCTGAATCTGTAATCTGTGGCCCTATATGTGTGATGTATGTATCTGTGTACCTAGGATATATGTATGTGCACCTTTGTACTGTATGTATATCTAAGTACATAAGGATGTGTTTATGCACACGTGTGTTCTGTATATATCTAAGTACTTAGGGATGATAGTTGAGAAATAAAACCACAGTCTCACATGAGGAAGTACTCACTGAAAAAAATATTCAGCACTGTGGTTCTAAATGGAGAAAATAAAGGGAAACTCTCTGTTAAATATTTACAATTTATAGAAGCCTTGGCAAAACTTGGAGAAGTTCCTAAGAAAATGTCCTTTCCTACTTTCTATAACAAATACCATGGTATAAACATGAAAGCAGACAGAGTAGAAATAATTCTCTGTTCTTCTTCAGGGGAGGGGATTCCTCATGAGGGATCAAGATAAGGGGGATTATAAGAAATTAGACTTTTTTTTTGTCTGGGACCTCTATCATAGTTATTTGTAAATGCTGTTATCTTCCTTCAACAAAGCCAATTCTGGAGACTAGAAAAGCAGAAACTGATAACAATGGAGACTGATCCTTTTTTCCAATGTGTGGTTTCAGGGCGTGAGAAGGTTTTTATCACATTCTTGGAGGTGAGTAAAATGTCAAAAGCATGTTTTCTTGCTCTTGACCTGAACCTTCTTGCCAAATTGGAGTTCTGTCTGGTAAATCTTACTGCGGACTTGAGTTTCTGCCTAAAAGCAAAAGAATGTGGAAGGGTTAGATGAGGGTACCAGGTCACCATCGGGTACTTTATTTCTTCTGTTCTTGTTATCTGCCTGTTGGACGGTTCTTGGGCCAAAGGAATCATTTCTCAATATGGCAATTGACAATTAGACACAACACCAGAAGTTCAAGCAACAAAAGAAAAGACTAACAAATCAGACTTTGTACGACTTAAAGCTTCAGTATATTAAAAGAAAGACAACTATTTGGGTGAAAACACAGACCATAAAGTGCAAGGAAATATTTGTGAATCCTATAGATGATAAAAGCTTAATATGCGCATTATCTGAAGAACTCCAACCAAACAAAAGGAAGCCAAGTATCCAATTTAAAACCTTGGGAAGGGCTTGAACAGATCTATCACCAAAGAAATAGACAGATGTTGGGGAGGCAAAGAAAATGTGGTACTTATATCAAACGGACTATTATTCAGCCTTAGCAATGTAAGAAGGTGCTGACATGTACAGCATGGTTGGCTATAGAGTAAAGAGGAAGTACGAACTGACTGGGTGAAGCTAGACTATGAGACACATTAATACACTTTTGCATGACATCTTTAACCTCCACCCTTGCCTTGATGGGCTGCCAAGGTAGCCTAAATAAATATGCAGATGTGGAGCAGGCTTGATGGCAAACCCAGCAAGGAGTCACAACCGGCACCCACAGCTCCAGAAAGAACCACGTAGGTGAACCCCACTTAGATCATGTGATTTTCATAAACACACCGCTGGCTGATAGGGTTTCATGATTATGGCTGAAACCACAATATGGGAGTAGTTGTTACAATGCAGTATTGTGAAGTGAGAGCTTAGAAGAGAATGGTGAAACCTAGGAAGGCACTTCCTGAAGGGCTGATGCTGCAAGACCAGGGGTTATGCTAAGGACCAACTAACTGTACTCCAGTGGAGGCAGGCATCCTCAGGATCATCACGGGGATCACCACAGGCAACAGATCCCCCACCCACCACATCCATTGTTCCATTTCTTTCACAGATTAATTCAGTTTCCCAGTGCAGTTTTATAGCCTTCTCTGCCTTTGGACTTCTGCAGTTCCACCTCCACTGTCTGCTGCGTGAGTTCTGCAGCTTCCTTTGATCTTAGCCTCTCCACACTGTCTCTACTTCTCTGCCTCTTCCTCCCTTTCTCCACTTTCTCATGGGTGCCAACTACATTTACCTAGTTGTGGAGCACTGTCAACCCTGAATCTGGGATTTTATTAAGCTTTCTTCCCCGGGTCCGAGAAAGTGGTAGCTGTCATATACGAGTGCCCACGGCCCTCCACAGTGTCCTGTTTGTAGACATACACGCACTCATTGCCCTTGTCCTCATCATGTATGTGTGGTTGACTGTTTTCTCAACTTAACTGCAACCAGAAATATAGTGGGGTTAAACAAAGAAAGCACTTTGTTTAAGATATAGTTGAATTCATTAATGACAAATGTTGATGTTTCCAGACCACTGTGTGTTCTTGTCAAGATTCACTACTAGCAGTAAACTCTTAGTAGTAAAATCTTTGCTGAAGCTCATAAAACAATTTATTAAATGAAAATTTCTAGACTGTACTGTTCAAATCAAAAGGAACAGACATGTTTCTCCAAAAATAGTTTCCTTGGAGAAGTTTCTGTTGATAAGTTCTGTTGATAACTCTAAACTGGATAGTTTTTTTTTTGTTATACTCCTTTATTGAGAAAAAATTTGTATAATACAGTTTGTTCCTGGTGTTCTCTCCCATGATTCCTCCCAGGTACTTCACATTGACCCACCCACTCAACTCGATGCTTCTCTCTCTCTCTCTCTCTCTCTCTCTCTCTCTCTCTCTCTCTCTCTCCCTCTCTCTCTTCTTTCTTCCTTCAAAATATAAATAGGCTAATAATAATGATGATGATGATGACAACACAAGAAAAACACAAACATAAACCATAAAAACACCAAATTGGAAACCAGAATATAGCATCAAAAGACCAACAAGAAAAAGAGAATGCCCCAAAAGTAATATGAGATAGAAATCTACAAAAATACATTGAGTTCATTTTTGTGTTGGCCATCAACTGCTGGGCATGGGGCCTACCTTAAAGTTTGGTTAATATACCCAATGATAACCCAATAAAGAAAAATATTTTTCCTTTTCAAGTTGATGTCAAGTTGCAGATAGCTTCTTGATTAGAGGTGGAAACTAATGTGTACTTTTCCATTTCAGCACTGGGACCCTGTCTGGATTAAACCTGTGTGGACTCTTTGTATGACTAATGTGCATTTGCCCCAAACTTTAAGTTTTTCCAAGCAGAATACTTATTCTTGACTCTTGCCTTTAAGGAAATTGTGTAAGTCCAGGACCCATAGAAGAGGAAATTTACAAACCTATGAATCTCCATTTGCTGTTCTTAGGAATGCAATGTTGACCTCTCCACTCCCCAAGGAGGTGACTAAGCCAGTGCTTATAGCCCTTAGCTCTTCATTGCCATATACGTTTTTCCTTTGCAGGCATTATTTCCCAGGATTGCCTCTGCTCCTCAGTTGACCATTTCTATCATTCATCTCATGGCCAGCAATTAATATTCATTGTAACATCACAGGACTCTTAATACCCTCAGTCCTGTACTGGGAAAGTTTGTCCTGTCAGCAAGATCCCTGGGCTTGATATTCAATTCCAATATATATTCTAGGTCAGCATATTTTAAATCAGTTATTTTTAATTTAAATCACTTATTTTATATCTTTGATAACTAAGACACACTAACACACACACACACACACACACACACACACACACACATACACACATATACCTGAACCTAGTGCTGTCAGGTATATTACTGTTTCCATATTTTTTTTTGACTGTTTTATCTTTACTTTTTGCTATTCCAGTCTAATAATTTATTCTGTTTCTAGTTTTTAATGCTGGTCAAAATAATTTTAATTGACTTTAACCCAGAAAATGAAAAATAATGTGCAACTTCAAAACAAAGTTAAATTTTATATTTGCATGTAGTATTCTTAAAAGAGGACTGTGTAATCAATTTTTATGAAAATCTGCCACATTACAGTACACAGAAGTATCTATTATCTTTTTAAAATTGCTTTGAGTATCAGTTGTGTCTTTAGATCGTCTAAATAACATTTCATAGGCAGAAAACTCAAGTCTAGAGAATTTCAAAGCCCTCTTCTGGCATGCTGCTGCATCCACGTAGAATGCCAGGACATTTTGTATGTTCTGTATACCACTTTGCTATGATATAGGCATTCCTGCCTCTAAGATGACCATGTGCTCTGAAACAAAAACAAGACACATTTGGGATAAGAAGAACATGGTATGTGACATGAAGATTTTATTGTCCTTAAAATAAGAACGTGAGACACCCCCAGTTTTTCCTATGGGCTCTAGACTTGTGAGACTCACTTAAAAGACAGATTTAAAAAATGTATGTTGCTTCCTCTACCCCTAACCCAGAATCAATCTCCAATTGCTAACCATGTGCATATAAAAATTTAGTTCTCTCTAAGGGAGTTTCACTGGGAGAACAAACTACACTGAAGGGTAGACTAAATGCCTTTGGTAGATGGCCAATAGAAAGCGAACTCAACAGAATCTTGGGAGGTTCCTTGTCTTTTGATATGGTGCCAGAATTTTTCCTTTTATTTTCAATATCTTATTTTTTATTTTATATTTATATACTTTTATTTTTCCTTTCTTTTTACTCTACAGGTTCTTTATCTATATATTATGGATTCCAGTTACGTGTTTTTATGGGAATCCTGTGTGTGCAAATGAGTGTGTCTTTGTTTCTTGTGCCTTCCCTTGGGTCTCTTTTCTTTCTGGTTGTTTGATTTATCATACTCTTATTTGTTAGCTTTTGTGTTATTCTATTTTATTATTATCTCTCAGACGCCTGTTTGTTTGCTAATGAGAGGCAGAAAAGGGTACATCTAGATGGAAGGGGAGGGGAGAGAAACTGGGAGGAGCAGAGTGAGGAGAAATTGTAATCAGGGTACATTATATGAGAAAAATCTACTTTTAATTAAAGGGGAAGAAAAAGGCTTGTCTTATTTAGTAAGATTAGATATTAGGGTGAGAAACACCTGTCATTTTGTGACTCAGAAGTATCAAATTAGAGTTCACAATGAGAACCATCCCAGATCATGGCTTACTTACAATATTCCTCTTTTTGTATCTACCGTGTCCTCGGCCTACAATATTTCCCTTCACTCTCTGGTTTAAGCGTCATTTCCTCTGAACCCTCTAATGTCACAACCTGACTTGAGAGTTATGTCATTTATCAACCTCCTACAAACTGGTTATAAGAAACTGACCAACATCTAAAGAATGAGCATCCTTGAGCTCATATTTATACTGCTGTGCATTTGTACCTCATCTGCACAGCTGTCCTTTTGTCTGCCTAGTATTGACTAGCCTAGTATCTGAAGAAGGCAGCAGGGCTCTAGTCTGAGGATCTGACGCCCTTTCTGTGATGCAACTGATTATTTCATGTTTTCCCCTCTCACATCTGAATCTCTAGTGGAGTGACTAAGACACTGAAAATGGTAATTTTCATATACTCTTTTGGAATGAACAAATACCAAGTTACCCTAAATATTAAAAAGTGGTAAACATAATTATAGAGTTTGATGAGTTCACGGTTTAACTCCACAGCCCTTCTTATTAGCCTGAGATATAAGTCTGAACTACACTGAAAGATTTAAAACGTGGGTATGTCTGAAAAATCCTATAGAAACTTAAAAGACAGGCCACAGATTAGGAGAGCCTCAGAATAACACAAACAGTACATACAGAAAACCAACATCCAGGTTGCATACATAAATTCTGTAAAAACAACAAAAGAGAAAACAGTTCAACAGAATAATTCTGCAAAGGGCATAAGTAGGAAATGTGAATAATGAATACACTTATGAAAAAACACTTAGTCTCACCAATATTTCAGAGAAATAAAGGTAAAACAATTCAAAGATGTCGCTGATTGGCAAAAGTAAAGTCACATAACAGTTTCAAGAGCTGGTGGTGATGTAGAGAAATCAGTTTCATGAATTTCATTAGGACAATGTGAGGTGATAAAAGCAATTATTTGGCATTATCTAGTAATGAATAAAAGTATGGTTTTATAACCTAGAAAGGCATACACATGTATTCCAAAGAAGATATGTATGGCAAACGAAAAAAAAAAGAGACAAACAATGGCAGCATTGTTTGTTATAACAAACTAAAATGAAATTTCTAAATTTCAGATACAAGTTATTAAATGAAATTGTGAATAACTAATATAAAATGCCCAGTCTTCAGGTGCATGATTCACACAGGAAGGGGAATGGATGTTAAAGGGTGAGTATCAATCCCAAGAAAGGACACAGAGGAAATGCAGCTTCTGATTTGGTAGCACTTATAGAATCTCAAGCCAGACCTGAGTGCCCTAGAAAATTTCTCTTTCTTCTATGATAAGCAAACATCTGATTGGTCAGTATGCATAGTTGTGTGGAGGCCCAAAAATGTGAGCCTATTTCCACTTTATCTGAAGGTCAGAGAGTTTGAAGTTGCTCAATTGTTAGTAACAATCAGGGCTAAACATCCTGAATCAGGATGTGGTTACTTGCTTCTTTTGACATTAAGATGGCTCAATGGGTAGATCCACTCCATCCTGACAGATGGTCAGGATATGCAAACATACGTTTGCTTCTTCTTTTGTTATATAAAGTTACCTGGGAAGTGATTGACTTCAGGATACTTGGTCTAGGGTAGCATCACTGCCCAAACAACAAAATGCTAATGATTTGATGTCTCAAGGTGTTAAACGAATTAACTGTTCAGAGTTGTCCTTTGTATCATGTAAAAGAAGTCTCTTGTTACCTTCTTCTCCCTTTTGTGTTGGGTATAAAAGGGTATGGAAAATTAAATGCAGGCAATTTCAGTTCACTGGAACTCCCCCTGGCACTATTCTATGGTTTCTGTTTTATTATTATCACATCTTTATATTCTTTACTTATATTTCTAATCCTCATGCACCTACCTTGGCAAGTAGTACTTTTGTCGAAGCTGGTCCCCAACATAGATGTTGATTCAAAACCATGATACTCTGCCACTTTTACCCACTATTTCCCAAGGCCTACACAGCTAGTATGTGGATGTTAGGAGTCCTCTCTTACCATTGGTATACACACACACACACACACACACACACACACACAGTGCCAAGGCTTCCTAGGCTTAAATTTGCAAGTCAAAGGTTGAGATCTCTATACATTACTAGGGACAGTTCTTGCACTTTCAGAACTAACTCACCTAAGGTTATATGTCTTTCCAGGGCATGATAGTTAATGACTAGTTAACCTGATGGCACTAGACCTTGTCACCTCACCCTAGTCAGATCCACCCTGTAGACAATCCTGATGCAGACCTCTCTGCCCAGGCCCAAGCCTCGGCTGCTACAAAGGAACTCAACTCAAAGCATCAACAATAGTTGATGTGAGTGAGATAGGATGGAAGAAGAAGAGGAAAAGCAGGCAGTAGGGCAGGAAGCATATGTTTAGAAAAATGGACTAGTAATTCAGTGGAGAGTGAGTTAGATCAGCGTGGATCAATTGGACTGAAACTCATAATCAACATGCTAAGCACAAAGGAAAAATAATACAGTACATTTTACACACACACACACATACAGATGTTTAATAAAATTCATGCAAGTCAACAATAAAAGGCATCTGGATCTAAGGAATTAGTGGAATGAGCTAGGGAATGGGGTAAGCTGCACTTTGAATCATATCTGGATATCTGATTATACTAAAAATGACATGTAGTGGTTTGGAAATGCAAATTCATGGAAATTGGTCACTTATTACAATGTTTTCTGTTTTCCTTTCTGTTTGAAATATGTAAAGATGTAGAAAATAAGTGCAGGAAAATGTGGGTAGTGCTCATAAGGCCCCATGTTTCAGCCAGCCCTAGACTCCCAGCATGGCTGATCTCTGCCCTTTTGGGAAATTAATTCTTCAGTCATCTTTTAGCTCCAATCAAGTAGTGTAGCTGACTGGTACATTAATGAATTAGACCTGTTACATGTCATTTAAATAATTAATTCAAATAACAAATGCCAAATATATACACTAAAAATGTTCAATGGAAGTTTTCATGAGAGCATTAAATCGTTTAGTAAATCCTGACTCTTAAAGAAGAGGCCCTTCATGACAAGTATAATCTTGTCATTCTCTACTAAATTCCCATCTGCCTCCAGTTTTCCCTCTATTTTTTTTTTTTTTTAGTAAATTTTATTAAATTATAAAAGTTTCCATTTCCGCCCCCCCTCCCAACACCCTCCCACTCCCCCCACTCCCCCCCTCCTTCCCCTCCGTCCCCCAGGGCAGTCAGGGTTTCCTGCCCTGTGGGAAGCTCCAGCTCCCTCCCCCTCCCTCCAAGTCCAGGAAGGCGAGCGTCCAAACAGACTGGATCCCCAAAATCCAGCATATGCAGAGGAAACAGGTCCCACTTTTTTGTTGGATCCCAGGCCTTTCCCAGCTCCTCAAGGCGCTATGCAGGACTGTTTACCCAACCAGTCTAAGCTTCCTGTCATCTCCTCTGCTTGCCCCACCAGCTAGGGGAATTTGCATAGAGAGCTTTAGCTTTACCCCCTGCCCGGTACCTCTTGCCACTCCACGCCAGGCGCCCAACACCTTGATCTCACCCCCGGCTGGAAGGGGGTTCTCGTCCTTTGGCCCCCAAGTATTTAAACCTGGAATTTCGCTGAATAAAGTTGACATTTACCTTTTGGGCAAATGATCCAGGTCTCTCTCTCTCTCTCTCTCTCTCTCTCTCTCTCTCTCTCTTTCTCTCTCTCTGCGTGTGTGTGTGTGTGTGTGTGTGTGTGTGTGTGTGTGTGTGTGTGTGTGTGTGTTTTTAACTCCTAGGACATTGTTCCAAGCTCACGGTTCAATACGGGAAGCACACACCCGTATCGGGGACTAGGAGCTCGCAGAATTGGGTGGGACACTTTTTTTTACCTTGTTCTTCTGTGTGGTGGTCACCCTTTCCCTTCAGTACAGGCAGCTTCTCTGTCTTGGAAATCCTCACTCCCTTGACACATGGTTTCTAGGCCTTCTGCACCGTGCATTTCTAGATGAAGGAACCCATTTCTCACCAATCGACAGTGTTGGAATCCATACAAGGACTAGGCCTGATTCATTTCCAACTCCAAACCTATTTCACAGAGTTTAAGGTGAGAACCAACAGGGTGTTTCCTCCTTTGCAAAGACAGCACCATGCCCTCTTAATGGCTACTGAACAAGGGGCCAGAGTGGCCTATGTCGGATATTACCACATTCCAATGTGGAAACACTAGTTATGGGGTGACTTTGTGAGGCCGAAGATGGCATTACTCTTCATAATAGGTCACAGCAACCACAGTCCTAGGGCTATGTTCAACCACTCTGTTTACATTAATCCTTAATCCTCAAAGTACTTCCAGGGCCTTCAAGAGATGTCACAGGCTGTGTCTGTGTATAAACCAGACTTTCCCCACTTGGGAAATCTCTTCTTCAACAATGACAACATTTGCAGATGATTATTTATTTAGAGTTTATTTAGAGTTTTAAAGGCAGAGTCTCTCTATGAGGCCCTGGCATTTCTATAACTTACTGTATAGAACAGGATGCCTTCTAGCCTGTGATAATCTCACTTCCTCTGCATTCTAAATACTGGGATTATATACATGAGCCACCATCCCAGGTCCCAGAGTCCTTTAAAAGTTAGGATGAAAGAAAACTCGTTTAGGAAGCAACTTCTATGTGAGCCACAGCTGTGCGCAATGTGTTTATGAATATGAGCTCATTAGTCAGAACGTTCTATAGTCAAGTGACCAAGGCTCAGAAATAAGAGGAGGCCAGATTAGGATCTCAAGCCCACAGAACAGAGCTAACCCAGGCTGTCTATCGAGGTCTGTGCTTTTTCCACTCCTTACAACTGGAGAGCTATCCTGTAAAATTTCACTCCAGACTCTTGGTTACAACTCCATGAAAACTGACCCTAGACTTTTATGATCCAAGGCATAATGACGAATGGCTAGAAGAGAATAACAAATCATCTCTAGTCCTCTGCAGAACTATCAGTTGCTTCAGAGACTTTCTGGGTGGGAACAGCAGTTGGAGGCTAGGATAAAACCTAAGGTCAGTAAGAACATCAGAATAGAAAAGTCAGGGACCACATGGAGAATGCTGGGAGCACCTGAGACGCAGAAGTTCCTACTCAGTGAGAGGCATTAACATTTCATGTTGTGTTTCCTTATCAGTCTAGACACCTTGACGTCATGTAGAGACATTTTCAGGTTATCAGCCTGGCAGTCTTTTCCAGGAGGAAAGGTATTTGGGGAATCCCAGAGCAATGTGGCAGATCTCCTCTAGGTAGCAGACAGGACTGGCAAGCTTGCTGCCACTTATTGTTTCAGGGGTCAGAGGTGTGTGTGTATGTGTGTGCGTGTGAGTGTGTGTGTGTCCCTGTTTCTGTTTCTGTTTCTGTCAGTCTTTCTGTGTGTTTCTGTGCATCTGTCTCTCTATCTCTGTCTGTCTGAGTTTCTCTCTCTCTGTGAATTTGTGTTTCTGTGTCTCTCTGTCTCTCTGCCTCTGCGTGTGTGTGTCCCTATTTCTGTTTTGTCAGTCTTTCTGTGTGTTTCTGTGTGTCTGTCTCTCTGTCCCTGCCTGAGTTTCTCTGTGTATTTGTGTGTCTGTGTCTCTCTGTCTCTTTGCCTCTGTGTGTGTGTGGGTGTGCGTGTGTGCACATGCATGCCTGTGTGCTATTCCTCAGTTCTCTCCTTTTTTTTTCTGTTCCCAAGGATAGAGTGCTTGGGTTACCCTCTGAGAAGCCCTGCTTTAAGATTTTATTTATAATCGTGAGTCCAATGTGGGGCCTTGGACACATTCAAGATCTCATAAGAAGTTCTCAAATCGGTGCACAAAATACTTAAGAAACTTATCCAATATCTGGGAAAAATCCCATCTTTAACACCATTGCATCAGTGTGACCATACCTCGGTAGAACATCTCCTTTATCATGACATTTCTTTCACAGAACTTCATAAAATCAGACTTGACGGCTATCAAAATTGAAAATGCATGTATTATTTTCAAATATTTATTTATGATCACCTCTGCATAATTTTGTAACTGGAGTGCAGCATTGAACAAGTAGCTATCGAATAAATAAATGAGTGGCAAGCGACCTGATCTCCTTACCGCAATGAAGTCAGTTTTCCCTCTGTGTTATCCTTGCCTTTAGCTTTGGTGCTGATCTTCACAGCTGGAAGGGATCTTAGGCAGTCTTTATTCTAAAGCACTCCTGACTCAGATGAGAGTTGTGACTCAAATTATTTCAGTGACCCGTGAGGTTTTCCGGAAGCTATAGCTATTCTTGTTTTTGCCCCAACATATTACTGAAGCAGGAGCATTTCAAAAGCATTTTTGTATTGTTTCTGGGAGTTCTTTCAGAGTGTTGTGTCCTCTCTTTCCTGTGTCTTACTACCCACCTTGTCATTTTCTTCTAACAACCTCCTCCTTTGACTCACCCACCTGTCCTCACCCACTTTAGTTTTGTTGTTATTATTGCTGTTTTTCCATAGTCACAGGTTTTAGAACAAATGTCATGCCCTTCAGGAATCTCCTATGCAGGATTACACTTGGAATATGCAAGAAAACCTAGACTTCTCCATTCACAGAATGCGCCCCATTTAAAGGCATAGAATTGGAAACGATCAACAAATATTCTAGAATTTAAAGTTCTGTGTAGATCCTTCCTGTACCAATCTTAACTCACCCTGGTTTTCCCAGTTCCTAGGCCATAACTTAAGGCTCAATAAATAGTCTGGCAATGAATGTGCCCTCAATCAGCAAATTTATATCTTTTCCTCCATAAGAATAAAATGCCCCTGTTCCTGTTAGACTGATAAATATTCAAAAGTCTGGCTGCAGATAAAGGTAGGACTTGCCTGATTCGGTAACTGTGTCTCTAAAGAAGTAAATTGAATTACTTTTAAATGTGCTAAGAAGATTGCTATTTAAAGGGTTCATTTAATAGATCTTCTCATGAAGCCAAGAGCGTGATTATAAAAGCAAGCATTGCTTATCCCTTCAGCCTCTGAGGCTGCTGCAGGCAGCAGAGCCGGGGGGGGGGGGGGGGGAGGTTGGGTTTGTCTGCTACTGGTGAGGGACAGGTGAGTAGCAGTTCTCACTGGATATGGGGTGGGGGAGATTAAACCCAAGGTGAAAATGCTAACCTACTTTTGTGAAATGTGAAAGACAGATTCTGACTTTTGAATACAGCTTTTGGACATCGCTCTTCTGAGACAACACATTATTTGCTTTGAGGAAATCTAGTATGGATAAGTAGTCCCTGACATTACTGTGTGAAAGACTGTCAGGATTAGAAAGGAATTCTAACCCGACCTCTTATGGTATGACTAGAGAAATTAAGGGCCAAGTGGTAAGTAACCTAGCCAAAGTGAAAAAAATATTGATAAGCTAGACTACAAAAAGACCTTAGGATTCAGAGCAGCGCTTTGTCTATTTGTGGATTGATTTTCTTGTTTTGAAATTGACCAATGCCAAAATTCAGATTCACTTATTATTTACAGCATCCTAGATGATAATATAAAACATTCTATCAACAGATCAATAATAAAGTCCAGGCATATATATAACTTTTCAGTGGCTTTAATTTATTCTTTACCTGGGTACCTCAGATTCCTTAACTTCAAAATAGAGAACCATAGTACTACTGACCTTAGAGTGTGAGCATCCTTCTTTTGAAGGGATGCAGATGGAAAACTTGGATGAGAGTTCGGGACTTAGAGACTCAAGAGCAATAATAATCGTGATGATGACAGCAGCGAATGAGATTGGATTAGAATGCTCTTCTAATTCTGACATTCTTGTCAAACCATAATTTTAGAGACAAGTTATCCATGGTAGATTTTCTCAAAGCAAAATAGCAAGTGGTTTCAAAAGAATGATGGCAAAGAGCTATATTCCGAGGTCAGAATACATCTTCCAAGATGATGGTGTTGTTGTTGATGGTGGTGATCATCTCTCTCATTTGTTATTTCTTCCCTTTCTTAGATAAAAGAAGTGTGTGTTTATTTTCTTTACTCTGAAAACAGCTGTGAGTAAGTATTGTTTGACACTTAACTCGAAATCTTGAAGACAACACTGAAATAACTCTCTAGAATGAGGTGGCCTTAACACTCAAATAGAGTAGAGAAAAGTGTCACTTTTAAACTTCTTAAAACTTAAATGGATGCTGATGTTCCCAATCTGATTGAGGCAATGTCTAGCTCCTGCATTAGAAGAACTACTGGAGAGATTTTTTGGTCATTTCTCTCCAAGTTCTCCTCTCAGATCTCTATTAATAAAATAAGCAAACCTTGAGATGCCAAATTTGCAACAGCAGCAACAGCAACAAGAGGAAGAAGAAGGAAGAGGAGGAGGAGGAGAAGAAGAAGAAAAAGAAGAAGAAGAAGAAGAAGAAGAAGAAGAAGAAGAAGAAAGAAAGAAAGAAAGAAAGAAAGAAAGAAAAAGGAAAAGCTACTTTTCAGTATTCTGTAGAATTCAGTGCTCACAAAGCTGATTTCTGACTGTGTTTGACCCTCTCTATACCAGCCTTGAATAATAGGACAAAGGACAGCAAATTTCGAAATGAGCCAATCCCTACATGCTGTGGAGTTTCAGGTGAGTATACTCTTAAGACTGCCACTTCTCACATAAAAATTTAATTTCTGCCTTTATGAATTTTAAAGGACTTCTGTAGTTGGTTATTTCCCTATAAAACATAATATCACATGGTATGGGCTGGGAGGAAATGTATTATATCATAAGATCATGTTTGATGTATTTCATCATATTTCATATTTGATCTTGTCTATGGTCATTTGGAAGAGTACCAGAATGCACTGAAATCATCTGCGATGAATGAGGTGTATATTTATTCTTGGTATCTGAAAAACAGGATGGAGCCATAGTTCACTCATTGACTCAGATGTTACCCATACAACAGTGTGCCTGTCTTAGCTACTGTTCTGTTGATGAGAAGAAATACCATGGCCAAGAAAAATTATAAAAGAAAACATTTAATTATGGGCTTACTTATAGTTTCAGAGGCTGAGGAGGCTGAGTTGATAACTATCATTATAGGGAGGAGGCAGTAGGCAGGCCAGCATGGTGCTGACAGCCCATATTTTATCTGTAAATTGAAAGTAAAGAGAAAGGCAAAGAGAAGAGGAGGGAGACTGGGTATCTCAAGGACTTTTGAAACTTCACAGCCTATCCTGTTACATACCTCCTCCAACAAGGCCACAACTTGTAACCCTTCCCAAAGAGTTCTGCCAACTGAACCAAGCACTCTATATATGAGCCTATGAGAACATTCTCATCAAATCACCAGGGTGCCCCAGGATGAGAAAAGATTATGGATAATCACATCGTCATTGCTCATTAGGTTCAGCAGATGGCATTAACCCTGCTTGACACCCAGCACCTCGCAATATTTTCCTGTGTTGTCTTTCCCTGCTCACACTGCTTCTCAGATCAGAGCTCTGATTGACTTCCAATTGCTGTTGCTGATGCCACTTTGTTGCGGATTTGATTCCCTTAGAGTTCTATAATTGGCAGGAGAAATGGGACTGTGTGTTCCAGCTTGTCTACTGGTGGTTTGCAACACACTTAACATGAAGGGCTCTTATGCAGACTTCTAAAAAATCCAAGGAGGCATCCAACTGCCCAGAAAATAGCCCCAGTTCGCATCATTTTAAAATCTCCACCTTCCCATTTCTATACTTTTCTTTCCCCCTCATTTCTTTCCGTTCTTTTTCTAATTTTCAGAGGGACACGGAGATATTTTCAGATATCGGTGTGAGTCTAAGAAAAAGGTTGTGCAGGGTAAGGGTCCTGGGGCTGTGAGTAAGTGGTCAACTTATGCCATTTGTAAGCTTTTAAGCAAAATGAGGGCAAAAGGACACATGCAGAAAGAGAGAAGACTCAAGGGCATGAATGCAGAGGATGCTCATCACACATACATGCCATGCAGTCCCCTGGTGCCCAAACTTAAGCTAAGATCCCAGGAATTGAACAATAGGGAACTTCCAGACTCTTTCCCCATCCTCACCCCTCTCCTCACCTTCCCTGGGGTGGGTACAATAGGACTGTTTTCCTTCCAGCAGTTCTCTGAAGTCCACTCTTCTAACTCTTCCATGGGCCATTTCTTTGATAAGGCTATTCCTTTGACCGTCTTGCTCTATTTCCAGGAAAAACCCACATTCACTCCTTAAGGATATGTTTGCCAGTTAGAAATGCAAAGATTTACTTGGCATCCTCAGGCTGGGCAAATCGTTCCTCTGGCTTGTCTCCTTTCTACGACAGTTCATCCAGCATCACGGTTTCCTCAGGCCACTTCACATGTTTTCATGATTCGTGCTAATTGGGAGTTAGTCTCAGTGTTTTCATTGCATGCTCTTCGTGTAGGGAAGAGACTGGTGAATGTCTATCCATCCCTGAGTGTCAGATTTAAGCCCAGGCTAAAGCACTTTGTCTTTGCCCCGAGGAAACTCTTCTTGGAAGGTCTACTTTCATGGATCCATGCCCAACCCTGGATTAGCATAGCTCAAAGTGCTTGTTGGATGCAATGAACAAGTGCTGGCTCCGGCGAGGCATTAAGAAAACAAGACCTCAGGGTTGCATTTTAGTATTCTTTACTTCATTTGGGAAATTATCTTTGTACATAGTCAGTAAAAATCAACATATGCAATGAGAGGAAGTATAAGACAGATGGCACTACACGAGACAATACTGCATCAGGACAATAACATCTGTGAAAACGTTTGCAAGAGAACGAAGCTCCATCATTGCTTCTATTGAGCGTGTCACCCAAAGCAGATGTGCACGGAGGTACCCACCACCTGCTTAATTTTTCTGGTATCTTCTCCTTTGGTCTGGTAAGACTGCGTGACTGTAGTGGTGTATTCCAGAGAGACTGTCTTAGTAGGCTGATGAAGGTGAAAAAAATATCATAAGCCAAGCCACATGAAATTTCTTCTGGTGGTGTATATAGACTTTGAGCACATTACTTTTGGGGACGAAGTTATAAGAAATGAGGCCTGTGTATCCTCATTATAAATGGTATTTGATGTAATGGTGAGCCTATGCTGGTTTAGCATATTTCCTAGAATTGATAGTTCATGTTAGAGATCGCTCTTTATATTTTTTAGATCTTGATAAATGTATAATGATATCTATTCATCATTATACTATTATACAAGGTAGTTTCATTTCCTAAACACCCTGTGTATTTCATTAATTCCTTCATTCCTTTTCTTTAGCCCTTGCCAGTCATTACTCTTCCCATTATCTCTGTGGGTTGCCTTTTCCAGAATTTCATATCGTTGAAATCGTGTAGTGTGTTGCGCTAAATTGTTTTTTTTTCTAGTAACACACATTAAAGGTTTTCCTATGTCTTTCTGTATTCTGATAGTTAATTTTTTAGGACTGGATAGTATTCTGAAAGGCTAGCTAAATCAGTTTACACTCCTAATGATCCATTTTTAAAAATTACACAATCAGTCATGATAAGCACTATGGTAGGTCAGTAACAGACAAGACCCTACCTTTGGACTACATGAGATAACCCGGATCAAGTCACTTCATTTATTTTTCATTGACTCTATTTCTTGAATAAACTGAAGTGTACAGGCTGGGTGTCACCAGTAACCAGGCAACCCAGAGAAACCTTCGGTGGTCTATATAAGATTGTCAGGTTAAAAGGAGTCTGTGCTGTCACCAGGGATTAGTCGCGGGAACAAATAGCTTTCTTTGGAGCTAAGACCAGGAAAGAGCCATGAAAAGGAATATGGAAGATTGGCTTTCTGTAGCTCAGCAAGCCTTCCTCCTAACCATCATCCATTTTGGGTTCACTTCATGCCAGATCTCAGAAGAGGAGTTAAAAATAAACGTAAACGACAATTTCAGCCTGAAAGCTTGCACTTGGAGTGGAAATTGTTGCCGAGGTATCAGGCTGGGGAGGCAGTGGAACCAGATCAAACAGGTTCTTCTCTCTACCAAATCCCTGCTGTTGCTACCTCTGGCTTGTGTGCACCCTTCCCCTCCACCCAACGTGTTGGCTCTCTTCATTCCAATGTGCCCTATTTCCCAGTGATGTTTCTGAAACTTAAGTCCAGTCGCCAGAGTCTCTCTCCTCACCTGTTTGCTGCACCAAAGCTGCAGCGGGTGGGCCTTGCCCCTTTGGGCACAGCTTTGGCTCACAAAGGGGAAAAGCTCTTCCCATCTCTGCACCTTTGGAAAAGTCTCTTCTTCCTGGCAGCTGCTCCTCCTTCCTCCTCCTCCCCTCTCCCCACTTGTCTGGCCAATTCACCTTCTGCTGTGGCTAAAACAGGATCCTCCCCCAAGCAGCCGCCCCTCACCCTCTCCTTCCCGGCACCCCCTGCCTCTGGCTATGTCCTCTTCCTAGTTTAGAGGCCTTGTTTATTTGTGTCTCTCCCTGCCTATTTGTCAGCCACTCTGCAGCCCGGTTCATAGTGGGTGACAGTCATGCTTAACGACCGCATCAGCTTAGGTAAGTAAATGGGTCTGAGCTGTAGAACGAATCAATTTATCTTGATTAAAAATTAACAAACACAGTGGCTTCCCAACAGAAATCTCTTTTTGAAGTATCCCTAAATACCAAGAACTTGGCCTTCAGGTCATGACAAGTCCCAGGGTATGTGTGGGGTTGGTCCCTGCTGTTGCTGGGATGCTCACAAAATGCTGAAATCTCATAGAGTAGAACTATTTGATTAGATTAATAATGATATGTACTACCTGCTGGCCGCAGATAACTGCTTCACAGTGAGTACTGACAGCCTCCTTCTTTATTTTTTATTTTATTTTATTTTAGTTTCATTTTTTGACTTTTTTAAAATATAATTTCTCTTTTTCCGTAATTTTTAATGGATTCTTTATGAAGTTCACATCACGTGCCTCAGCCCCATTCATTTCCCTGTCTTACCATATCTGCCCTCCACTCTTGTAATCTCCCCCCAAAAGAAAATAGAAAATAATAATAATGATGATGATGATAATAATAATAAAAAGTCTTGCCATGGAAGCTGTGGTGTGTCATGGTGTGTCCTCCAGTATAGCCATTTGTCCAACCAATGCTTAGAAATGTTCATTGCAGTGAGTCCTAGGACTGGTTTGAGGCCTCTGACTTCTGCTACACCATCAATACTGGACCCTCATTAAGACTCCTCTAGGCTAGCCTGATGTTGCCCTGAGTCATGGAGATCCTACAGCTTTGGTCCTGTAGAACCAGCTCCTTCATGCCCCTGTAGCCTCCTTCCTAAATGGTCACGACAGAGTCTTTATTAATCACTGCGATCCTGAATTTAACTGTCCCTATTCTCTTCTCCCTCCCTTCTTACCTGATATAGAGATACAATATGGCTATGTGATGACAAGAACAATAAGACACTTCTGAACCACACCTCTTACCTAAAGATGTCAACATTCCTGATTCAAGCTTCCTCCTCTTACCCTGGGTCCCCTAAGCTGTGTTCTTGCAATATGGCACCCTTCTCGTTTCTAGATGTATCCCTCCTGTGCAAGACTGATTAATTGGCACAAATTTTTACTTCCTACTTCCTTCCACTGGTGAGGAATAAACAGTGTAAGGATCGGGCCACACTCACAGTAACTCGTGTAGCATCCCGTTCATCAGCAGACCTGACTGAGAGAAGTCGCGCATGAAAGATGTGAAGACAGAAGTGGTAACTGGCAAGTGTGGAAAGGGTTGTGAGTGTGAACATACGTGTTCCTGCCCCATTTTGCCTATTACATGCAAGTCTTCATCTTAGCCTGGCCAATCCATAAGAGGATACTGCAAACACTTGCTAACATTCTTGACAAACATTTCTCAAAGTATTCCACTTTCACTGTAACAGTTCCTAAGATTAACTTTGGGTTGGTTGTCTTGTAAAGACAATAGATTTAAAAAGCAGATTTTTTAGCTGGCTAGGGCCCTTTTGCTCCACTCATAGAAAAGAGTAAACAAGGAGAAAGGTTTGTCTGTGGCAGATTTTCTTTTTCTTGGTGTTTGTCACAACAGGCAGATGGAAATAGTAACAGGCAGGTGGCAGCAGCAACAGGCAGGAGGGGGGGTAGTAGGCACTAGCCCCACATTGTGCTGCTGATTGGGCTGGTTGGTTTTGTGTTAATTTGTCACAGGCTGGGTTAATCTAAAAGGAGGGAGCTTCAGATGAGATAATACCTCCATAAGATTGGCCTGTAGGGTATATCTTAACTCGTGATTGATGAGGAAGGGCCCAGCCCCTTGTGGGTTGTGCCATCCTTGGGCTAATGATTCTGCATTATAAGAGAAAGCAGGCAGACGGTCAAGCCAGTAAGAAGCACTCTTCCATGGTTTCTGCATCAGCCCCTGCTTCTAGGTTTTTTGCCCTGTTTGAGTTTCTGTCTTGACTTCCTTGGGTGATGTGGAAGTGTAAGCCAAATAATCCTTCTCCTCCCTAAATGCTTTGGTCATGGTGTTTCAGCACCCCAATAATTACTCGAAGTTGGTACCAGGAGTGTGAGGTTCTGCTGTGACAGACCTGATGATGTTGTTTTGGGGAGGATTGTGGAAGGACTTTGGAATTCTGGGCTAGAAAAGCCATTACGGGTTGAGAGTTCAGTGATCTGTTCTGTATGAGCTCGGAAGGTGAGAATGTTGAGATCAGTGTGAACAATGGAGGCCTGACTTGTGAAGTTTCTGTGGGCAACAAAGACTGCAAAACCCTTTGTGTGAAGAACCTGTGGCTTCAGGTCAGCTGGAGTTGAAGAATTAGCCGTGATTAACAAGAGAACAGAAGCACCGAAGTAAAACCTTGGCTTTCCTGGGACAATACATGCTGATCAACCGGGTCAGAAGAATCATCTGGGATTAAGAAGAAACCAGCATCATTGAGGTGTAGTCTTCTGGGAGGGGTTTCCTGATGGTCAAAACACAGAAGCTATGTTCCAGAAGCCAAGGTTGTACCTTGTGGTGTCAGCCAGACTTGGTGGTACTTGTTAAGCGTCACCCAGGTGGTACTTGTTTTGAAGGCCTGAAGGGGTCATGGAGAGCAGCTGAGGCTTGGCACTGCAGTGCAGGGCTGAAGTCCCTGAAGACTGCCTAGGAGAGGCTATTGGTGAAAGTGCAGCCCAGTTGCATCAAGGGACCCTAGCAGTTTGGGAGATGCCAGTACCATGGGATGACCAGCAAGAACATCAACAGCCATGGAGTGGAGCCTGCTAAAGCCTAGAAGACAAGCTACATGCACTACAAAGGGCAGAGCTGGCAAGGCCCTTAAAGGAGCCCAGAAGATCATGAGTGAATTAATAGGTAATTAAATACTACACTTTTGGAGTTCGGTTTTGCTTTGTTAAGGCTATGACTGTGCCCTGATTCTTCCCTCTTAAGGTAAGAAAGCACTTATTTTTGATTTTACACAAATCATAGAAGCCCATGGTTTAGAGATTTTGAATTACTTTTCAAGCTCCTTCCTCCCCACGTTGCTTTGGTCATGCTGTTTGATCACAGCGATAGTAACCCTAAGATACCATCATGGTGCAGGTGTTGGATCCCAGGTTTCATAGTCCTAGAAATGTTAGCATGCTTACGCAGTCCTATAAGGCCAGGGTTCCTCATGGCATGGGAACCGCTGATGTGGCAACTTTCAGATAGCAGTAGATACATAGATTGCTCAACCCACTGACAGTTGCTGGTGTTACAGCTTTGAGCCCTTGGCCCTAAATCATAGCTCTTTGGAACTCTTCCAGTGACCAGGGCACACCGTTTCTCTTCTCTGACTCCTGAGCATCCTTCAACCTTCATTGCTTAATCTCAATTTTCTATCCTCTCTTGACTTTTTCTGCTTCAGTGCCATTTTTCCTGCCCTCGCCTCTCTGAAGTCAAGGCAGGAAGTTTATTCCTCGGTTGTCAAATAGCCACTTACCTTTCTCTCTTCACAAACCAGCTCTGCTTTGGTTGGTTCTGGCATTACAACTCCAGGGAAGCCAGCAGTAGAGAGTCTCTCTCTAAGTGAGCTGAGCAGCTCCTTGTATAGGCCACCAAAAGATCACAGCCATTGAGGTTTGGGTGTGGATCAAGCATAGCCTTACCTGCATAGTCCCAGTTGAAGCAGTTTCTTTGCTAACCACCAAGAGAAGGGTTCTCTTACTCCTGTGGGTGGCAAAGGTTACAGCATCATCTTGAGTTCCCGAGGATGGTCTCTAAGAATCCTGGCTGAGGCTGTGTCTTCAGGACCTGGAGGAACCTGCCGCCATCATTGCGCTTGTTCCTCAAGGCATTTGCGGAGGGTTCCAGGTGGCTGACCCTGGTGTTAGAGTGGTCCAGCTCTTTGAATGGCAATCTTTGTATTCAAGGCAGCCAGGTTTGCAAAGGAGAGTCCAACAACTGCTAATTGGGAAGTCAAATTGCTTCATCCCTCACAGTCTTTGCTTAGGAAAGGGGACATCAGAAAGCATGCACACAATCAGAACATAAAGAGCTTCATTAGTGCTGCTGGTGATTTTAACGGTTGAACAGCATGTTAGCAGTGTTTAGCCACTTGTCCATCGCCCCAGGAAAAGACATGTTCCCCCATCTGTCTCACAAATGCACAGCATCATTTGGTACACGCTTTTTAAAAGTTACACATTTTTTTTCCCTGAGAAAATGTAGACAAACTCTGAAGTGTGTGCTCTCTGCTCCTCAACTGAGAGCCTCACTTCTATGTAATTGTTAAAGGTAGATTCCAAAGCCAGCAGAGAAATGGATCGTTTCACATGTCCTCTGATCACTGGTTTTATTCTCAGTGCTTAACTTGAAGTGTAAAGTCTATTCCTTGGGTTGTGCATCAGCTAGTGCTCTCCAGAGAAGCAGAGTGACTACATAGACACACAGACACACGCAGGTGCAAAGAGAACTAATTAAAGGACCCGTTTCCATGCTTATGGCCCCTGGGCAAGCCTGAAATTTGTAGATGATCTGGCAGTCAAGGATGAGTCAACATGGTAATCTAAGTTCAAAGGCTATCTTCAACTGATTTCTCTCTTGCTCATTGAAGGTGAGATTTTTGTTTATTTGACCTTTAGCTGATTAGATGGGACCCATTCACATTATGGAGGGAAATCTGCTTTCCTCAATGTGCACAGATTTAATTGTTAGTCTCATGCAGAGCACTTTTGGCTAAATATTGAAATGAAGGCTGAGACATGTAGGCAACAGATATTAACTATTAGAGGCACTCTCTAATTAACTCAGGATCTTAGTTCCAACAAAAACAAACAAACAAACAAATGAGAAGGCTGAATTTGGTAACTTTAAACTAAAAATATTCTATGTTCATGAGTAAGACTCCTGGGTCCAGATTCTGAAACAAATATATTTCTATACTTACACCCTCAGATGCCTGATATCTAACACATGACCTCAATGGGAACCACTAGTGGTTTATGGGTGGGACAGGAAAACTTGGCTTGAAGTAGCTCACACACCCCTTTTTCCTGTTTAATGTCAGTTTGTAAGACCTGTCTGTAATAAATGAACAATAAATACAATTTTAACTTTAGAAATCTAACTTTGGGGTTATTATTATTTCTGGAACTGTATATAGATAAAAGTATATACCTGTTGACCAGGAAAAGTGGTCAGCGGTTAGTAAGGGAGCGTTTGTCCATCATTAAGAACAAGACTGGAAGGATAACTTCTAAACGCAGTAGCATTGTTGATTATTTGAACAATTTTCTATCCACTGAGGCTACCTGGTACTATAGGCCAGACCTATGGATGCAGACACATGGGGATCCAAGCAGAGAGAGAAGAATTGCTGGAGGAGGTGTTAAACAAACAGAAAAAGAAAAGAGAAAAAGTCACCTAAACCAGTTCTACCTGGTGCCAAGTGGGAGCAGGAGGGCAGAGCAAACAGCTCAGTCAGCGTTTAAATCTGGAGTCTGCTGTGGGACAATGGTCCTGTACCCTGTCACTTGTATTGCTTTAACAGAACACTGACTGGCCAGTAATCAGGCAGGGAGTAGTGGTGGGGTGATGAGAACAGGAAAATTCTGGGAAGAGGAAAGAATCAGTCTGTGTTCGTCACCCAGACCAAAAGGAAGCAAGATGTGAATGCTGCCCCGATAAATGGTACCAAGCCATGTGGCTAACACAGACAAGAATTATGGGTTAATGTAAGTTATAGGAGTTAATAAGAAGCCTGAGCTAATAGGCCAACCAGTTTATAATTAATGTAGACCTCTGTGTGTTTCTTTAGGATTGAATGTCTATGAGACTGGGCAGGACATGAACTACTGACAGCAGGAGTCCTATAGCGTATTTCATAATTTTGAAGCTTGTAATTGATTCAAATTGTTTAAAATGTTGAAAGAATCAGTAAACCTGGGCCATGGAGATGGTTATCAGGTCAAGACACTTGCTCACAAGGCTGTCAGTGTGAGTTCACTTGGTGGAGGGAGAGAACCAACTCTGGACTTCTGTTCCCTCACCCCTACATGTGCATCTACATACACAGCACCCAGAATAAATAAACATGTGCAAAAATAATAATTCACACCAATGGGTCAAGTCCCAGTCTACCAATGTGCATTTGTGGTCTCTTCACCTTTTCTTGCAAAATTGAGTTATCCTCTCTCTCTCTCTCTCTCTCTCTCTCTCTCTCTCTCTCATACACACACACACACACACACACACGCACACACACACACACACCATTAAAGGAATATTCCTCCAGATGCTATATGTTGTCTCCCATTTTACACAGGGGTTGAAGGATAAGATGCATTAGCAGTAGTAGATTTATTCTCAAAGAGTTGAAACTGAAACCCTGGGTAACAATTGTTGGGCCCTGTCCAAGGTTCCAAGTGAGGCCCAGAAATGTGATTATATAATCAGTTTTTTTTTTCAAAAATTGTACAAAGGAAGGGCCAGAATGCCTTAAGATGCCAACCTATACCCACTTCAAGTTCTCTGACCTTCATAATTTCCATACTGAGACACGGCACTGCAGTGACTGAGGCACCTTTTGGAGACCTGGCCAGCAGGATCCATCTTGAAATCCTACTATCGTCCCTACTGACATGTTGTATTAGACAGTTTCTTTCCACTGGTTGTTCTATGTCTGTCAGTATCCTTGACTTGTACCTACCAGATGCCAGTTGGAACAATCCATCCTCCCCACAGATGAGACAAAGTTTCTTAGGAAGACAACACTGAACCTTCCACTCCACTAAAAACAGTGGGATTGATGGGAAGTTGGTTTATGAATACTATTAGCTTGCATTGCAATATAACTATGAAGTTATGGTTTCCACAATTACCTGAACTTTCCATAGTACTGGTTCAGATGGTCACATGATTAGGACACACCTGCCAGAATGGAGCACATGGAGTGGAGCTGGGAGAAACTTGACCAGGCTCTGATTCTGTCTTCTACAGCTTTACTTCCTGTGGCCTGTAATAAAGAAACTGCTGGAAACTGTCTTTGTTTTTACTTAAAATTTTAAACACTTTGCATTACCAAACTTGTATTCTTATGCTTGAAGGAAGTTATCTAACGCACCAATAATAACAATAAATTCTTTGCAGCTGATGAAAGACTGGCTTACATTTCTTTCACATTATTGAGAATATTAGGAAGTTGATGTCTTATACAAAGGGAATCTGAGAGTCCAAGTCTCAAACAGCACTGGAAAATGGATCAAAGGGGAGTTCAAGTAATAATAATGTTATAGTATTTGACCATTATTCTAAATTCTTTTTCCTATGTTATTTAAAAACAATTTATGTATAAAAACATATTTATTTATTTAAAAACAATTATTTATTTAAAAACAATTTATGTATAAAAACATATATGTATAAAAACATTTATGTATAAAAAGTAATACAATTTAGAATTAAAACGTACCGTAAAAAACCTAAATCTCTTAGTGTTTTCAAATTCTTGGCATGTTTGAGATATAGGAAAGAAAAATCAAAAATTTCCAGTGCTTAAAAAATTACGTTGTTTTAAATATACTTCTAGGAATCTTCACAATCTAATTTTGAATGGATCAAAATAGTGTATTGTTTAGGAAGAATGTCAAGAAAGGGTAATTACAAATTACAAAAATGCTCACCAATGAGCTCACACACATAGTGTATTCTGTGTAAGTCCTTGGGATGCCCTTCCAGGGTAATGTGTCTTCAATGCAAAAGATGTCCTTAAACAAGCAGGATCCGCATGGATTCCATGAGGGGTTCTTATCCTACAAGGAGGCCTGAACTTTAAATTCTGTTTCCATTAAATATTCCTGTACAATAGAGTTCTTAGTAAGCCCTAGTAACTTGTCATTTTCTTATGGTTTATCATGCCATTTAAAAAATTAGAGCTGGGGTTAGTGTCACATGCCTTTAATCCCAAATCTTGGAAGGTAGAGACAGGTATATTTCTGTGAGCTCAAGGCCAGCCTGATATATAGAGCGAGTTCCAGGACAGCCAGAGCTAAATAGTGAGATCCTGTATCAAAACAACAACAACAATACCCATTTAGAACTTAGCCTTATATCATAACTACATATTTATATGCGTAATTGCAAATATGTGTACATGCACAGGTGTGAGTGTGTGTGTTTGTGTGTGTGTGCATGTGTGTGTGATGTTGATCTTTTTTTGTAAGGAAACATATCTTTTCCAAGTTATATAAACTTCAGTCTCCTTAATGATTTGCATCTGAATTTGAGATATCAAAGTGAGTTCTCAGAGAAATTGCTTGCGTATTTATAGAAGTCATTTCTGAAGAGAGCTTCTATAAGCACCAGTCATGCCCACCCCATCCCTTCATCACTGAGGTGAAAGAGGCTGTTTTTACTGTACAGCAAAGAAGAAAGAATGCGGCCATAGGACCCCTCTAGAAGCCTGGTCTTGACCCTGTGCCCAAGGAACAGCTGTTCAGTATCTGATTCTTGGATAGAAACCTAAATGAGAGAGGTAGGCTGGCTCGCTCTTCTAGCCACCGCGGCGAAGAAGAGGTGACTCCACCAGGCTGTTAGTCACTGGAGTGCTATTCGGGCAGAAATGTAGTGTGATTGTGACGAGCCAGATGTGCCTTGCCCACAAGAGAGAAATCACAGCGACACTTTTTAATCCTGCTCAGGACAGCTACTTGGGGCCATGATGGCAATTAAAAAAATAAATCTGTATGGAGTAGTCTGAAATACTAGGGACTAAGAGGCTACCCAAGAAAAATATAGCACTGTATTATAGAAAGTCCTGCCCAACCCAGAGAACTCTGAAGCAACCACAGGGATGTTTGAGGTAACAACAGTGCCGACCTTTAAGAGGCACATGTGTGCATCCAAGTCTTCTTCTCTTTTCCTCCTCCGGACCCAGCTTCTCTTCACAAGAGTAGGTAGCTGACTGGGAGAAGATGCAGAAAGAATAAGGAAGACACATTTCTATTTGCATTGGTGGACAGCTGGACTTCAGAGGTCACCTCAGAGACAATGTCACCTCCTCTTAAAGGCCTGCTCATAGGCTGGAAATCTTGATCTCAGAATGATTCCCATCTTAATTCATGAGGGTACCTTGCCGTGTCTTCATTGTTTGTCTCATAGATGCCAACGTTTGATGTCAAATTTCCGCTTTCCTTCTAGAATTTTTGGTATGTTAAAGTGGGATGTGCCCATGTGATAAGATGTCACTAGAGACCCTCATGGTGAACTTCTTATATCTTGATTAACAAAATTTCACCTGTGCTGTCAAAGTCCATGGTTACATGAGGACCTTCAAATTTCATGTCTAATTTTTCAAGACTTTCACCCATGGGTCTTTCCTCTTTATTGATTTTGTTTTGTGTCTTTTACCAAAATAAATCAAAGATACAAATGCCATTATAGACTCATTGCTGTAGGTTACTCTAGAAAATTGTCAAAATTGGGGATAATTTTTGGGACTCCTCATAAAGGTCCAAGCTATGGGATACAGAGAAATCTTACTTTTGCAAGGCATGAAGTTGTGATTATTTCAGCAACTAGATATTGATTTTGGCTTAAAGGGTGAAGGGGCGCCATGAGGCTAATCATGTTTTAATTCAGAGATAGCACAGCCAACCGCATGAAATGAGTGTAATGATTCTAATAGGAGGTCACAAAAAGCAAAAAATAAACATACATTCTGATGACAACCCACAAGACAGACTTGTTTGGCTCAATAACATATTCGCGTGTCTACTGACTTCTCATAGTGACTCCTGGGTCCAGAAAGGGCAAAGGTTTAAAAAAAAAAGACCTAGTAAATTCAGTTTGGATAAGAGCAAGGGGCCAAGTTGGGTCCTCTGATTCTGGGACCTGCCTGAACTTTCTTATTTTGCCTTTGCAACTTGTTCCTTAATACAGAGTTATAAGCTCAACTGAAAAATCCATTGTTCTGTTCTCAGAATAAAAATGTCTTCATTACACCACAAATTTGAGTTTCATTTTCCATTACTCATGTACCCTTTCAGATATTGGACTTGTTGGGAGGGGAGTCTTTGTTTAAGTGAAATAACTCTTTTTTTTTTTCTCCTAATAATCTTAGAACAAACTGACCCATGAGGATGTTTAGCTTGTACCTCTATTCTCCTCGGGTCTTAAAAAGCTCCAAAGAGTGGCCCAAGGATGCCTGTGCTTACAGGGACTGGAGGATAATTCTCGACTACCTGAGCACAACATGGAATGAGACTTACTCTCTCATATTGATCAATACATATAGAATTCAGTGATTATCTGGAAATCCTGGCAATTAGGCCTCAAATAGATTAATTCAACTAGGTTAAAAGATCTATAAAACTTCCTTCAACTGCCACTTCTTTTACGATGAGATACCAACTTGCTGGCAGTGAGCCAGAAGTAATGGATAGAAAGATGTATGTGGTTGATTTAAAAAGGTGCAGAGACTAATGGAGGAAGATTGTTAAGACAGACTCAGATAGTGACTTCAGTTACAGAAGGGGCAGAAGGCAGGGTGGTCAGAAAGACTATTTTACTCATGGCTGCTTAAGCATTCTCCATCATGATACACATGTCTGAGAGTGTTGGACTCAAACCTGTGATTTTGTTCATGAATTTAAAAAAGAAAAAGAAATGCTATGTGCTTTGGTATTTTTTTTCTAGATCATAGGGCCAATGACAAGATACGATAATAGG
Source organism: Myodes glareolus (assembly GCF_982192425.1). NCBI lineage: Eukaryota > Metazoa > Chordata > Mammalia > Rodentia > Cricetidae > Myodes > Myodes glareolus. The sequence continues at coordinate 24,023,549 of NC_142044.1, forward strand.
AGACCCTTGATTCATGATATTGAGGAAATTAATATGAAGACAGACTCTATAGGACCCAGACCTCATGAAAGATCGGATTTGAGGTCTGGGAACACAAGATTCCCGTCACTGAAGAACTCCTTGTTTATAAAAATCATTTGAGAACTAGGTGGTAATCAACTCTGTGTTTATCCTTTGGGACACCTGACAAAGTCCTGCATGTCAATGTGCTAAGTGTCACAACAGTCCATTTATACCATTCCATCTTATTCAGTTTTGTTTTTCTAGTGCTGAAGATTGAACAGAGGGTCTCGAACATGTTACCAAGCATGGTATTTCCCAGTGTCCTCAGTTCACAGGATTTAAGACTGATATTCTTTCTATCCAGATCCAAGACTATCCAAGCTAACTGTAAGACACATAATGCTGTTTTGTTATGTTATGTTATTTTTGTTTTGTTTTGGAGCTAGTGTTTCTCTCTGTAACAGCCCTAGGTGTTCTGAAACTCACTTGGTAGACAAGCTGATATTAAACTCACAGAGATTCATCTGCCTCTGCCTCCCAAGGGCTAGGATTAAAGGTGTGTAACACCATGGCTGGCTAAGGTATTTAATTCTTAGTTAGATTCTATATTGATGGTTGATTTAAAAGATTTATTTTTCACTTTTATAAATGATAATTATTCAATTATGTTTAATAGCCTAATTAAATTATTACTAAAATGCTTTTTAATGATAAAAATTAAAAAAATACTAGCTTATTTTAGATAAATCATACCATCCTAAACCTGCAAATTTTTCCAGTTTTACTCTGTAACCTGGATTGGCCAGAATAAGTTATGCAGCTCAGGTTAGTTTGTAAATTTCAACAGTCTTACTTTAACCATAAGATTATAGTAGGTCTGCCTTACACCTAATTTTTTAGGTCATGAAAAACTAAGTCTAGACACTAGTCAACCTGTGGCATTTGGTATAATTGAGTGAAGTTGTTTTGAACTGATGATTTAAAAGTTAGGAGTACACATTCTACTAATCCAATCTAAGCAAATCTCTGAAGATGGCTTGCATCATTTGCAATTATTCTTTTACATACTTGGTTTAGTGAAAGACAGAAGGCCCCATTTAAAAACAAACCTCACATGATGAAGAGATAGACTCCGTGTCTTAACCCTTTCTTTACTTCGTAGTATTTCAACTAAGCATTTGTTTCCTAGCTTGAAATGAACACCAAGCCTGGTCTCTTGCCTTATGTCCTTTCAGACATACTAAATTTTAAGCGTTTTTGAGAGCCATCTAAATAAAAACTGTTGGTGTTTCTCTAACTCTGACTAAGTTTTTTGCTAATGCTGTAGGGCTTTGTCTTTCGCTGTGTTTAACTACAATCTCTACCCCACTTCCACTTCTTACACATTGAAAGCCTACAGAAGACCCACAAGAATCTAGAGTTTTAATTTGTGTGTTGTGGGGAGGAGAAAGGGAGAGAGAAAGAGAGCACTGTTTTTATTGTAGATAGTTAATGCTGGAGGCCTCTTCCTGGGTGAGGTTTAAGGTATATTATAAATTAGTATGTAAATGATGAAACCATAAGCCCACAAATGAATGATGGTATTAGGATATGTTTACAGCATTATAATGACAGTTTCATAATTATATTCTTTTTATCTTCAAACTGCCAAGTTGTACCATTAAATATGTAGTATTTTAGATGCTAAACACACATTTAAAACACAGACTAAAATGATTCAGTGTTACAAATGGCTCCTACCATAGAGATATTAAAATAAGGAATGAGAGACATATTCTTTAACTTTAATTAGTGGGTTCAAAATACACAGGTTTATGATCACAGCACAAAAGTCGTTTAATAAAATTTTTCTACATCACAATAAAGCCCTGGTCTTGAAATCCATCCAGGCAATATACCACTTTGTCCAGCATTCTGCTGCCTGGAAGAATTCCTACTTATGGGCTGTTTTAGACACACCCCAAGAAAGGCTTCTACCCAGTTACTGTTGGAATGTAGCCAAGAATGTTGTCAAGCTCACACATTATGTAAAATTAATTTTTATTTTGTTTTTGAGACAGAGTCTTTCCCGGCTTTGTCTCAAAGTCCCTATAAGCCAAGGATGATGTTGAACTACACTACCTATCCTTCTGCTTCCAACTCTCAAGGGGTGGGAATACTATTGAACACCCTCTCGTCAGGTTATCATTGTCTTAAAAGATTTTTTTGATGGATATTTGAATATGTAACTGAATATGCATAGAGGGTAATGCTTATGAGAAGTGGGAAGTTGGTAATGGGCTGGAAGACAGTTCTGTTTGACTCACCAAATTCCACTACTGGAAGCCACTCCACTGCAGTGTGATTCTGAGTAGCCACATTGACTACTGTCAGTGAAGTTATGTCCATCACACTCATTTCAAGGAGTCAAAAGTTCTAGTAGTTCAAGTACATGACAATAATCACAAACATTTTTCAAAAAAACAAACAGAAGAGCAACCTGTACGATATACGTGATGTAGACTGTCAAAGTGAGCTATGAATTTTTAAATCAGTTAACACAGTTATTCCTCAGCTTTGGACTTGATTCCTGGAACCCCATGGACACAAAGTCTATGGACAGTCAGTCTCTGGGATAAAATGTCATATAATTTGCATATTTCCATAGAACACACGCATAGTGTATATTTTTACTTTTAAGAATTAATTTATGTACTTTGTATGTGTACATGGCTATGATATGTGTGTGTGAGTGCCCCATGGAGGCCAAGGCAGGGCTTCAGATCTGCTGAAACAGGAGTCAGAATGGTTATGAGCAGCCTGACATGAGTGTTAAGAATCAAACTCAGGTCATTTGGAAGAGCAGTGTGCATTGTCAGCCATGGGGCCACTCACCAGCTTCATTTCTATGGGTTTTAAGTAATCTCCAAGTTACTCATATTGCACAAAGCAATATAAATGCCATGCAGGGGGTTGTTACACTTAATTATTTGGAAAATGATTACTAGAAAAACTCTTGTAGATGTTCAATATAGACATTTTTTATGAATATCTTTGATTACTTGTTGGTGAGTCCATGTACATGAAAGCTCTGGATCTGAAGGGGAATTCTACTTTATACCCTTATAGCAGCTATCATTCAAATAACTTATATCCTAAATATGCAATTGTGTGTTTGCTGTTTAGAATTTAACACTTCATACCTATGTAAATATTATTGTGAATGGTTGTTATATATCCTATTCAAGTCATAAACCTGCCTAACTATAATGAAAACAGAAATACCATTTCTACCAAGACAAATCAGCTAATTTAAAAAATCTGCAAAAGACTCTAGCAACTTACTAAATAATAGGAAAGCTTGTATGTCTGCTTTTATATTTCAATAAATTTTATGCAATTTTATTAATTTTGTTATTGCTCCAAACAATGCGCTTCATTATGACATTTTGTACATGTAGATCATTATGTTTGCTTAAAATATCTATATCTTAATGAAGAAATAGAATTTCATTTGTCTGAATAACTGGGTTCATTTATTTGATCAATGACCTTGGAGAAATACAGAGAATAGTATTTCTAAGTCAGATCCCTTTGCAAACTGCTGAGAACACATAAGTACACCCACCCACTTTGACAGAATATTTGGGCCCTTGTTATTTGACAGGCTTATTCCCATAAAGGTTGAGGAACAAGGTGGCCTGGATTTTCAGGAAAGTAACAATATAAAAATGCAAGTAGAGGTCTTTCAGAAGCTAAATGAAATGTGAAGAAAGAAAGACAAGAACAACATCACCAAAGGGAGAGAGCGTAGTCCAGGGATATATGAACCTGACTGAGACTAGAGTGAATAGAGAACACCAATATGGTTTCAAAGATTGACCTTGTAAGGAGGAAGAAGCTACCACAGGAGAGGAAAACAAAACCCCAAACCAAATAAACAAGAAAACCTTCCTACAGAATAGACTTCACTCTTGTCGGTGGCATGGGCTAACTGAAGGCAGCTATTTGCTCTAAACCATGACACCTGGGTCTTGAAGTCATAGCCATCGGGATGCAATGGTTCGCCCCCTTTCAGCCCACTTCTATTGCTTGTGTCTGTAACCCAGAGACTTTCAGGATACCTGTAGTATTGATAGTACAACTACAATTTCTCTGCTCTCCAAACATCCACTTCAAACCAGAGGTCTTAATTTTGTAGAGTAATTCCTTTAAAAAGAATTCTAGCTGAGGTCCTCTTCTTGGGGATAGCCATCATACAATAGGAAACTAAAAAAAGCAAGAAAACAAGGTGCTTACAACCCCTACTTAAGAATGAGTATATTTGTTCCTCCAAACCAGCATTATGCTGTGGAGGGAAGGAAGCAACTCAATGACTGAGTATTGGTTTTCTGCCAGGCATTCCACTAGAGATGTTGTTTCTACTTCTTTATTTACAATTCTAGGACAAAAGCATCGTTTTCCTCAGCCTGGCACGCAATAAACCAGAGTAGCACGCATGTATTCTCTGGAACATAGAGAGCCTCTCCTACTGAATGGTGGGGTCTTGGCTTCAAAGTTCAGGCTCGGTGCCATGATGCAGGCTGCTCCTCCAGGCATTACGTAATTTAGTTTATAACCTAAGAGGTATCACACCGAGGGCAGGGAAAGATTTATCAAACTTAACTTCCGAAGACAGAAGAATCAGTCACTTTTTAGATTTGGCAAGTTGGGTTGTCAAAGGGATGGCTATTGTTGATGGCTCTGTCACTGTTGCCAAATGTCACAGCCAAACAAAAGTTTCATCCAAATGACTCAAATGTGCCATGGAGATCCAGGCTGACCCTGTCAGAAACTGGGCTGGGAATAATTCCTGTTCCTACCCGCCCACGGTACCACTTGTTATTGATACCAAAGGCACCATACAACCAGTGCAGTAGCATCTCAGCTGCAGGGCTCATGTGCTGATGTAACTCATAACAAAGATAATTCTGAACACCCCCCCCACACACACACAAGAAGCTGCTAACATTCAAAACAACCTACCAAAAGCATTTAAGGTTTGTAGCTGAACAACTTTTGCTTGAACACAAAGAAAATCTCACCACACACCAGGTTTTATTTCTGCTTATTTCTGCCTTTTTTTCTGAGAAGTAAAAAAAAGAAAGAAAGAAAAGGATGAAAGAAAAGAAGCAGGTTCATTCTCTTTCATCAAGGATAGTGATTACAGAAAATCAAGTCCAAAGTTAATAATAGGAATTCACTGCTAAAAGTATATATTAAACAGTGCTAGTTCTCTCAAGAAAGATATTAAGCATCTATTCTATGCAAATCCCTCTGAGGATACGAATATGAATAGAGCAGGGATTGTGCCTTTGAGGATTCCAGACTGAAAAAGAGATGGAGAGAATTTACACAAATAGCTCTAATAGTGGATAGAAATGAAATCAGCTTCATAAAAACATAGAACTAAAACAGTCACTTGTGTGGTATACTTTAAGTTTAAAGAGCAGTGCATAACCTTTGGGGTTCAAACTCTCCAAATTAGAACCCTGGCTAGGACATCATTATGCTATTGAGTTTAAATCAGGCTGAAGATTAAATTCCTATGTATAAAATTATCCTGACAACCCCTATTTGGTCATCTAGGATGTAAAGGGCATAGTGCATGTATATTGCTTAATGGGCAGCTAGGGTAGTTTGGCTATTATGAAAAATGAAGGCTATGCTGTAAGCTGAGACAAGCAGAAGATGCTTCACAATACAAATGGATATTTGGAAGCTGGATGCAAGAAATGACAACATCAAACCAGCTGAGATGCTTGCATGGAGGGCACCTAAGAAGGTGTCTAATGTAGGATGTGAAAATGGTGGAAAGAGAGCAATGCTGAAGAGATGACTACACCCTGGACAAGTGCATCTTGACTTTGACTTAAAGCAGATGTTACAGAAGGCTTTAGACCAGGGGATCTGTGAATTCACACAGAGCCACAGGCCAAAACAAGTCTATGCAGCATGCTCACCTCTAAATAGAACATATATGACACACCCTTTCCTCCCAAGGCTCAGGGATCATTGTGGGAAAGGAGACAGAAGAATGTAGGAGCCAAACATGGTGGATGACCTCAAGACAGCTGTCTTCTGGATACATCTGGGCAGTTGCACAGAGAAGTCACAACGTGTGTGACAGCCTAAATCCTTACCAAGCTTAAGCCAGACCAAATCACAGCATGGAGAGAGGTGAGCATGAAGTCTCTCATACCTAGCCAAGGAATCACGACATTTGATACCTTCTGAGAGATAGAGGTTTTGCATGAGAGCGTAGTCCCTGGTAAGGTGGCTACAGTCTGGTAAGAGACCATACATTCAGGAATCCCTGGAAAGTGCAGTTGTGATTGATGTGTCTAATGAAAGAAAGAAAAGAAGAAAAGAAAGAAAGAAAGAAAGGAAGGAAGGAAGGAAGGAAGGAAGGAAGGAATAGAGAAAACATCACATATTTGGTATTTGGATGGGTAAGAAAGGGTTTGGAAAAGCTGGATCAGGGAAGAGTTGTAGGAGGAGGTTGATATGATCAAAACATTTTTCTCAAGGATTCATAGAAAAACTTTTAAACAGCTTGTTCCATGTTGTGTAATAAATTATGACAAAAGGTAAGTTTTTATGTAAAAACAAAAGTGGAATAACATGAGAATAATACACAGTTTTTGAATGTGCACAGGCAGGGTTGTTTGAACATGGGAACCTCACTGGTTTTCACAGTGCCTGCAGCTGCTGCACACTGACAGAGGGCTGAGGTGAGTAGTTGCAGTAGAGACCAGTGGAGACTGCTCCTTCAAACCAAACATTCACTGCTTCACCCTTCATAGGCAAAGCTTGCTGGTTCCTGGTTGAGAATGTCTTGTGCAGGCAATGGGATTACAATGAGGAATGTTGTGTAGGAAGACTCTGAGAGAGATGGGAATGCAGCTGAATTCCTGATAGGAAGCTCAGGAGTCTAATATCTCAGATGAAAGGGATAAGGCTGCTCAAGAACAGTGGGAGCAGAAACAGAGGAAATTGTATAAAAAAATAATGTTGGTCACCCACTAACCTCGTTTGGGCATTTTAATTCAATTAAATGTTTCATTGTACTTAGTATTGGTTTTCATAAGGACTTTTTTCTTTGGAACAGTATCTCTTATATCCCAAATATGGTCTTGAATTTCTGATCCTCCTGCCTCTACTTTTCAAGGGTTGAGACGTCAGGCAAGTATCCACTATGTCCAGTTTACAGTTCCAGGAATTAGATACAGGGTTTTGCGCATGCTAGGTAACATTCTATCAACTGAACACCATCCTTAGTCCCATCATGATGCTTTTCATGTAAGTATGCAATCTATCTTGAGCCATCTCCTCCGTAACGCTTTGCCCTCTAATATATACTAATTAATGTGAATATGAATGAACAGTTTCTATTACATGTTAGGATCTTCTAGTCTTCAATGATTGGCTGAGCCCCTACTAAGAGAAGGAGGAAAGGGAAAGGGCTTCATTGCTTGTGTTGCTTGCTTGTTTTTCTGCTCTATACTCAGAGCTGGACTTGGTCCTAATGGGTTTAGGGGCCCAGCTGAGAATACCAGACACAGGAACTAAGGATATTTCAAAATGTGAACTTCCTGGCTTGTTTCCTTCTGCATAACAAACTGAGGTCCACCTTCTGGAGAGCCACGCCCCAGCTTTCCTCCCAGGGAACAATGCTTCTTTGTGTACAGAGGTTATTTATCTCTACAGCACTGAATTGGGCTTAGATGGGAAGTAAATATTTTGGGATCAAGATATCAACTATCAAGAGGTCGGTGCCTAGCCAGCTTGTCTTTGTCCCGGTGTTAAATATTTTAGACACCAGATACCGAGGCAGCATTATTTACAGACCATTATCAGTGGCAGCCAGAAGAAATTAGAGAAGCCTTATCAAGCAGAAGCGCTTTGTTTATGAGCAGTCATTTGAAAAGTTATAATTGCTTTCTGTACTTCTGGCAGTTTTTAAGTGTTGTTTTCCAATAAACAAATATCAATAATGCCAGGTTGAACTAACTAGCACATCAATATTTATTATTATACAGATATTTTCATTGTGTATTCATAGCCCAGTAGACTTTATTTAAGGTAAATGCTGTCTCTCTGCATGACATTGAATGCATTGGCTCTTTCTGATTTCCTGGACTTAAAATGTTGATTCAATTGTTCTAAGTATTCTACCCTCTAGACTAAGTGATCTGATTTTCTTTTTGTATTATTGTTGTTGTTGGGTAAATAGGGTTGTCTTTTAACTTTAAGGTATATAAACTTGTTATTATATTTAAGGGTTATTTTAGAATGGCCTGGTAATATAGGAAGTGTTTTTTTTTTCTCTTTTGCAGAAATTAGTCTATGGTTTTACTAGCTATTTAACTGGTTGGGTACTGGCCCTATAACTGTCAACCATTCAACTAGTGACAAATGTAAATGACCCTATTATTTTCCTAACCAACCTCCATTTCCCCTTTTCTCCTCTTTATAAGGCCCAATTATCTCTTCTCACACACATTCTTTACCTGTTCAATTTAGAGAAACCTGGTCCATTACTGCTTTTAGCACTCCCATACATGATATACAGGAGCAATTCAACTAACAGCTCTCCCAAGTTGCCCCATTTTGCTTGGAGCGAAGGATCTATAGCCCGTGTTTGGGAGGAAAGAGGGGTCTTCTTCATGCTGGACAAGGCGCATGTAGCTCAGATGTTCGTTGTCATCATCCTGTGTGAATCCTGGGTGATGTAGATACAGGATGCATCTGGCATCAAGAGCAGAGAGAACAAGGTTCTTGTGTGACATCTGGAGTGAGGTGGGACACTGCCTGATCTGTGAAGCTAAGCACCTGAGCATCGATAAGGTCTGTACAGGAGCATCTTTCTGGTTTTTGTAACCAAGTCAGACTACTGGATTTCAAGTGCTTCCAAACTAAGCTTGCTCACATTGTGGTAGGTGACTCATAGGCTTGTGTGAGATTTCGATTGAATGATCAGTTATTTTAGCAAGGTCTGTTTTATGATTGCTGTATTATTGAACATACTTTTAGACCCAAATAATGGGCACTTCATCTTCTTCGTCAATTTGCAATTCATATGATACCTGTTCCATGTGCCAGCTCCATGTACCATTGCTTTGCGGTTAGTTTCCACATCGGCTAAAACACTTTCATTTGAGAATGGTAGGGTCCGCATTAACTTTCAGAAAGAAAAAATAACCACATACTCCTTTCTTCCTAAGACTCTAAACTGACATAGAAATCTGGGCAAGAGAGGTAAAGGAAATAGTAGTGGGAAAAGGAATTAATTATTATTATTATTTTATTTACTTTGTTGATTCTCAGTGAGAGTATTTCTGTCTATCATTATTGATAAATAAAATTCATTTGGCATTCATTTTATTCTCAGTGAGAGTATTTCTGTCTATCATTATTGATAAATAAAATTCATTTGGCATTCATTTAATAAGCAATGAACTCAAATGTAGGATTCAGTTTTAAATCCAGTTTTAAGCTTTGTTCTTTCTGTTTGTTTTCTTCTTGTTTCCCTATTTTCCTTACAGGGAAAGAAATCAATAATCCAGTGCTGGAGGAATAACATTATTCTTCCACACAGGTTTTTGGTGTTGTTGATTTGCCAAATACCTAGTTTATTATTCAAGATATGTTAATCTGTCATCATTGATGCCTCTCTCTATTTGTAAGCTGTTGTATTTTTTCATTAATCTTTCTTTATTAACTCACATCTGGGGCTGACTGTGGGTGCCTAATCATAATGATCATAATGGGCTTACTTTGCAGTCTTTAGGCCCAGGTGGCCCAACCTTGGATAATGTATTTAATTGCTTTGTTAAGTGATACATGTCATTTAGATCTTTCATTAAGTATGTTACTTTTGTTACATGATTGAGCCACTTGCTCTGAACCTGCCTTACTCTAGGGACATTTAGAGTGCCCTGGGGAGTCATGAAGGAAAATGAGGTAGAAATTGAGGTTGGGGATGTTGCCTGGTAGATACCTCCTCAGACTGTATCTCAACTCTGCCTTTGGGTTACTACCACTAGACAATTGGAAGCAGCTCAAAAATGAAGCCTCTTTTCCAGTCTGGATATAAAATTCTTGTAAAAGTGCTGTGTTCTAAAAATATATCATTCCCCAATATATATTCTGAAATTCCAACTTCAACTCCATGGATTTCAGGAGGAGGGGCTTTTGTGAGTGTCCAGGTCATGAGTGGGGAGAACCCCCACCAATGAAGTTAATTAATATCTTCAGTAGGCAGAAACAAGATGTCTGTGAGGTACAGAGCAAGGGTGCTCTCAGCAAATCCAAAAGCACCTTTATTTCAGACTTCCTAGCCTTAAGAATTGTGAGAAATGAATTCTAATTATTCATAAGCAGTTGGGTTTTGGCCAATTGCTACAACAGCCTAAATAAATTAAGACAAGTAAATAAGATAATTTCAAGTTTGTTGGAAATGGAATGGAGAATTCTAGAAGAGTCTCAAAGGTCAGAGACTGCTTACTTCAAAAACTTTGGCTACAGACAACAGCATCTGACCTTTAGGTTAGTGTGTGACCGAAGTGGACCACACCCTTGTCTATATCATTCTGATAGGTGCTTGTGAATACCTACATGCAGGCATTTTGTCTCAGTAAGTTCCAGAGAGGCATGTAAATCTGTTCAAGGTCACATGGCCTGTGGACAGAGGGATATAGGATATGTCTGCCTGCTTTCAAAGCTCACAGTGTGATTTGTACCAGATATTGCCATATTCCCAATAGGAGGCCTACAATGTGCAGGTCTCCACTTGGTGGGTTGAATTTGAGTAAAAAACAATGACATGGAAGCCCAGTTTAGTTTTTGAAACCGTTTTCCTATATAGAAGGTTGTAGAAGCTAAGACTATTCCTCTGTACACACATTTTGTGTATATCAGCTACAAAGACTAGCTGATAGCAACTGACCTATTTGGTTATTAAGGCCATTTGCATAGTGGATGTTCTCAAAGGCAATAACATGCAGCTTAGAGAGGGCCCACATCCTACCACAATTGCCCTCATCTCCTTATCCCATATCTTCTCACAGTCTCCTGCTCTTCTGATCTTTGTTTTGCTAGACCCCTAACCTACTGGGTATTCCATTTGTCTGCCCTTAGAGCCACACATTTCCTAACTCTGTGCTATTTCTCTTCTAGCAGAAAGTTAATGACCAAGTGCATTGACCTAAAATGTGTGCACTGAGGTCTGGGACAATTGGCTTTGCTATTATTTTCAGAGGCACCTCTCTGGGTCTTAAGTGGTATAGCTGTCCATTTTCAGCTTCAACTCAGATCCTACACCAACCCTTTACTGAAAAAAATTCCCCCCCTTTCCCCTTTAGTCATCTGGCCATAAAGAGTGAACTGATAATTTTGTCACCAGTTCAATAACAGCAGGTGACTGGAAAAGATAAGGGACTCTGTGTGTGTGTGTGTGTGAGAGAGAGAGAGAGAGAGAGAGAGAGAGAGAGAGAGAGAGAGACAGAGAGAGAGAGAGAGAGAGAGAGAGAGAGAGAGAGAGAGAGAGAGAGAGAGAGAGAATGTGCGTGTGTACCTGTGGAAGTCAGAAGTCAACACTGATTGTGTACCCCAGCTGTTCTCTACCTTAATTCTCATCTTTCACAGAATCTAAGCTCACCAACTCAGTGAGCATATCTGGTCAGAAAACTCTGAGGAACCTCCTGAACTCCCCAGGACTGGGAACGCAGGTATGTGCTTCTGAACCCAGCTTCATGCATGAGCGTTGAGGATTGGGCCAACACTTCACCAGTTAGCCATCTCCCCAGCCCTGCCATCTACTTCTTAAGCTTACTGAACTTAGTTTCCCCATCCACGATACACCTGTTTTATCCAGATAGCCCCCATGCATCTAGAACTTGGAGAGTTGGTCTCACAGAGCCCAGTTTCTGACAAATGTCTAGCCCCATGCTCAAGGGGATCCCATGGGTAGGTGCACTGAAAATAGGAGATGTACTTTTTGTATCATTCTCTGCTACAAATGATTCACAAAGATTGCAGATTAAATCAGTAAGAAATCACAGTTAAATATATGCTTCCCCATACCAACAAGGAAGGGAAAAATAGAAGACCAGGTGTGTGTAGATACTCACACTCCACATCTGCTTTTTCTACATCCCATTTCCACGTGATTTTAGCCCACATGGATCCTTGCCTCTTCTGGCCTTGCTCTCCTGTTTCTAACCCTAAAACTAATGGGGATTAGAATAATTTATGCAATCCACCATGTCTCCTCCTCTGTATTCATTACCGTGTTTCACCCTCCTCACCCACTTCCTGTCTCAGGGACTGTTTTTGTTATCTTGGTCTGCTTTGTGCTGCTATAGCACAGTAACTAAGATGGGGTGATGTATCAAGGGTGGGATTTTGTTTCTTACAATTCCAAAGACTGGTAAATTCTAGATCTATTCTCTGACATTTGGGGAGGGTATCCTCAATTAACTGGTTAAAAGGCGGGAAACAATGACTTCTTGTCGCATTTCTCTGTTAGAGTACCCATTTCCTTGACAGGTAAAGTACTCTCATTGTCTGATTGTGCCCTAAATGGCCAAAGTCTTAATATTACGTTGGTAGCTCTTGAATTTTGGTGAGGAAGCTTTAAAATCACAGCACCTGGAAAGACAAAGACTGAACAAATTAGTGTATAATTTAATTAATGAGATGCACACCCACCCCTTGCTATTTATAGATACAATCCTAGGAAGGTACCCCGTGCCCCAGTCATGCACTGTATGTATTAAATAAGTCACCATTTAAACACTCCCTATCTCTGATTTTCTTTTTTGGTTGGATTTCATACCGCTCCCCTTCCTCGACTTTGAAATGAAAAAAATCTCCCTTTGTTTTCTAGTGGTAAACAGGAGATGGAGGAGCAAGCTAAACATTGTCTGCAGGGGGCCAGCGGAAGTTCTGATTCAGGTGAAGACATGGGCAAAGTCCCTCAGCTGCTAACAGCATGGCTGTAACACTGTGCATAGGGAAGCTAGCAGCTAAAGAGCCAGGTCGACCAGGGCTAAAGTTTCAATTTCCCAGATGCCAAGGAGGTATGCTTAGGCAATTGTTCCATGTGTAAATCTCGTGATGCTCACCTGTACATGGTGATGACATGTTCCATCGCGTGGGGCAAGCCATGTTAGTCAGCCTTCTGCTGTAGCATACCAAAGTAAACAAGCAATATAGAGGAGAACTTGACCTTGGCTCATGTTTTCTGAGGCTTCAGTCCGTGATCAGTTGGTTCTGTTGTGTTTGGACCTTTAGCAAGGCAGCATCTTGTGCCAGACTAAGGCCAATTACCTCAGGCTGAGAAAGAAGAACTGGAAATGGGAAGAGACTGAGGTCCCATTGTCACCTTTAAGAGCATGGTCCCAGTGACCTCCAACCTCCCACTGGTTCTGCCACTTCACAGTGTCATCAATCTAGGGACTAAGACTTTAGCATGTAGTCCTTCCTGCGACATCGGAGATACAAATTATAATAATGAGTCCTTAAATTAAATAATATTTTTAATTTGCTTAGTACATAGCCAGCATAAATACTTGATTCATTCATCATCCCAGGAAAGAATTTCCATCTAATGAGTTATGGAACATTCAAGTACCTAGATCTATTGCCTTTGAATTTATTCTCCTTATGAAAACATTTATTGAAAGCTTACTATGTTTCAGGTACAGAACGAGACTCCAATGCCTCGGAAGAGGACAGACAGAAGCCCACAGTCTCATAGTCTTATGATAGAATCCAAATTGAAAGGTACAGAAAAAAAGGACTAATCGCTGCTCATCGTTAGATTATTAAAATTAAAATTTCACCAGTTGTTCCAATAATGTCTTTTAGGCAATAAAGAGCCACTTCAGAATCTCATCTTCCATTTACTTGCTACATCGGCTTAGTTTCCTAGAAGCCGGAGCAGAATTTTGGCCTTTGTGACTTTTGCAACCTTGCCATCGTTAAGCTTAACATCAGGTTCTTTGCCGAGCACCCTTCATTTGGGGCCAATGAGATATTTCTTTTATGATTAAGCTAAAATCATATATCTTTTCAAAAATATTATCAAAGAAACAGCGCGTTTCTCTCTCTGTCTCATCAGGGAGCACATGGCATTGATTTATCTTCACGGCAAAGTTACACTATCCTCCTTTGGTATTTATCAGTGTTATTGAGAGTTTATTTGATACTAAGTAAGTATCCCATTGCTCATCAACCTTTAGCCATCAATACATAATTATTTAATTTATCAGTTTATTCATATATCTGTACAAGATCCTTAGTTTTCTTTTATTGAATGGGCCTTGTATGTTGCTGTCAGAATTTTGATACTCCAAATTTGTTCAGGATGACCAGGGGCATTTTTCTCTTTTTTTGGGGGGGGGGATTAATTTTTTATTGATTTTTGTTAGCTCTACATTTTTCTATGTTCCCCTCCCTGCCTCTCTCCCCCTTCAATCATCTCCCCATTTTTTAAATTCACTTTATTTAGAGCCTTTATACCACTTCCAGAGCTCCATTCCACTTCTTGCTTCATGTTTCAGGGCCCTCTTGTCCTTTATTGTCACCTTTCTCTGTCTCCCATCCAACACACACATCTTCTGAACAGTGGCTTCTTAGGAGTCCTTAGTGGAGAATGGTAATTAACAGCAAGATGGTGGTATGCCAATCACTCTTGGGATGTTGCTGCTTTCTATAACCATTCAGCAGAGAGGGAAGAGAGCGGTCCTGTGATAGACTTAGCTTCAGCTGAAGAAGAAAGGAGGCTTTGGTTTGCTCTGAAGAAGTCTAGGGGGCTACAGTCAAGAGAAGAGCAATGCCTTGTGGATAGTATCAATAACAAATGCTGAGCGGCTGGGATAGGCAGATGTGTAAAGACGATAGAGAGGGCCATGGCCTGTCCATCAGTCTACGATGCCCATAGACAGCAGAGCCCATAGACTTTTTGATTATTGTAGCTCTGTGAGATCATGAAGTTATATCTGCTGATTATTTTTCCCTGTCAAGAATAGGAAGGATTTCTATATCGCCCCCTCCGCAAACGCCCCCAAATTCTAGCTATCTCTCCCAGTATTCACTCCTACCCCTCCCTGATCCCGCTTGTTCCTATTCCCACCTGCCCCCAGTCTACCTGCAAAGATCTGTTCTATTTCCCCTTCCCAAGGAGGTTCATGTGTCCTCTCTGGAGCCTCATTACTACTTAGTCTCACTGGATCTATGAACTGTGGCATGGCTACTCTTTACTTAACAGTTAATACCCACCCATAAGTGGCTATAAGTGAGTATTACATGTGTCTTTCTGATCTCAGTTACTTAATTTAGGATGATTTTTTTTTAGTTCCAGCAATTTTTCTGCAAATTTCATAATGTCATTGATTTAGCAGTAGAGTAACACGCCATTGTATAGTTGTACCACATTTTCTTTATCCATTCTTCAGCTGAGAGACATCTAGATGGTTTTCAGATTGTGCAGTGGAACTCCCTGGAATCTGAAAGTGGCCTTAGCAAAGACTCTTAGTAATGAGGAATATGGAGCCCAAACTGTCCATCTTCTATAATCAAGAAAGGCTCCTAGCAGTGGGTCTGAGATATCAACCTAGTCAAATAGCTTTCAATCTACAATCTTTCATGCCTGAAATGTGCTGGGGTAATGGTGGGGCAGAACTTGTGGGAGTGGCCAACCAATGGCTGGTCCATGTTGAGGCCCACAGTATGTGAGGGAGCCCAAACATGAACCTGCCTGGATAGCCAGGAACCAGTGGCAGGACAGCCGAGAGACACAAGATAGAACCAAACATAACTGGTTTAAAAACAAGTTAATGAAATGATTCCTAATGATATTCTGCTAACTCATAGATCAGTGCCTGGCCCAACTCTCATCAGAGAGACATTATGCAGCAACTAATGACAGCAGATGTAGAGATCCACAGTCAAATCCTAGGCAAAGTGAGGGGATCCATATAGGAAGGGGGGGATGTAGGAATGTAGGAATCAGAGGGGTCAAGGACACCATGAGAATATGGCCTAAAAATCAATTAAGTAGGGCTAATAGGGCTCATAGAGATAGAAGTGACAAACATGGACCCTGTGTGGGCCTGAATTAGGTCCATATTTTAAGGCTGTGTAGTTTGGAATTCTTGTGGGATTCCCAACAGTGGGAGTGAGAGGAGTCTGTGACTCTATTACCTGCTCTTGGAGCACTTTTCCTCCTACTGGATTGTTTCATCCAGCTTTAATATGAGAATTTGTGCCTAATATTATTGCAATTTGCTCTACCATGTTCAGTGGATGTCTGTTCATTTTTGGAACGAAAAGGGAGGAGGAATGGACCTAGGGGAGAAGTAGGGAGGGACTAAGAAGAGTAGAAGGAGGAACAACTCAAATTGGGATATAATGTATAAGAGAAGAATTTTAAAAGTCTTACGGGGGGCTGGAGAAATGGTTCAGTGGACCTGAGTCCAATTTCCAGCACCCACTTGGTGACTCACAACCATCTGTAATGGAATCGGATTCCCTCTTTTGGTGTACATGAAGACAGAGTACCCATATACATAAAATAAATAAATAAATTTTAAAAAAATGATCTTAAAAACAAAAAAAAGACTAGGAAGGGTTCCCAAACTTGTAGACTAAGAAAATAAACTCAGAAAATCTACATCTCTACCCACATGGAAAGTATAGTGTATACAAATAACTATGAACTTATATAGGAGAATAAATTATACTTTTATTTCTCAATAGTTAAATATTAACAGGAAGTCTTCTAAAACCAGATGTTCATATGTTATTCCCTATTTCATTGGGTTCCCAAAGATTTCAAAACATGTATATACCAGAGAACATATATTATACAATATGGTAGTTTTTATTCATTTATTAATTCATTCACTCAAGAATACATATATATAACATATTTTATTAGCTGCCAATAACTAGGCTTCTGTTATACAAATACATTTATATTTCAATATGGCATATAATTTTACACACATATAACCATTACTTAACCATAAATACTCAAAATTATCCATATAGTAAGCAATAACATAAGATTTACATAATGCACATTTGTATGTTTGTATTATCACTTTACTTCTTTAAATAATTGTTATAATTTAAGCTATGTTTATGGTTGATGCTTAAGTGTTATTCACATACATATCATCTGGTGTATTTTTATCATTTCTGTATTACAGAAAAGGAATTGAAATTCAGATGCTGTTAATGAAATTTTGAAATCAAACTATTATTCATGACTAAGTTTAATCTGTTTTATTGTAATGAAGTTGGGTTTTTTTCTAAAGCCAATGGGGTTTAGTATTGAACTAAATCCTAAAGCTGTCTGATGCTGAATTGTGTGTTCTTTAATCCAGAAGTGGCCTTCAAGTCCCTGGGTTGGCCCGCTGTGTAATTCTAATGGTCTCACCCCCAGTCTTTTCCTTTTATTCTTTTCTCTATTTTAGCAGCTTAGTTGATATTCACAGTCTCCAGGAATTTGAAGACAGATTTCACGTCTGTTAGTAAAGCAATGTAGAGTTTGAAATGGTGGAATGGATATACAATATCTTGTATAGAAATTTGAAGAAGACAAAGTCACTTAGAAAGTGTCTGTATCAAAAAGGTGAAACATTCTGTTTTGATGTGAAGTGCATTGTGGTTAGGAAGTATAGCACTTGCCAATTAAAACACTCATTTCTTCATCACTAGGAGAACTAGAAATTCTCTTCCAAGTGTGATGGTTGTAAGCAACATAATGTTAAAAACAAAAACAAAAAACCCAAGGCCAATTCCACATAAGTTATTGGTAAACACTGCATGGAAATTTAGCTGTATCAAGGGGCATTTAGGTGGTTTCCAGGTTCTGGCTATGACAAATAATACAAGTTTGTACATTATAACCTTTTTATGATACAGCTTGGTAATCAAACAAAGCTGATAGTTGTCTTGAATGCCTTGAATACCTGAAAGGTCCTTGAAACACATAAGTTTCAGAGACCAAATGATATCAAATAGCTATTGTCCACTGTGGGTTTGATCTAGAAATCATAATATATAACAGGAACATGGTTGCTAGAATTAATTCAATAGAAGAACAGAGTTCTAAGAAGGCCATTCTTTCATTGTCTGTGCTGCTGGGGTTGTATTTAGGAAGTGGTCTCCTGTGCCAATGCGTTCAAGTGTACTTTCCACTTTCTCTTCTATGAGGTTCAATGTGGCTGGTTTTATGTTGAGGTCTTTGACCCATTTGGACTTGAGTTTTGTGCACAGTGATAGATATGTATTTATTTTCATTCTTCTACATATGGATATTCAGTTATGCCAGCACCATTTGTTGAATATGCTTTCTTTTCTCCATTTTATACTTTTGCTTCTTTGTCAAAGATCAGGTGTTCGTGGGTGTGTAGATTGATATCTGGGTCTTCAATTCAGTTGCATTGATCCTCCTGTCTGTTTCTATGCCAATACCAGGCTGGTTTCAGTACTGTAACCCTGTAGTAGAGAAACAAGTAATAAATGGGACCTCCTGAAACTGAGAAAATTCTGTAAAGCAAAGGACATGGTCAACAAGAGAAAACGGCAGCCTACAGAATGGAAAAAGAGCTTCTCCAACCCCACATCAGACAGAGAACTAATCTCCAAAATATACAAAGAACTTAAGAAACTAGTCATCAAAAGAGCAAATAATCCAGTAAAAAATGGAGTACAGACCCAAGCAGAGAATTCTCAACAGATGAATCTAAAATGACTGAAAGATACATAAGAAAATGCTCAATATCCTTAGCCATCAGAGAAATGATGAGAAAACAACTCTGAGATTCCCTTTTATACCTGTAAGAATGGCCAAGATCTAAAACATTGATGACAGCTTATGCTGGAGAGGATGTGGGGTAAAGGGAACACTTGTCCATTGGTTGTAAGAGTGAAAACTGATCCAGCCACTTTGAATTTCAGTATGGCGAATTTTAGAAAAATAGCAAAGAACCTATCTCAAGACCCAGCAACACCACTTTTGGGTAAATACCCAAAGGATGCTCAATCATACTACAAGTACATGTGCTCAATTATGTTCATAGTAGCATTATTTGTCATAGCCAGAACCTGGAAACCACCTAAATGTCCCTTGACTGAAGAATGGGTAAGGAAAATATGGTACATTTACACAATGGAGTACTGCACAGCAGAAAAAAAAAAGATTGACATCTTGAAATTTGTGAGCAAATGTATGGATCTAAAAAACATCATATTGAGTGAGGTAACTCAGACACAGAAAGACAAATATAATATGTACTCATTCATAAGTGACTTTTAGACATAAAGCAAATACAATTTACAATCCCAGTGATCACAAAGAGGATACTAACAGAGACATACATGGATCTAATCTACATGGGAAGTAGAAAAAGACTAGATCTGAGTAAATTGGGAGCATGGGGACATATGGGAGAGAGTAGAAGGGGAGGGTAGAGGAAGGGGAGGGGAGAAGAGGAAAATGTTTAACTCAATGAAAACAATTTATATAAAAAGGCCATTCTTATATATTGTGAAGGCTGCAATGAAGAACAGAGTAAAATGTCTTATTTTCAAAATACTGTTGTATCTCATGGATTCTAAGGTAGCAACTAGAAAACAGATGCATACTGATGAGTCAATATTTAGTGATTTAGTCTTGGTCCTTGATGGAGGAGGGTTATCTGTCTATTGTGTTATTTTCATTGGTCAATAAAGAGACTGTCTTGGCCCTTTGATAGGACAGAAAATTAGGTAGGCGGAGTAAACAGAATAGAATGCTGGGAAGAAGGGAATTGAGGCAGACACCATGGAGCCAGCCACCAGGTCAGACATGCTGAATCTTTCCCGGTAAGCCACACCTTGTGGTGCTATACAGATTATTAAAAATGGGTTAATCAAGATGTGAGAGTTAGTCAGTAACTAACTCTCTAGAGATAATGGGCCAGGCAGTGCTTAAATGAATACAATTTGTGTGTTGTTATTTCTGGGACTAAGCTAGCCATGCAGGAGCCAGGCGGGATGAAAAGCAGGCCTGCCCGCAGCCCCTTACTACAGGTCCTGGTTTTTATGGAACCTGCTCACCCCTGCATCTCAATGCCATCAGAATGTTGGCATCACTAGCATTTCAGTTCTTTCTTTCACTCGTTCTCTTACCTTCTACCAAAGTGTAACTCAGAATGAGAATGTGACTGAGAACTATCTCCTCCCATCTTATATGCATCTTATATGGGCTGAGATTAAAGGTGTACACCACTGGGATTAAAGGTATGCACCACCCGGTTTCTATGGCAACTAGTATGTCTACTGGAGTGAAAGGTGCGTGTCATTGTGGATACTGGGATTAAAGGTGTGTGTTACCATTACCTGGTCTGTAAGGCTGACCAGTGGGACCATTTTACTCTCAGATCTTCAGGCAGTCTTTATTTATTAAAATACAACTGAAATGCCACAACAGTCTAATTTTGTCAAGAGGATGAATATTAATAACTTTTATCAATTATACTCCAATGTAACTCAAATAATGAGGCCATCTAGTATAGTAGATACTCATGAGTCATGAGATCTTGGATTACATCAATAGAATCTCACCTCAAACACCCTTCTAAATTTGAAAATAAATTATAAAGATGTAGTGATTGTGTTGTTCACAATTCAGCTAAGTCATAGCCAAATGAAAACAATGACCATCACAACTCAGACGAAGGCACCAGTATCTGGGATATCTATGACTAGCAATAATCAAGAGAAAACACCATTGCAAGAAGCATCTTGGTTTTGAAGAAAATCAGTTATTAAGATGTTTCACAAAACTGAATAAATATGGCGACTGTAATCTCTAAGAGGTGGGACACAGCGCATTTTTCTTTACATTGCTGTGTTGTGATTTTCAGTTTTATTTCTAGGCTTATAAATTAATTTGTTTTTGAGAAATAATTTTTAAGCCACTTGAATACTATATTAGAATGAGCTATAAAGTATAGTCTAAACTTGGTTCACTTTTTAAACAAATTGACTTGCTGTTTTTAAATGAAAAGAGAGAGGTTTTCGAGTCTGACCGAATTGAGTTCAAATTTTATCTGCTACATTCTGGGTATGAATCCCTGAAAAACATTTCCTTTATTCGTGCTTCACTTCACTCATTCATAAAATGTGTGATCATAACATCTTCTCAGCGTCACTGTTCATCTATTCCATTTGCCCACCCAATAAATATTTAGGGAGTATCGGTCCTGATGCAGATGTCATTCAGGCAGTAAATTTGTCACTATCTTTTCTTTTAAAAAGCTTACAGGTTTGGGAGTTACAAAGCCAAATCATTATTAAACTATTCCACAAATATTTTAGCACAGACCCTGATAAACATCTTGAATGAAAAGCACAGGGAATTCTGACAGAGTAGACTGAGGGGAGGGCTGTTGCAGTGAGGGATGAGTATGAATTAGGAAGTGAGCATTGACTCCAAACAATGCTCTAAGAAGAGGAGGTGGTGTGTGAAACTGCTCTGGGTTGGGAGAAAGAAGTGGCCTTTAAGACTCCAGGGTCAGGAGCAGGGGTGCTGGGAGGGGTGGCCTCTGACGGGAAATGAAACTGGGGTAGTGATACAGACAAAATTATAAAAGCTGTGCAAAGAAGTGCCTGACATTTTCTCACATTTTAGGCATGCATGGGACATAACTGAGTTGAAATTTTGATGTGGTTTGCAGTGTGCAAACTAATCACAGAGAGTTAAGGTGGACCCTTGAAAGACCCATTAAGACCTTGACCCAAGAGAGTAACATTGAAGATAGAAAAAAGTAGTTCTAGAACAATCAGACAGTTACACTGAATGTAGTGAAGGAGTAAGTGTAGAGGAAGAAGAAGGTCTCATGGATAGGATTTGCAGATTTCTGACTTGCCCCATCAGATAGATGGTGGTTTACACCTTAAATGTGGAGATGTGGTATCTTTTCTCATTAATTGTTGCTATTGCTTGTGCAAGAGGGGTATATGAGAGGGTTGATAATGGAAAAGGAAGGGAATGATGTAATCCTGTTATAATCACAAAAAAAAACACAGATAATTTGAAAAAGAGTAGAGCCTTGAAAAGAAGAATGTCTGGGGATTGAGGGTAGTAATAATTCTTGAATGTAGTTTAAAGCTGATAGCATAGGAATTGCTCTTTGTTGTGCCACTACTAGACCAACCAACTGGGTAGGTAGATACAAGTCTATCTACCAAAATGTGCATATAAGACTAAAGATATGAACTTGGGAAACATTAGCTATAGTTGCCTATTAGAACCAATGTATTGAAAGATGAATTCAGGGGCCGATGAGATAGCTCAGTAGGTAAAGGCATTTACCACTAAACCTGACAACTTGAGCTCAAACTTCAGGACAAACACGGTGGAAAGAGAGAACCAAATTCTAAATTCTACAAGATGACCTCTGACTTCCAAATACCTGCTGTGTCATGCACACACATACACACACACACACACACACACACACACACGAGAGAGAGAGATAAAGAGAGAGAAATCAATTAGAGCAATTAAATATGTGATGAAAGATAAGTTTTCCTAGAAAAAAAAGCAGGATGAGAGGAAGGATGCCCAAATGTTGTATAATATTAGTTTAATTATATAAAGATGTGTTACATTTGTTTATGCTGCAGATTATTACTTTAACCATGTAAAGGTGTATTACATTTGTTGTTTTGCATTCGTTTAATTATGAAAAGCTGTTTTACCTTTCCTGTCTAAGGCATTTGATTGGTGTAATAAAGAGCTGAATGGCCAATAGCTATGCAAGAAAGGATAGGCAGGGCTGCCAGGTAGAAAGAATAAATAGGAGAAGGAACCTAGGCTCAAGAGAAGAGAAATCTAGAATAGTGGGAATGAGAGAAGAGAGATGAGGGAGGGGGCTGGGACCAGAAGCCAGGCAGCTGCCAGCCAGTCTAACATGAGAAGCAGTGAAAGTAAAATAAATGGAAGGACAAAAGGTTTAAAAAGAAAAAAACCGAGTCAAAAGGTAAAGAGAATTGCTGGGTCTTGAGGGAGGTTGACTCCCAGTTTCCTGAGAAACCGCCACACTGATTTCCACAGTGGCTGCACAAGTTTGCATTCCCACCAACAATGGATGAGAGTTCCCCTCTCTCCACATCCTCTCCAGCATAGGCTATCATTGGTGTTTTTGACTTTACCTAATCTGACAGGTGAAAGATGGTATCTCAAAGTGGTTTTGATTTGCATTTCCCTGATCGCTAAGGAGGTTGAGCACGACCTTAAATGTCTTCTGGCCATTCGAAGTTCATCTGTTGAGAATTCTCTGTTCAGTTCAGTACCCCATTTTTTAATTGGGTTAATTAGAGTTTTAGTGTCTAGTTTCTTGAGTTCTTTGTATATTTTGGAGATCAGACCTTTGTCGGATGAGGGGTTGGTGAAGATCTTCTCCCAGTTAGAAGGCAGCCTTTTTGTCTTACTGACAGTGTCCTTTGCTTTACAGAAGCTTCTCAGTTTCAGTAGGTCCCATTTATTCATTGTTTCTCTTATTGTCTGTGCTACTGGGGTCCTACTTAGGAAGAGGCCTCCTGTGCCTATATCTTGTAGATTACTTCCCACTTTCTCTTCTATCAGGTTCAAAGTGGATGGATTAATGTTGATGTCTTTAATCCATTTGGACCTGAGTTTTGTGCATGGTGATAGATATGGATCTACTTTCATCCTTCTACAGGTTGACATCCAGTTATGCCAGCACCATTTGTTAAAGATGCTTTCCTTCTTCCATTGTATACCTTTAGCTCCCTTGTCAAAAATTAGGTGCTCATAGGTTTGTGGGTTAATATCCGGGTCTTCTATTCGATTCCAAAGGTCGATTTCTCTGTTCTTATGCCAATACCAAGCTGTTTTCAATACTGTAGCTCTGTAATAGAGTTTGAAGTCAGGGATGGTAATGCCTCCTGAAGTTCCTTTATTGTATAAGATTGTTTTGGCTATCCTGGGTTTTTTGTTTTGCCATATAAACTTGATTATTGTTCTCTCAAAGTCTGTGAAGAAGTTTGATGGGATTTTGATGGGGATCGCATTGAATCTATAGATTGCTTTTGGTAGAATTGCCATTTTTACTATGTTGATTCTCCCAATCCAAGAGCAGGGGAGGTCTTTCCATTTTCTGGTATCCTTCTCAGTTTCTTTCTTCAAAGACTTAAAGTTCTTGTCAAATAGGTCTTTCACTTCCTTGGTTAGAGTAACCCCAAGATATTTTATGCTATTTGTGGCTATCGTGAAAGGTGATGTTTCTCTGATTTCCCTCTCTGCTTCTTTATCCTTTGTGTATAGGAGGGCCACTGATTTTTTGGAGTTGATCTTGTATCCTGACACGTTACTAAAGGTGTTTATCAGCTATACGAGTTCTTTGGTAGAGTTTTTGGCGTCACTTATGTACACTATCATATCGTCAGCAAATAACGAAAGTTATTTCCTTTCCAATTCGAATCCCCTTGATCTCCTTATGTTGTCTTATTGCTATTGCTAGAACTTCAAGCACTATATTGAAGAGGTATGGAGAGAGTGGACAGCCTTGTCGTGTTCTTGATTTTAGTGGAAAGGCTTTGAGTTTCTCTCCATTCAATTTGATGTTAGCTGTCGGCTTGCTGTATATTGCTTTTATTATATTTAGGTATGATCCTTGTATCCCCAGTCTCTCCAACACCTTTATCATAAATGGGTGTTGAATTTTGTCAAATGCTTTTTCAGCATCCAATGAAATGATCATATGATTTTTTTCTTTCAGTTTATTTATATGATGGATTACATTGATAGATTTGCATATGTTGAACCAGCCCTGCATCTCTGGGATGAAGCCTGCTTGATCATAATGGATAATTTTTCTAATGTGTTCCTGGATTCGGTTTGCCAGGATTTTATTGAGAATTTTCGCATCGATGTTCATGAGTGAGATTGGCCTGTAATTCTCTTTCTTGGTTGTGTCTTTGTGTGGTTTTGGTATTAGGGTAACTGTAGCTTCATAAAAGGAGTTTGGCAATGATTCTTCTGTTTCTATATTGTGGAATACATTAAGGAGTAAAGGTATTAGCTCTTCCTGGAAGTTCTGGTAGAATTCTACATTGAAACCATCTGGTCCTGGGCTTTTTTTGGTAGGGAGATTTCTGATAACAACTTCTAATTCTTCACGACTAACAGGTCTATTTATATTGTTCACCTGTTCTTGGTTCAACTTTGGTATATGGTACTTATCTAAAAAAAATGTCCATTTCTTTTACATTTTCCAACTTTGTGGCATATAAACTTTCGTAGTAAGATCTAATGATTCTCTGAATTTCCTCTGTGTCTGTGGTTATGTCCCCCTTTTCATTTCTGATCTTATTAATTTGCATGTTCTCTCTCTGCCGTTTGATTAGTTTGGATAGGGGTTTGTCAATCTTATTGATTTTCTCCAAGAACCAGCTTTTTGATTCATTGATTCTTTGGATTGTTTTCTGTATTTCTATTTTGTTGATTTCAGCCCTCAGTTTGATTATTTCCAGTCTTCTACTCCTCCTGGGTGAATCAGCTTCTTTTTTTTCTAGAGCTTTCAAGTGTGCTGTTAAGTCTCCCATGTGTGCTTTCTCTGTTTTCTTTATTTGGGCACCTATTGCTATGAACTTTCCTCTTAGCACTGCTTTCATAGTGTCCCATAGGTTTGAGTATGTTGTGTCTTTGTTTTCATTAAATTCAAGGAAGACTTTAATTTCTTTCTTAATTTCGTCCTTGACCCAGGGGTGATTTAGTAGTTGACTGTTCAACTTCCATGAGTTTGTTGACTTCCTGGGGGTAGCATTGTTGTTGAATTCTAATTTTAATCCATGGTGATCTGACAAGACACAGGTGGTAACTAATATTTTTTTGTATCTGTGGTAGTTTGCTTTCTTACCGAGTATGTGGTCAATCTTCGAGAAGGTTCCATGAACTGCAGAGAAGAAGGTATATTCTTTCCTATTTGGGTGGAGTGTTCTATAGATGTCTGTTAAGTCCATTTGATTCAATACCTCCAATAAATCTCTTAATTCTCTGTTTGGTTTCTGTCTGATTGACCTGTTCATTGGTGAGAGAGGAGTGTTGAAGTCTCCTACTATTAGCGTGTGTGGTTTGATGACTGCCTTGAGTTCTAGAAGAGTTTCTTTTACATATGTGGGTGCCTTTATATTAGGGGCATAGATATTCAGGATTGAGACTTCTTCCTGATGAGTTGTTCCTGTTATGAGTATGAAATGTCCATCTCCATCTCTTCTGATTGATTTTAGTTTGAAGTTGATTTTGTTAGATATTAGAATGGCCACACCCGCTTGTTTCTTAGGTCCATTTGCTTGGAAAACCTTTTCCCAACCCTTTACTCTGAGTAGGTGTCTGTCTTTGTGGTTGAGGTGCATTTCTTGTAAACAGCAGAATGTTGGATCCTGTTTTCGTATCCAATCTCTAAGTCTGTGCCTCTTTATAGGTGAATTGAGTCCATTGATATTAAGAGATATTAATGACCAGTGGTTGTTGACTCCGGTCATTTTTTTTGGGGTAGTAGAGTGTATGTGTTTTCCTTCTTTGGGTTGTGCTAGTGAAGGGTCGCTAGATGTCTGAGTTATTGTATGCAGTGTTGGCAATGTTGGATTCCTTGGGATGTAATTTTCCTTCTAATATTCTCTGTAAGGCTGGATTAGTAGTTACGTATTGCTTAAATTTGTTTTTATCCTGGAATATTTTGTTTTCTCCATTGATAGTGAATGAAAGCTTGGCTGGGTATAGTAGTCTGGGCTTGCATCCATGGTCCCTTAGTTTCTGCAGTACCTCTATCCAGGACCTTCTGGCTTTCATGGTTTCCATAGAGAAGTCTGGTGTAAGTCTGATAGGTTTTCCTTTATAGGTTACTTGACCTTTTTCCTTTGCAGCTCTTAATATCCTTTCTTTAATCTGAATGCTTTATGTTTTGATTATTATATGGTGAGGGGATGTTTTTTCTGATCCAGTCTATTCGGTGTTCTGTATGCTTCTTGCACCTTCATAGGAATATCACTCTTTAGGATGGGAAAGTTTTCTTCTATAATTTTGTTGAATATATTTTCTGGACCTTTGATCTGCAATTCTTCTCCTTCTTCTACTCCTATTATTCTTAGATTTGGTTTTTTTATTATGTCCCAGATTTCCTGAATGTTTTGTAATGAGAATTTGTTGGATTTGCTGTTTTCTTTGGTCAGGGCTTTTATTTTCTCTATGGTGTCTTCATACTCTGAGATTCGTTCTTCTGTCTCTTGTATTCTATTGGTTATGCTTGTTCCTGAAGTCTCTGTTTGTTTACCTAGATTTTCCATATCCAGCCGGCCCTCGGTTTGTGTTTTCTTCACTGCCTCCATTTCAGTTTTCAATTCTTGAACTGATTCCATTACCTGTTTGATTGTTTTTTCTTGGTTTCCCAGGGTATCATTTACGAATTTACTCATTTCTTCAAACTTTTTGTTAATTTGTCTTCCATTTCTTTACTCATTTCTTCCATCTTTTTGGTATATTTCTCTTCTATTTGTTTAAGAGAGTTATTCATACCCTGTTTAAGAGACTCTATTGCTCTCATAATGACACTGTTTTCCACCTCTTCCGGAATAGGGTGCTCAAGTCCTTCTGTCGTAAGATCGCTGGGATCTGGTGTTTTCAGGTTGTTTTTCAGATTATTGGAGGAATTCTTGCCTTGGTGCCTGCCCATCTCTTCCTTCAGATGCTCTCCAATGACTCTTCCCTCTGCTGGGTCTTCTTCTACTGGATTAGTGCCCCTTGCTATCCAGGAATCACTTTGCCTGCAGCCTTAGCTTGCTGCAGGCAGGCTATTAGAACAGAGGGACTTCCTTCCCTTTGCACTCACCGCCTGTCTGGCCCGCGGTGCCCACCCCGGCTGAGATGGAGGAATTTAAGCCCCGAAAAAGGGAGAGGGGAGGGTAGGGGTTCCAGGCAGAAAGCTGGGATGGCGTAGCAGGAGAGAGGGTTTAGGTGGGGGAAGCTGCCCCTTTGGAGTAGCCAGGGAGATACGGATGGTGGGAATATTGTGTGTTCCCTAACTGGACTTGTATGGCGATCAGGAACAACACACTTACCCCTCCATTGTATCTTCTGGTACAGGATCAGAGCCCCTCACTGGTCAGAAGTCTCCCTGCCTGCAGTCTTAGCTTGCTACAGGCCGGCTATCAGAACAAAGGGACTCCCTTCCCTTTGCATTCACCGCCTGTCCCGGCCCGTGGTCAAATTAAATTCTTAATTATGCTTCATAGTTAACACTGGTGTGCAGCTGAAGAGCACTGGGCATAGCAAAGGTTAGTGCAAGCATTTCTATTAGCGGACTCACTGCTTCTCAGGAGACACTCAGATACGAAGAGCAGACAAACTGGCATGTGATGCTCTATTCACACTGGCAAGTACATAGCTCTTCTCTGAGCCAAGTCTGATTCCTATTGTCCGGATCTATTGAAATCTAATTGAACACTAAACGAATTGTCTATATTCAAGGTTTATGACAACGATTTCATCTAAGTACACTTGGTGAAATCATCTGCAAACATCAAGATTATTAACATGTCCACCACTTCACATGATTTTCCTTTTTCTGGTGGTGAAAATATTGAAGATCTACTCTCAGGAACATTCAGTCACACAATGAATTGATTGCCATCCTGAACATTATGTTTCAAGAGCTTATTCATCCTATTATTAAAACTTTGTACATATTGTCCAAAATCTCCATATTGCTCTCAATTTTTGACCATACGTAAAATACTTTTTGACTTTCTTGTTTCGATGACTTTAAGTTGTTAGACTGTTGTTAGACTCTGCAGACTCTGCACATAGTTGAAATCGTACAGTACCTTCTTTTTCTAAGCATGGCTTATTTCACTTTGCACAGTATCTTCTAGGTTCATCCATGTTATATCTATCCATTTTGTGTTTTCGAGACTGAATATAGGGTGTGATAATCCCTTTGTCTATTCATGCACTGAGAAGCCGTTATTAACATGGTTAGTTTATTTTCTTTACATACTTAATAGTTGGATTATTTAGTCAGAATGTGTTTTTGAGGAACATGAATACTGTCTTCCAACCAACACTGTTTAAGAAATCATTTCCTTCCCTGTGTCACCCCAAATTTATCTCTTGTAGTTGGACTCAGTCCAGTTCTCTACTCTTTTATTATTGATGCATGTATTCCTATAACCCTTTCATTGGATAAATATACTTAACTTCGTTAACCTGAGACCCAGAGAACTTAAGGAATTGTCCAAGAACAGAAGAAAGGAAATATGTCAGATCCAAGATGAAACCCGGAATGTCAGCTTCCACAGCTGTGTCTTATCCTGAATCAAGTGAGCACCTGATTTGGTAGCTGAATGTTGTCCACCCCCTTTGGGTGCTTCAGAGACAGATTGACTCACTAGAACTGAAGAAGTGAGTAACAGCCACCAATCAAGTAAATATGATAGCTGGCAGTATGACTTCTTAATCCATTATTTAGCAATGCCCATGTATTAGTGACACAATGATAACCCTTCCGAACCTTCTTCGTGTATATCTTTAGTAATTCATCCACTTTGCTGGACTTTGTACTCACCCTACCCTGGCATTACTACTAAGTGCAATTAACCTGAGATGCAAGAAAAGAGCCGCATTAGCTCACTTGCACGTGAACATCTACCAAAGCCAAATTCATATCGTTCACAGCAGAAGAGGAATTGCTGAGGGGCCTGGAAATGGAGATGTGATCATCAAAGGCTTCAGAAGTCCAGCGAGACACAGAGAAGTTTCTGGCGATTGTCTGTGCCGTGTGCACAATACACTTATGAAGCTATTCAAAAGTCCTAAAGGGTAAACTCTCAAAATCATTTGAGATCACACATGTATTAAGTAGATTTAGTTATTCTTCTACAATATAAACATGCATCCAAATATCACATTTTTGTCTCTAAATATAAGTAACATTTGTCAATTAAAAGTAAAAAAAAGTATTTAAAAACCTGGGTTGGTCTGACAAATTAATCATACACTGTCACAAGAGATACTATCTTCATAGAATTTCAGTGATGGTGGTTAATTTACAGACAGAGAGTAGGGGAAAATGAAAAAGAACTCAAATTCAATAGACAGACAGCGCCTCTGTTTCATTAGAACAAAGCTTTTTATAGGAGGAAGACTAAAGCCTCACTAAGCTGTGTTTCCAAGATCCTGACAAGCAGCCACTAGTATCAGATTAATTAATTAATTAATTAATGCTGCAGCACTTAATTGTTTCTGTTCCCACCTGACATTCCAGGGCTGGGACATGATGGTACCTTGTCAGAATGCTGATGCGTCACAGGGCTTCTGAGATCGCAGAGAACGAGTGTCAGACTCCTCCTCTCTTACCTGCACGAACACACTGTCCCTCTTATAATTTGATCAAGATCATATAAGCCAATAATGCTTATCAGCAACTGCTAGATAGAGCATAGTCATAAAGTTATCCCTCAGGTGAAGTGGTGAAGTGCATTCCGAAAGCATGTGTACCTGGAGACAGGTTAATGCAGGCCTTAAACCATTAGTCCTACAAAGCAAAAATACCAATAATAAGGGGAATGTGAAGATAGTGGGTCTGAAATCACCTTGTTTAATAACTGCGACAAAGCCCATGAAGAAAATGGAACTTCAAATTCAAGCAGTCACAATAGTCTATAGAAATGAGCGAGTCTCCTAACTCTAGGTTTAGATTTCCTTATTCAGATTTTCACCTTGGGGACATGATGCTCTCTGTGCCTCCATTTCCTCACTCAAAAGCAAGGTGTATACAGGGAACAATGGCAACCTGATACTGAAGGGGGCCATGGAATAACACAGGCTCACAGCTGCATTAGTTTTACAGGACAGTCAGATTTTCTCAGTTTTTCAGGGTAATAGGGTGAGACCCAGAAGATCTACCACCCATTGTAGGTCACTTCCAGATGCAGACATCATTGCTTGTGATGTAAAGATTTGGGGAAGTCTTGCTATAGGAAACAATGACCAAGGGAAGACTTGTAAGAGAGGGATACAGCTAGAGAATGTTCTGGGACAGGATATATCTAAAAGGTTTACTTTTCACAGTACTTCACATTCTGTAAGGTCCTGGTTCTCAACCAGTGAGTCGTGACCTCCACAAAGACTACTGGAAAAGAGGTATTTATATTATGATTCATTACAATAGCAAAATTGCAGTTATGAAGTAGCACTGAGAATAATTTTATGCTTGGGGTCACTACATCATGGGGAACAGTGTTAAAGGGTTAGGAAGGTTGAGAACCATGTAAATGAACCTATGTGTGTTCATTTCTCTCTGCTCTTGGCTGTAGATGTGAGGTAACCAACTGTTAGAAGTTCTTGCCTGCTTTTTCTACAGTAATGGGACCATAAGAGGAAATAAACTCCTTTCTCTTGTAAGAGTACATTTTTGTCAGTGTATTTTTTTTAACAGTAACAAAAATATACTGGGACACAATCAAAAAGTATTTAGCCTTCAACTATTCCTACACCATTAGAAAATTATGGAACTTGAAGAATTTAAAGAGAAATTTAAATTGGTCAACGCTTTAAGGTCAAAGTAGATACAAACCAGCTCTATTATTAGGATTTGGGAGTGCTTCATGGAGTTTGTGCCAATTAGGGTTTCAGCAGCTACTATCAATGGAGACCTCACATGAAAAAGAGATTAAGGAAAAAGCAGAAAATGTGCGTTTCCATGACTGATACTCCAGGAGGAGGAACCGCTTGCAGGTATCTTGATACAAGTGTTCAGACCTGGGAGCAGAGTTTCTTTCCTTTTTCAGTTTTCTTCCTCTATGATGCCACTACACACCAACAAACGCTGCTGACTCCTGTGCTCTCTCGTGGATTCAGATACAGCAGAACAAAGACTGTCTGCCATTGGTTCCACACAAATTTTAAGAGTGTAGTGAATTAAGCAGAATGGCCAATGTCTACCTCTTAAACATTGACTATGAAAGCGGGGGAGGGGGGGATAGAGGGGTGAATAACCTTCTTGCCTGTTTGTGAGCTCTGCACCTGTCTCAGGATCTCAAGAAAGGAGGGATAGCTTGCTGAGTAGGAAGCTACAATCTGTTTACAAAAATTAAGAAATATATTATTTATACGTTACCTACTGAGGCTACGTAAGATGGTATTCTCGCCTATGAAATGTGTGTGGAAGAGATGTGAGCCCTTCAGTGGTCCTCCATACCCCCACTTAGTCACTGTGTGAGTGGAGAAGGCTCTGTAAGGTGGGGCAAAACAAGGAAATCCTACATGACAGCATGCTTACCTAGAGGGCAGCTGAGACAAAAACCACTTTACAAATGTATTACAGATTTGATATTAGCAAAATGCACACTTCAATAACAAAAAATGACAAAGATTATTCGGCTCAAATGTAGTTAGCTTGTCATGATTAATATTCCCAACCAAACCCATTATTAAAATCTAGCATCACTGTATCTGTTCTCCTGATTTCCATGTATCTATCCCAGTCCTGGACGCCGTCCTGCCTTCCAGGACTGCAGCTGTACACACAATTGATTTCATCTCTACCCCACCCAGGCTATGTCTGTCTCATATTTTTTCAGTATTAGTCTCTTTTAAAAATAAAAATTTTATAGGGTGATAAACTGTTTGGTATGATAAAATATAACAACACCATATATTTGTCAAAACCCAAGTAACTGTACAACACAAAGGCGAATGCGAATGTGATCTGTGGACCTCAGCGGGTAAAAGTGTATCCACAGTGGTTTATCAGTGGTAGAGACTGAACCACGTCAATGCAAGATGCTAAATGGAGAAGAAATTGTGTATTGCGGATTCCCTATGGGGAATGCTGTTGGATTGCCTGTGTAAATTTTATTTTTATTAACCTAAACTTGCTGTAAAGCAGAAAGCTTACCAACAACAACAGCAAAATAAGATTATATCCTCCCTCTGCACAAAACTGCTCCAATGTTTTCTATTATTGTTCCAGTAAAAAGTAGGTCTTATATCTCTGGTAGCGTGGCTCCTTCTCTCACTGCCATGCCTGTGTCCTACTGCTCCCCCCACTCCCAGGTCTCTAACCTATGAGCCTGATTTCAATTCCTCAGAAGTAGCCAATGCTCTACAATCAGGGCATTTTGTCTCCCGTAAGCCTTGCACTCCATTCTTTTACCTTACAGAGTGTTTTCTTTCCCACGAGTCTCCTAATTCTTTCCCATCTTCTACAATTTCATCTCTCAGGCCCAAAGACAGATGTTCTAGAGAATGATGTTCTCATCTTTCGGGAGATCAGGCCACCAAACAGCCCCAGCCCCATCCTGCTCTGCCATAACTCTCTAGACCACTGCACCATGGTGTCCATGGTGGGTCACAAAAGGAGGAGCAACGCCAATTTAGTAATTGTCCTTTCCTGATAATGTTCAGGGCTTACTGTGGGAGCTGAAGCATAGAGATGTGCAAAGCAAACAAAATCTAGAGCCAAGTTCACACAGTGCTCCAGTGTGCCAAGAAGTTTCAAACATTCTCCTTGGGTGAACTCATTTAATCCTCTTAGCAACCTCGTGCAATGTGTGTTGTTCCATGCCCACTTCAGCGAGTGAGCCCACTCGAGTCTCACAGGTTAAGTCTCTTGCTAAAAGGTCCACAGCCACCCTGTCAGTGGTGGTGATTAACTGGCCAGTGTCTGCTTTCAACCAGGATGCCATGTCTCTTCTTTGGAACATGTGGGGTAGCAATGAGTCAGTGATGTGGCTGTGCTTCTCTCCTCCCGCTATCCTCTCGTCTCTTCCGCTGACCTGGCCCAAATGGGCTTTGCTACTTCTCACTGTATTCCAGTACATCAGTCATCTTCTGAGGCCAAAGCTGGGGTCTCTTGTTAGTCATACTTCTTATCCTCCTATGTCGTTGTTGACAGCGAGGTGTGTTTTTAACCTTTTGAGTTAATGTCAACAAAGGCAGTGCCTACATTTCTGCCAAGATTCCAGGTGAGTAGAGTTCTGATTTTGGACCTAGAAAAGTGCAGTTAGAGAACAGGGAAAAAAAATAAACCAGCATGGCCCATATCCAGCTTCACATTTGCATGGGTTGTTTCTTGGAGATGCAGTTGGATTTACAAGAAGAAACCCTCTAGCAAACAACATGACATTATCACAGTTTGAGTCAAAGGGATGCCTTTCTCATTCATCAGCATTAGGGGTTTCTGCTCCGCAGACTGTGCTAACAAAGTAGGAACATAAGAGAGGTTCAAAGAGAAAAGAGAAATAGGAAAGAAAACAGTTTGTCTAGCGGAGCAAACGCTCATCTTTAAATTTAGCTGTAGAAACACAGGCGGTAACATTCAAAGAGATATCAACTGATTCGGAATAATATGATGCACAAGCTTAACTGAGGACTTTGCCACAGGGAAGCCATCCCGCATAAGTGGCTGCCGTACAGCCATGATTTGAATTGTTGCTTGCCTCTGGGGGACAAAATGGTTTTTGAGGAGAAGCTGTAGCTGCTTTCCATCGACTGACAGCATAGAAGCAATTTCTTCATTGAAAGATATATCTAAATAAAATGTCACGATGATGCATGCTTTTGAAAGAATGTTTGCAGCATGCTTGGCTACTACTCTTCCCGGCACAATTCAGCAGTGGTTCTCAATTTTCTTTACAGGGAAATGTGTGCAGGGAAATAAAGAAGCCTAAAATGTCGAAATGATGAGCACAGTTGCCATATTGAAGCGATACTTTTAGCTATGGTTTTTACTATATTAATTTAGACTTTAATGGTGGAACCCTTTTCTGGTTAGCCATTTCAGCTCATTTTAATGCTTGCAAAAAGGACTTACTGTCTGGGCATCAGTGCAAAACAGCAGAATAGAGGCTGTGCAAGGAAACAAAGAGAACACAAAATAGGACTAACATTTTAAGAATTCATTTGA
Source organism: Myodes glareolus (assembly GCF_982192425.1). Taxonomy (NCBI): domain Eukaryota; kingdom Metazoa; phylum Chordata; class Mammalia; order Rodentia; family Cricetidae; genus Myodes; species Myodes glareolus. The sequence goes on from NC_142044.1 coordinate 24,058,564, forward strand.
TGCTCTAAGTGTTTAGTTGAGTGTTGTGGTTTTGGGGAGCTGTTGGTTATAAGGTAAATGGACACTTTTCTAGCCTCATTTGCTTACTTTATTAAGTTGTGTTAATTGATTTAGTAGAATCATATGCACGCAGATTTGATAGCCACATGACCTGAAGGTTTATCATTTTTAACACTCCATTTGTGACGAATATGCATTAAAGGCTACCATGCGTCAGTTCTGTGATTGACAGCAGGGCTGGGTACAATGTGTCCACTAAGTAGACCATGATGTATATGAGGAGATGTATGATGAGGGTGGTCATGGTGCTACAGTCTCCTGAAACAAGAACCATGATAATAAATCAACAGTATCTTAAACTCGGACCCCCACACTAAGAATCTGATGGACGATACGAAGGCAGGGGAAGACTTCGTGGTGGTTTGAATGAGAAATGCCACCCATTAGCTCATTTATGTGAGCACTTGATCCTTAGGTTGATGGCACTATTTGGGGAGATAATGAAACTTTTAGTGCAGGATATGGAACCCTCCTGGAGGAAGTAGGTCACTCAAAGTCAGCTTTGAAAGCTTATAGATTCACTTCACTTACAGTTGCCTTTCTGCTTCTTATGATGTTTGTTAAAAAGTGACGTCGCTCTGTTCCTGCTGCTATGCCTTCCTCACCATTATGGACACCAAGCCTTCTGGACCCATAAGCCCAAATAAATTCTTCCTTAAGTTGCTCTTGTTCACGGTCTTTGTTGCAGCAAAAAAGTAGCTAGCACAGCCGAAGAGAATTCTGTAGCATCTATCTCCAGGAAAAGCAAGAGGCAGAGGAAAAGAGGGGCTGATGTTCTCACTGTGGGCACAGCATACAAGAAGGCTTGCGATTGGGAGGAAGGTAAACCTGGAGAAAGTCAGTATTGTTTTAGGATCTTGTTTGGGGCTAGGGTAAGTTCTCGGAGGAAAACAACACTAGAGGAACAGTACTTGGGGCAGCCGTAGAACCTTTGACTTCTCAATAATTAAAGAAACCTCAGGCTCCTCACTTGAAAACAGAGGGTGTGAACTTAGAGTGGATGGCATATGTGAATTAAGCAACACCAAGCTGTTCTTCAGGAAGTATGAACTTAGCCACTCTCAGACCATCTCCTTCACCATAAAGGACTTTTGAAACCAGCAAAGCTTTGTATCAATGGATCCTGATTCTATGCATATCCATGAAGCCTGATCCATGTTCTTAAAAAAAAAAAGTCACCTTTCCCCATAACTAGAAAAGCAGCCAATAATTGCTAAATACTATTTAACAGCATTGGAATATCTAATACTAGCAAGCTATGGCCGAATTGCTAAAAGGAAACTTAATGCTTTAGATTATAACACACTTATAGAAAAGTGCACTAATTGCGGTTGAATGGGTTCTCATGCAGTGTATACAAGCATGCGAGCCCCATGCAGACGCAGGAGTGGTTGATCACCAGTGCCTGCTTCTACTCCACTTCTATTGCTTCTGTCCTTCTCCATGCCAAACATGATATGTGTTTCTGCTATCACTGATTCATTTCGCAATTTTTGAAACTCCTGAGTAGATTCTGGTAACACATACTCTTTTTTGTATGCCGCGTTTTGTTCATCACAACTTTGGTGAGATTTTTCTATATTATTGTGTGTGGCAGTGATTTATTCATTTTCATAACTTCATAGTATCCCACCACGAACCCATGGAGTTTGTTTATCTGTTTCTGGGTTGATACATACATAGGAGAATCAACAAACATTTTCAAATGATCAAATTAATGAAGGCTCATTATCCTGATTAGTAAAACACATTTAGTGATGAAATCAAATGCATTCTATAAGATTATGGTAAGAATTAGAATCAATATGCAAAGTGAGGGAGGCGGGATGGGTGCTTATTAAGTGGGATCTTTTAATGATGATTCCAGAAACTCCTTGAATGATTTTAGTAATAGGGGAATTACCCTAATTATAAAGTATTTCCTTCATCAAGTGTTCCGACGCTATAAAGGAATCAGAGTAAAGGACACACCTGCTGCTTTGCAGAGCCATGCCTTTATTCAACTGGTTGTTGATTTTACAAAGCAGTCCAGCTAAGATTCTCAGGCTCTGAAACTGTCCTAGGTTCTTTGCTTCCTCCAGGTTTGCACTTGTCACGTGTGTCTCTTAGCCTTGACCTTGTCTTCTGGTTTCTGTATCACTATGGCCTTGGTACGAAGTTGAGTCTTAAAATTCTGTATTTGTTTTTCCTTTATATTCCAAACTCTGATACATGTTATAAGATCCTCATGTTTCTAGTCGAAATACCAAAAGCTCTGAGGAATGTATGGACAGCTGTACTGAGTACATATGGATACTTAATATGTAGATATTGATTCCCACAGTGCCTGCAGATTTTAATCACAATGAGCAGGAATCAGTGGGAACACAATGATTGATTAACGCACCAAGGTTACTAGAGCGATTGTTAGAAACAGTTTGTGTATCATTGACCATAGCTAGAAACAGTTTGCGCAATAGTCTCTCGTGTCTCTGTCCCCTCTGCCCACAGACTATGTTTAGTAGAAATATTGCTGAGGTGTGTGCTGATGCCACTAACACCTCCCAGTCTGATACAGAGCTCCGAGGGGTCTATAAGGATCAGATGGCCATTAGGACTCAAGAAATCTACAAGTAGTTAAAGCTTAACACGTCAGCCGTGCAACTTGTTAATGTGCCCTTCGCCATTAATAATCAGTCCTTCTATACTCCCTAACTTCAGGGCACGTCTGTTTAGTCTGCTCATATAGTCAGAAAGCTGGGCACTGTCTTTGCACAAACTTGTACTCAGAGAGAACTTTCTCTAGATTGCATAAAATGTAAAAACGTTCTTACTGTGCATGTGTGCCTGCGGTTAACACCAATTAGACTTCATGGGTTATACACAAAAATGACATGAAGTCTGGAATAACATGAGAGGCTGAAGACATCAGGAAGGTGGGAGTGGGGGATGTTTATGATCAATACACATTGACACACATGTGAAATTAAAAAAAATCTTACCTACTTATTTCTATTCCCACCCAGCTCTCTAAAAATGCTTAAAGACATTCTAATTCATAAGAACATGTAAAACTTCAAACTGATTTCCTTGTCCCCCCTCCCTTGACTTCTCTATTCCTACTCACACATTCTGTTTCCTACAGTCAGTGAGTCTCCTCAATTTCATGTCTGATAAGGTCAATTCCATGTCTATTGTTCATGCATTCATCTCTTCTGGCCATCTGAATGAGTTAAGAGTATTTAGCATGAACTGTTTCTCATGCCCCTGCCTCTAAGGGTTCGTTGTTGCAGTCCCCATCTTTTCCTCAAGTCTTCCCAGTTCAGGCCTGTCTGTTAATTACATAATTCACAGCTCTAAGGCCAAATTAATGGAGAGTTAATAAACATCAAATAATTATCCCCATCTTAAGCAGAGAAGATTATGTAAAGAAGAAAAGTGTCTGCGTTTCATTATTGTTACTGTGTTAAAATATCCTGAGAAAAAGTAACTTTGGGATAAAGGGTTTATTTTAGCTCAAAGCTTAGGTTATAGCCTGCCATTGTGGGGAAGTCACAGAAGCAGCAACGTGGCCAACTGATCACATCACTCTATGATCAATAATAGAGAGGAATAAAAGCATGCATGCTTATTTGCTTGTTTCCTTGTATTCAGATCAATTTCCCTACTCTCACACAGTTCAAAACCCTTAACCTAGGTGATGGTGCTGCCCGCAGTGAGTGAGTTGTGTCTTCCTATATCCATTAAGTTCAATTAAAATCAATCCTATTCAGATATGTCTGCAAGACAACCTAATGTAGACAATCTTCCATTAAGACTTTCTTCTCCCATGATTCTAGGTTGCGTTGAAGTGGCAATTAAAGCCAACCATCACAGGTAGTAAAACATCCTTCTATTGTCAAAGAAATAAGAGTTTAAACCAAGGCCGGCTCTCACCTTTTAGAGGTCACACCTAACGTCTGTTACAGGCCGATGACCTGGAGGACATGCTAAAATGAAGTATAAAGACAGCATGACACTGAGCACATGCACAATATTTATTGTAATCTTCCTTTCTGGGAGGGACCAGATCTTCTCCCTTCTGCCATCCATCAGGATTTTTGCCTTCATTGCTCATCCTATTGTCACACTAATGAACCTCTGACCAACCTCACTACTCATGTGCTTTTCTTTCACTCACCATACAGGCTCGTGACTCTTGGGGCTTATGGACTGTTTTTTTGTGTTTCCTTGGAATTCCTCCCGGGGTCTTACACAGCACAGTTAAACTATGGACAGCTGCTCACATGCTTACAGAATGAACGTGGTAAACATCATAATGATCTGTCTTCAAACTTGGAAATATTTAATGCCATTCAAAGTAACTAAGTTATCTAATGTTAGAGTGGGCACAATTTTGTTTTGGTTTGGTTTGCTATTTGTTTGTTTGTTTTTTAATGAGAAGATGTGAGTTTACATTGCGGGGCTGATTCCTTCAGAAGACATTTAAAAACTTTTATAAATACTTTGGATTCTGGTAAAGAAGGTATGTAGCTGTCAGAAATAGTAATAAATCATCTTAGGAGGTACAGCAATTATCCTGCGCCCCAGCAAAAACTATCTACTTCACGATATAAGTGATCTTAAGGTTGAGACGCACTGGGTTAGATGAAATCGTAGAATAGGTTGCAAATTTTACTCAGAGCTTATGTTTTGTCTTTTACTGAAATTTTGTGACTAATATGACACAAAATCTTGATTGACTAGATTTTTTTTTCTAAAAATTTCAAATGATAGCCAGTCCTCAACTATCAACTAGCAGCTGAGTACCCCACTTGCCAGCTGGACTGTCCCTACCCCCTGGGCTCTATTCTCCCAAAACCCACTCCTCCACCCATCTCTTCCCACCTCATCATCTTCCCCATCAAGCCCTTCTGTAACATGAAAAGGCCGGGCCTGCTTGTTCGGATTTCTGTCCTGCCCAGCCCCCCCAGCTGCAGCTTCGGTGATCTGGGCAGGAGTGGGAGGAATCAACTTCCTCCTCCCCAGAATTCTCCTCCTCTCCTTGCATCATTTCCACTTTCTGTCTGGTTTTCCCACCTACACCTCCTGCCTGGCCAACCAGCGTTTTATTTAAAACATGATTGACAGAATACAGACAATTCTCCTGCACCATTTCCCCCTCTTTTTTTTTAAAAAAAAAACATACAAACAAACAAAGAAAAATATCCATAGTCCAGTTTTTGGGAGTGTGGGCGTAGTATTCCAGGCTACTTCCTGCTGGTTGGGGGCGCTGATAATCTTATGGGGACCTAAAGAAAATTTAGAGTTATGATCAAGTCCTGACTGAAGTATCCTATGAGTCTTGATCATCTCAGGCAGCAGTCTTGAACCTGTTCTGGATGAAGAACTCAGACATCTGGGCCGTCTGTTCCTACCGGAGACTGCTCAGGTGGTCTCCCTTGGTCAAAGATGATTTTTCTTAACTCTGAATAAATTCACAGCCTCTCATTTTCTGTGGAAACAAAAACAAAATCTCTTCTCCAAAGTAACATACCTTTTGACTTCAATTCTGAAGCCAAGGAATTTTCAAAATACCTATCTTGGATTATTTTGCAGCATTTATAAGCAAGTATCTTTTAGCAGCTGTTTCTCTTTCCTCAGCATTTAAGCAATTTAAAGAGAGCATAATAGCAAACAGTATCAAGATTCTCTGTGTATTTTCCATCTTTGTGTGGCTTTATTTTAACCTCTATTTCTTTTATTTTTACTCTTAACTTTTGGCTTTTTGAGACAGGTTCTCTGCATATCTTTGTCCTGGAACTCCCTCTGTAGACCAGGCTATCTTTGAACTCCCAGAGATCCGTCTGTCTCTGCCTCCCCAGTGCTGGAATTAAAGGTGTGTATCACCACACCCAACTACTCTCTTTCTTTCTTTTTTATTTAAAGGCTTTAAACCTTTTTCCTTTCAAGCCTGCATATATTTTTAACACACTGTAAACCTAAACTTAGAGGCTTTCTTACTCTTTGAATCTCTCTTTACTGTAGATCTCTCTTTCTAACCATGTGGGTCTTTAATTTGCTAAGGAATATGAAGAAAACAACAGTCAAAAGCTCTTAAGGCTTTTCAAGGTCCTTGCCAGGAAGCAAGCTGCAACATTGTTTCCATAGTCTGGACTGCCTGCTTGAAAGAGTCAGAGTTTTCCCTGGCAGAACGGCCCAGAAAGCAGACATTTTAAAACAGCGCAGCTTTTTTCCTGCTATGGCTGAAAACCAAAATGCTTTACTCTAGTCTTTCCCAAGCTTTCTCAGGCTTTCTGTGGATGCAGTTATCCACGTGGGTGCCATTCTGTAACATGAAAAGGCCGGGCCTGCTTGTTCGGATTTCTGTCCTGCCCAGCCCCCCTGCTGCTTAGCCCCAAAGAAAATGACACAGAGGACTCCTTAAGATATAAAGCTGATTGGCCCATTAGGTCAGGCTTCTTACTGGCTAACTCTCACATCTTGATTAACCCATTTTTCTGATCTATTTTAGCCATGTGGCTCAGTACCTTTTTCAGTGGGGCAGCTCACATCCCGCGGCTTCGGTGATCTGGGCAGGAGTGGGAGGAATCAACTTCCTCCTGCCCAGAATTCTCCTGCTCTCCTTGCATCATTTCCACTTTCTTTCTGGTTTTCCCACCTACACCTCCTGCCTGGCCAATCAGCGTTTTATTTAAAACATGATTGGCAGAATACAGACAATTCTCCCGCACCACAGAAAGACAATTATCATATGTACTCTCTCATAAGTAGTTTTTAAACATAAAGCCAAGAAAACCAGCCTACAAATCTCAATCCCAGAGAACCTAGACAACAATGAGGACCCTAAGAGAGACTTACATGGATCTAATCTACATGGAAAACAGAAAAAGACAAGATCTCCTGAGTAAATTGGGAGCATGGGGACCTGGGAGAGAGTTGAAGGGAAGGTGAGAGGCATGGAGGGGAGCAGAGAAAAATGTAGAGCTCTATAAAATCAATTTAAAAAGCCCTTAAGTCCAAGTGGATCAAAGACTTTAACATAAATCGAGTTACACTGAACCTGATAGAAGAGAAAGTGGGAAATAGATTTGAATGCACTGGCACAGGAAACTACTTCCTGGATAGGATGCTAGTAGCACAGACAATAAAATCAATAATTTATTAATAAGACCTCATGAAACTGCAAAACTTCTGTAAGGAAAATGATACTATCAATAGCACAAAATGACAGCCAATAGAATGAGAAACGATCTTCATCAATCCCACATCTGACAGAGGCCTAATTTTCAAAGTATGGAAAGAACTAAAGAAACTAGACATCAAAAATCAAATAGTCCAATTAAAAACAGACCTAAATAAAGAATTCTCAACAGAGGAAGCTAAAATGACTGATAGACACTTAAAGAAATGTTTAACATTCTTAGATATCAGGGAAATGGAAATCAAAACAGCTCTGAGATTCTTATACCTGTCAGAATGGCTAAAATCAAAAACACAGTGACAACTCCTGACTGAGGGGATGTGGAGCAAGGGGAACACTCATTCACTGTTGGTGCAAGTGTAAACTTATACAGCCACTTTGGAAATCAGTATGACAGTTTCTCAGAAAATTGTAATCAACCTACCTCAAGATCCAGCTATACCACTCTTGGGCATATACACAAGGGATGTTTAATTATACCAGAAGGATACTTGCTCAACTATGTTCCTAGAAGTATATTCGTAATTGCAAGAATCTGAAAACAACCTTGATGGTCCTCAGTTGAAGCATAGATAATAAAAATTTGGTATATTTACACAATGGAGTATTACTGAGCTGTTAAAAGATGCAATGACATCATGAAATTTGTAAAAAAACTGAATGGAACTAGAAAAAAAATTATCCTGAGCAAGGTAACCTGAATCCAGAAAGACAAACATGGTATATACTCACTTATAAGTGGATAATAGCTGTAAAGTAAAGAATAACCATGGTATAATCCACACCCCCAGAGAGGCTAGATCACAAGAAGGGTCCAAGGGGGGATGCTTGGATCTCTGTGGAAAGAGAAAATAGGAAAAGTCTTGTGGGTAGACTGGAGGCAGGCCAGGATGAGAACATAAGGGATCAGGTTAGGGGATGAATGGAGGGGGAGAGACTGGAAAGGGGGTTCATTTCAGGGTTGCAAAAACCTGGTCCAAGGGAAACTCCCAGGAATCTACAAGGATAACCCCTGCTAAGATTCCTAGCAACAGTGGATAAGTAGCCTTAACTGGCCATCTCCTATGACCAGGCAAGTCTTCCAGTCAGAGGATTGAGATATCAACTCAAACACACAAACTTGGCCCTACAGTCTGTCCTGCTGATGCAGTGTGCTGCAGTAAGGGTGGCACAGAGATTGTGGGGGTGGCCAACTAATAACTGTTCCAGCCTAAGACCTGAGCCATAAGATTGAGTCTTCTCCTGACACTCCTTGAAAAGTTCCAGGACCTGAAGGCTGGATGGCCCTGAGACCTAGGACCGACCAAATATGACTTGAGGGGGAAAATGTCAACATAATGATGTGTAACAATATTCTGCTATACTCATATATTGGTGCCTACCCTGATTGTCATCAGAGAGCCTTCAACCAGTAACTGATGGCAATAGACGCAGAGACCCTTAGCCAAATTTTAGGCTAAGCTTGGGGAATCTTGCTGAAGAGAGGGCGGAAAGATTGTATGAATGAGATGGGTCAATGACATCACAGGAAAACCCACAGAATCAACTAACCTGGAATCATAGGAGCTCTCAGACACTAGACCTACAACTAGGGAGCCTATATGGGGCTGACCGAGGCCCTCTACATATATGTGACAGTTGCGTAGCTTGATCTACTTGTGGGGCTCCTAATAGTCAGTGCAGGGCTGGTTCCTAATGTTCTGACTGGTCCTATTTCTCATATTAGGTTGCCTTATCCAGTCTTTGTACAAGGTGGGAGGGGGGTTACTTAGTCCTGCTGCAACATGATGTGCCATGCTTTGTTGACACCTATTTCTGAACAGATATAAAGGAGGAGTAGATGTGGGGGCAGGAGACAGAGGGCAGATGAGGAGAAGAAATGTGAGGAAAGAATGGAGGAGAAACTGTGGTATATATATATACATTTAAAAAAGGAAAAAACTAAATAGTAATGGAAAATTCATTTATATTGAAATTTTCCTAATTCAGAAGAACTTGAGGGAAAACTTCTTATAGTGTGATTTATAGAATGTGAGCACCCAGGCTTATTATTCACATGGTAATCCAGCGTAGGAACAAGCTATACACTCCAGGAGGTATTTTTAATTGCTTACGACTGAATAAAAAGCGTTTACAATTAACAATTGTTTGTACTAAAAGTAATGGTGAAAAATGCTTTAACATATTTTGAAAATTATTTATTACGACTTTGAAAATTATTGATTATGACTTAGCTGAGGCTAAGTATTTCAGCCTGTGCATCTCTAAGCATCAATCTCAAGTTAATAATGCCTAAAATGGGCAGATTACTTCCTAAACTCATGACATAATATTTGTAGTGAAGCGTGATACAAATGTGTTACAAACACAAACACACACAAATACACATAGACACACAAGCATGCATATTCACATGCAAATCCTTATACACACATTTAAACACATGCACATACATACACAATTGGCCAGATCTTTGGATGGAGGCTGGAAACATGACTGTAAATGCCATAATATTTGACTATAGCAAAGCCCAGAATTACAAAAGCAGAGATTTTTGTCTGTAGTTGAATTTACCCACTATAATCAATTTAAATAGGAACGATCTTAGCATTTACAGTGTGAAGGTCAGAATAAACGCAGACCTGTAGCACTTCAATACTGCAAAGGTTTTATTTTTTTTTTCATGTCCAAGAAAATTACACCTCTTCTAGGACATTTACCCAAACAGATTCCAAGGGGCAGTGAGAACTCTAAATTAGGTACCAGAAATACTTGCGCATCAGTCTGTGGTTTTCTATATAACCAACTGCGGCCAAAAGTGTTTTGGCAATCTCCAGTCTTGGAGGATAGAGAACTCTGTGAGAAATGTGATGACTGGAGAAGAATCTTGAAAAATCCTGAGTAATAGCCAAGAATTTCTTCACTTCTAAATCCCTCCCATCCAGGGATAAATTAAAAGTAAAAATGATATCACATCCAGACAAACTAGATAAACACATAAAGGGGCATTTGCATCGCTCTGGGAGAACCTGCTGCAAAGTCATAGAATTGTGGCACTTTGAATCAAAGTAGATTTAAATCCATATGTGAATATTAACAGAGATGTGAGCTGAAGTGAGGCACCTATCTATAGGGTTGGTGGAGTTCTCCCTACAGTTTGTAGGGAAAGGCTGAGATCCCCCAAACAACTGTCTTGTTGGCCGGGGACTGTACGGTTGAAGAATTCAATTGCTCCAATTATGATGAGATTTCCTAAAGCAGCCACACCTGCGGAGTATCTGCCAAAAACTCTCCCTCTACAGCATAGATCTGTGGGAACATGGGCTACCACCCACATGTCTTTGTTGGCGGGGGGGGGGGGGGGGGAGATGAAATGGGTCTTTTACGGGAAATCTGTTTCTTCTAGTTCTTTTATGACCATCCTCTGTTTCCAAACACGCTCTCATTACGCACTCCCTCATAATATGAAGCATTATTAATTGTCATCAGGTATTAGCCACTATCCACATAAAAACCTCACACAGCATTCACAGTGATATCTTTATAAAAGAGTGAATCCAATTCAGTCCGGTGATAGATTTAATGTGGCCAAGCCCCCTAGAAAAATTAAGTAAAAGTATTACTGTTTTCTTTCCCTTGATCCAAATTTGACTTTGCGCAGCTCTCTTTCTCGGAGTTGCACGGCCTTACTTAAAACTGCAGCAGCACTTGGAGTGGGGGGTGGGCTCAGGCCTGCCATTGTGTCTCCTGATGAGTTATGGTCACGGTTGCTTTGTGACCCCGGCTTCAGAAAACTGGCTTGCCGACCACCTGGCAGGAGTGATTTATTGAAATGTATCAGCTCTTGTTTTGATGTGCCTAAGTGCCTCCCAGTACACCTTGGGGTAAATACACTATGGATGAAAAACTGTCAAAGCAGCCACCCATGGAGTTGTTTATGTCGTGTAGCCAGTTCATGGTTCCCAAGAGAGCCCTTCCTCCTGCTGGAGTCCTCTGGTGGAGGAGAAGAAGGGGGGTGGAAGAAGGGAATGATCACTAACCTATCAAGCCAGGACACTGAGTGATGAAAAAGAGCTGTCTTCCTAAGGAAGATAGATCTAGAATGACAGGGAGGCATCCCTCAGAGAACCCTAAGGAGTCGAGTAAGCATACTGACCTCTTCCCAGACACCAATAAATAATTTACAACCTATCTCCAAAATCTGTCCCAAAGCATTTTTTCTTCAAACACTGAATCTTTCAGGCTGAAATCAGGTTTCACACAACAACAATATTCTAATGACTGTGTGCATTTTGTTGCTGGGACATATGCTAATTCTTAAAAACATTCTCCCCATGGATGTGTTTTTGGCTAAACTTAGCGGTGAGATTATGAGACCTAACAACAGTATTGGAGTGTGACAGATTTACTTTGCATTGAATTCCCTTTGAGTAGCAGTTTATGGTTCTTCAAATAAAAATTTCACTAAAGAACTTCCTTTTTCAAATATATTTAATTAAAAATTTAAAGGACAGATTTTCTCATTTACACAAAAACTCAAATTTTACAGAGCAAAAGCTAAGGAGAATATTAATGGTTACATGCTGAACAACATTTTCTTTCAAAACACTAGGTTTTATAAATTTTTTTGCCTTAAATGTTCTCATAATAAGGAAAGTTGTACCTCATAGGAGAGTTTTGACAATGAAGATAAAATGTAGGTGTTTCAAATGTAAAAGTACATCAGGCCAAGATCCCATACATAGATCAAATGATCTACCTGTCACACACAACAGGCATATTGGGTTCTGAGACCTGAAGGAGATGAACTACATCAAGTCTAAGATAATGTAGTTATTTGCTGCTCTTCTTCCCTGCATTTTGGGGGGGGAAAGCCAGAAAAGGATAAAAAGTGTCAAATTTCACTTTCTTTGGTGCTGACAACAATTTGAAAGCAATGTCGCATCTGTCTAATGGGCGATGTAAACTGGATGTCCCCAAGAGAAACGCTGCAGCATTGTGAAAGATTCTGCAAGGATGATCGACTCATTACAACTCTGCTGAGAGCTTATGTCTACCCAGACTTCTAATCGGTTGGTTGTCCTGCATCACCCCCTCTGAGGTCTAGGAAACACCATGGGAAATGGGGTGGAGAGATTATAAAGGCCAGAAGATTGAGAACAGTGCTACCAAACGCTGTCTTCCAAACTGGGTGAGCGAATATAAATCACAAACACATAACTGGTGTGCTGCTACCTGGAAAAGACTGTGAATAAGAAAGACATAAAACTGGCAGGGGAAGAAGGGGGCAGTGGGCAAGATTGGGAGAAGGAAGGGCTAAGAGATTGCAGTACATTCTATGCATGTATGTAATTGGCAGAAATAAAACACACACAAAAAAAATAATAAATACAAATCCCGATTGGAAAGTGTTAAAATGCTACAGGTTCAGGGCCAGGTCATCCTCAGCTCTCTTTGGTCCCCTTAATAATTGTTCATTCCCAACAACTTTGTCCTGACTCAACATCCTTAAAACCAAAGGAATGCAGTAACATGGCAAATTGCTAGCCACCCAGTAACCCACCCACTGCCCACCCAGATTTGAGGACTGCTGTCAGATTGTGTCTAACTCCTGCAGCAGTGATGTCCCCACTCGGCAGGAAACACCTACCTGATCTTCCTAACGATGATTCTGGAAAATGCCTTCACTTTCTTTTATTCTCTGCACATAACTAATTTCGTATTTGAACAAAGTTCTTCACGGCAAGCTGAATCTGCCTTCCTAAACCATGGTCACTCACATTTGGCTCCAAAAGTTTTCTCTTCAGTTACCTTTAAGGGGACATCTGTGCTTCATGTTGACACTAAGAAACACCCTAACATGGGAAACCATGTCACGCCGGGCCAGGCAGACACCTCGGATGTTTTCATTAGACGTTCAGTACAGCACCTGCTCTTAGGTCTTTCAGTCTTCTTACTAGAGATTGGTTTGAATTATTTTTTTCTTGTTTATAGAGGGGAATCCAAGACTTAAAGAGCTGAGCTCTGAGCTAAGAGAGGTCCATGACTTGAAAGTCTCTCTAACTCTGAGCTTCGCCCCTCGGCAGAGCGTGACAGGAGCGTTCGTTAATAGCTAATGTGCTGATCTGACTTCCCTGTCTTTAATAAAGCCTTACTTGGCTTCCTTTTACCTCAGTAGTGTCATACATTTGTCTTTTTGATTGTTTTTATTGAGCTAAGAGATTCTTCTTTCACACAATGTATCCTGACGACGGTTTCCCCTCCCTTCACTTTTCCCGCCCCTTCACCTCCCCTCTCTCCCAGCCCCACTCCCGCCTAGTTTCCCTTCAGAAAAGAGCAGACCTCGAAGACCCAACAACCAAACGCAACAAGACAGGATACAATAAGACACAGCAGAAACCTTCATATCAAGGGTGGACAGGGGAACCCAATGGGAGGAAAAGATAAGAGAGAATTTATAGGCAGAGATTTCAAGTGGCTTTATCTGTCCATTTAACTATCATCTTTTATCTTTTCTGCCTGCCCTTATATTTAAAAGAAAATTCATGTCTTGTTTATAAAGGGGGCATACACACACACACACACACACACACACACACACACGTATGTCCTATAAGTAGGACAGGAGATGATGCCTCACAGCAGTTTGGTTTTCTTTATGTTATAAATTGCTAAAAGAGAAGGCGGAGTTCAAAAGCTCTGTCCTATCATATCACAGTGCCACCCATAAGCAAGTGCAACTATTACATGTTAATCAAAAATTTGAAAATATGTAGCGTGTTAGCGGTAAAAAACAGCTGTTTTGATTATTGCACACTGTATACACATCCCAAATCATCACACAGTAACCCAAACATCTGCATGATTAAAGTAATATATTTTTAAAAAATTTTTTTTTTTAAAAAAAAAAAGAAGTCTTCATTAAAATGGAAAAAACCCCAGAGGGGTTTTCTAGATTCACGGCTTTTGGGCTGAGCTCTCTGCATTTTGACAGCGCCGGCGTCTGGGTTTGTGTCTGAAATGCTCCTGCTCCTTTCTTCTCTTCAGAGAAAGTCACTCTCAAAAGATCATTTGCAGTCTCTGTCTAAGTGCTAGGTCCCCTATTGCTTTGTTATTTTCAGGACAGAGAGATTTCAAACAGGCAAAATCCTTTTCCATTCTTAGTACTGCTTAGTAAAGCAAGTCCTGTGAAGGCAATATTTCACAGTTGTGCTTTCTTTGTTTTCTGGGTCCAAACACGGCGACTTCCCAGTAAAGAGAAGTAGGAAGGAAATCAAAATTAGTTGAGAGACGTCAGCTAATGATAGCAGAAGCAGAACAAGAAAAGGAAGTCGGATGGTGTGCTCCTGATCCAGGGAGTTGTGCTCAGACAGAAAAGAAAAAAAAAAAGGCAAATCAGTGACCCAGGAAGTAGAAGGCGTTTGGTGGGTGGATAAGTACATTTTATGGTCTGGAAGGTAGAATAAGGTTTGAAAAAATTAATTAGAAAAAGAAATGTATTAGGAAGTAGCTTTCAAATATCAGGAAAGTTATCATCATTATGTCTCTGTCTTCATGTCAAACAAAGCCCAGCAACTGGGTCTGTGAGTGTTCAGTACCATGCTTGACATTGAGTAATTTTCAGTAAATACTTATTAATATTATCATGATTGGCTTCTTTGAGATGCTTCCCATTGCCTCTTCCATTAAAGAGAATATGCTTACCCCTACTGTACCACCCATCTATGGGCTTCTTTATTACACACTTGCCTCTATTGGTTATTAACTAGCTCTCTCAGACTGTGAAATACCATCACGATCACATCTACTAGTTCAGGAGCACAGCCCCACAGTCCCTGGGCTCGCTTGCTCTCTGACAGTGAATCTGTTATGAATAAATTGATAACAAACGAGCTGTTTCCCAGGAAAAGAAGCATGAGGCAGTAAAAGAGATTGGTTTTGTTTTGTAAAACCGAATGTCACCCAGAGGATAGTGTTAACTCAGAAGGTCAGAATTTGGTACACAGACTGCCTGGGGAAAATGAAATCCCTGACTCCTCTTTTTTAAGCATCACTTGTCAGTTGAGTGGAAAATTCCCCTCTGTTGTATGGATGTAAGCATGATGGAAACCATGTTTGCCTTGCTAGAGGCTCTTATGAAAAAAGAGTGTGGGTAAATGCTACATAAGTACTAATAAAGAGAGCATGCCCCATAGTTTCTGTTTCTACAGGCGTCTTTTTTTCTGTTTAGCGTCTCTGTTAGTTTTTCTCTCCTTATGTTATTCACTGCTCATTGGTGTATAATTTTAAAACGTTGTTGTTATTTTGTAATCTTCTAGGTTTCTGGCAAAGCAAAGGGCTATGTCAATCTTCTCATTATATTCAGCCAAATTTTTCTTGATTACTTTAACCATGGAGTTGTTAACAAGAAAGACGCTACATACAGCAACATGTATTATGCCAGCTTACTATATGATAAAATAAACCTGAAAAATGTAAATAATTCATAGCAGGTTAGAATGTGACATTGTGGGGTTTGAACTAAAAAAAAATATATGAATTGTATGACCACAAGATCTTCTGTGTCTTCTATCCATAGACAGACAAATCACTTATAAAATATCCCTATTAATTAGGTTACTTCTCTTTTGAAATCTATTTATTTACCAAAGACTGCCTATGGTACAATAAGAGTCTTGAAACATGGTGAGTTTGGTCCACATTGTCTCTAGCCAGGTCTCTGTCATGAGACAATCACAAAAGTATATACATTCCTTCTACGTTCCAAGTGTGTTAGGAAAGCAAATTATCAGAATGTCACTGTTGTCATCCATCTCTGGATAGACAGTATAAGATTTGAGGAGGAAGTAGGCTTGTGATTGGATACTTCATCTGCTAGTTGCCAGTTTTACAACCATAAAAACAATGCCTCTATGTCTCAAATTCCTCATCTGGTAAATGAAAACAATATCTCTTGTGATTGCGCCTGGTTGTCCATGTGAGTGAGCAAAGAAATTTCTAGTACTAGGGAATGAACTTCGATGTGTCTGTGGTCACCCACCCAGAGAGGAGTAACACCCGGGCTAATGACTAGAGGAGAAAGATGTGCCTGGATATAGCCAGCACTATCCAGTTGGCTGCTGGACAAAAGGGAGTAATATATGCTTGACTGAGAGTCCTTTCCTTCTGGGTGAAGCCATCTATAGCTCCTACCATGTCTACTGATATAAGAGTCCAGTCTTTACAGCCTTTCAGCTGTGCACTCAAATCCGGTGACTCTTCGGGGAGCTTCCAGGCCTTCAGCACTGGATTGTGACACTAGATTGTCCATCTTTTTGACTTGGAAATGCTATTGTTGAACTGCCCAATTCCTATAATCCAGCCCAATAAGTCCTTATTTTTCTAATATACAAATATTATTTGTTTTATTCCTCTCGAGAACACTGATTAATCCAGGGTAGACTTTAGTGGGTGGGCTGAACATTGAGAAATATTTTCCATAAAAATTCTCAGCAAAAAATTTTATTTTAAGCATTTAGATGAATTATGGATGTGGTTAATATTACATCATTTTGTCTTTGTCTTTGAATGACGTGGTGATTAATCTTCATTGACACTCTGACTAGATTAAGAATTACCCTGTAAAGACACTACTGAGTATCTATAATGATGTTTTCAGAAAGAATTACCTGAAGGGAGAAGACAACGCCTGAATGTGACCTAATTCCATGGGTAGTGGTCTTGAATATAAAGTACTAAGTGAGTTGAGCCTTTCACTCTAGCTCCCGCTCCACCCACCCAAGGGTCTTAGGGGAGTGAGAATTGAAGGATCAAACAGGGAGTGGATGGAATATGAGGACATTTAAAGGTAAGGGCCATTTGAGGGGTTATATGGAAACTAATACAGTAGAAACTTCCTATAATACATATATGGAGGCGGTCTAAATGAAATTGCTAAATAACAGGGGAGACAGAAATCTAACTGGACATCTCTTGCCACCAATTAAGCTCCCAGTACTGGAAATGGGTTATATCTAATCAGGTTGTTGCCCCAGGGGTTCCATTGGAACCCCCAAACAACACAAGTTATTGCAAACCTTATTGGTGGCTCTCCACAAAATGACCTAAGGCTTTATTGATGAAGACAATACCTATACAACTCAAGGAAAACAGGGAAGTTGAGAAAGCATTCACCTCTATGGACAAGTATTTGTGGTGCTGGAAGGTACTCTGCATGCTATCAAAGGGGACAGGTAAATATCAACCCAGCTACAACCCTAAAAATATCTACAAGAGTGACCTGCATGCAAGAAATGCTGTTGCAATAATGCCACAAAGCAAGTGAGGTAACCAACTCAGTATCTGATTTGAGTTAAGGCCCACTCCATGAAATGGAACCTGTACCCAACTCTACTTGGGTGACCAAGAACCTGAGACTAGATATGCCAGGGACTTAGGGGAGAACCAAATACACAGTTCTGTAGCAGTAAAATTATTCCTAATGGCATTCTTCTATACTAATAGTTGAGTGCCTTGCTCACTCCACATCAGAGAGGCTTCTTCCTGTAGCTGATGGGAACAAATACAGAGAGCCACAGCCAGATAATATGCGGAGAGGGAAGCCCTTGGGACCTCAGTCCTAAGTGGGATGTCTATCAGAATCCCTCCTCTCAATGCTCAGGGACTGGAAGAAGAAAGTCTACAAGAACCAGAGGGGATGGAGAACGCCAAGGAATCAAGACCTTCCTAATTAACAGGATTACCATGCATAGGAACTCAGAGACTAAAGAAGTATACACAGGAACTGTTTGAGTCTGCACCAGATAGGGTCCTGGAGCTAAAATAAAACGTGTATACATGCCCCCACCCCCAACCCAGAAGCTATCTCCAATTGATAGCCACTTCAAATTAAAAGTTAGTTTTCTTCAAGGGAGTCTCACTGGGGATGGCAAACCATTCTGAAGAGTAAACTACATTCCCAGCAGTACATGGCTAACCCAAAATGAACTCAATGGCATGTTTGGAGGTTTTTTGTGTCATAACGCTATGTCATGGCTTTATTTATTTATTTATTTATTGCATTACATTACAGGCCTATTTGTGAATATATTAAAGCTTCCGGTTTGGAGTTTCTATGAAAGATCTGTGTGTGTGAGTACATGCGTGTCTGCATCTACACGCTTTTCTTGTGCTGTTTCTTTACCTTCTTGTTGTTTGGTTGTTTTGTCACCTTCTGATTTGTTTGTCGTTGATTTATTTTATTTCCGTGCTCTTCCTTAGATCCCTGTTAGTTTCCTGGGCTGATACTTTGTTTGTGCTGTACCAAGTAAAGCTTACCTGAAGATCAGCGTGTGGAGCTAGTTAGCCACATTAGTTAGCCATAGAAGCCAGGCAGTGGTGACACACACCTTTATTCCCACACTTGAGAGACAGAGGCTTACCAATCTCTGTGAGTTCAAAGTCACCCTGTGCTAGTGAGATTGAATCAGTCTAAAAGAGAAAGAGAACTCACACCTTTGATCCCAGCACTTGGGATTACACACTTTTAATCCCAGTACTAGGGAGGTGGAGGCAGGAGAGATATGGTTGGGCAGGGAGAGGAATATAAGGCATGAGGAAAGAGGAAATCAGGCAATTCAGTTTGAGGATTTATAGAGACAGGATTGCCCATTCAGTCCGAGGATCCGGTAGAGGTAAGAACTGGTGGCTGGCTGGCCTGCTTCTCTGATCGTCAACATTTATCCTTATATTTGACTCAGGATTTTTATTATTAAGATCAATTTGAATTCATACTACAGTTTTCTGAGAAGAGGCAGACGGGAGTGGATCAGGATGACAGGGGAATTAGGAAGGAACTAGGAGGGGCATGGGGAAAGAAGACCATATTCAGAATATATTGTATAGAAAATCAATTTTCACTAATAGAAAAAAAAAGATGAGTTGAGGGTCAGCATTCATGTTCCTCTGCTTCCTGACTACCCAAACAATGTCAACTACCTTCTATGTTCCAGCCACTGTGTCTTTCCTGACATGCTGGGTTAGATCTTGAAACTGGGAGGGCGAAAAAGTCATTCTTTTCCTAAGGTTTTCGCTGCTTTGTTTTGTTGTTGTTCCTGTGAGTATTTGTCATAGCAGTGAGAAGAAGAACCTGATACAGATGCTGTATATGAGGATGCAAGCCTGTTAGAAGTATCCCAGGATGTTCCACCTTGGGAGTCTTATAAGTCTTTGAGTCTATAGATTCAAAAACTAAGAATAAGGAGAAGGAAAACTAATCAATTTCTGCACTTAGGCTCCCTTTGTCTAAATTATCATGTGCAAAGATTGATTACAACACCTCCAAAGTGGTTTGAATAAGAATATCTCCCATAGACTCGTGTATTTGAGTACTTAGTCACAGGGAGTGGAACAGTTTAAGATTAAAAGGATTAGGAGCTGGGACCTTGTTGGAGGTTGCATGTTGCTTGGGCTTGACTTTGGGCTTTCAAAACCTCTTACCAGGCCTACTCTCTCATTTTGTACTTGCTTGTGGATCAGGATGTAGCTCTCAGCTACTTCTCCAGAACAATGCCTGCCTGCTGCCAGGCTCCCCGCCACTGTACTTCCTGTCATGATGATAATGGACTAAGCCTCTGAGACTGGAGATGAGTCCCCAGTTAAATGCTTTCTTTTAAGAATGGTTTTGGTCATGATATCTCTTCACAGCAATAGAACAATAACTAAGACAACATTCCGTTCAACGAGTGTCATGTGAGGTCCTATTCTGTGCCAGTTTCTGTGCTAGGCACTGGGATGAGAGACAGGTGAGATGTGCTCTTCAGCCTCCAGAGGCTGACGAATGCTCTGGAGCATCTGATGTTAACAGAGCACAAAGTAAAAGTCACCAAAAAACTGTTGGAGGGAGGTCGCTCATTTGTCCCGGCCACTTGGCTAGCTTAGACCCAAAATAATCACACAGAAACCATATTATTTAAAGCACTGCTTCACTCATTAGTTCTAACTAATTGGCTAACTCTTACATATTAATTTAACCCATCTCCATTTATCTGTGTATCGGCATGTGGCAGTGACTTACGGGCAAAGTTCCAGCATATCTGACTCTGGCGGTGGCTCCATGGCATCCCTCTGACTCTGCCTTCTTCCTCCCATGCTATAGGTCAAGCCAGTTTTCTTTATTCATTAACCAATAAAATCAACACATAGACAGAAGGACCCCCCCCCCCGCACACACACACACAAAGATTAACTCTGATTCAGGAAAAGATTTCTATATCTGGATCATAGGATCATTTTGACAAGCTCATTGACTTTATATTATATGTTAGAGGTCACAGAATAAAAGACCATAAGTTCTGATCTTATATACATTAGATATAAACTTTATACCACCAGGATCTTCAAAAAATTAACTTGTAGAAATATGGGAAATGATCTCATAAACTTCAATGGCCTTGTTAAAGAAAAACACTCAAACTTCATTCCCACGTAGTTTCAATTAAGTGGAGCCTTTGAAAGATTGTACAAGCTAAGATTTGTCACATTCTGTTCCATTTTTGCTGATTATACTCAGCCTACTACACTCCTTTCTGTTATGCACTTCTCCCCCACTGACATTAGACAGCACTTTGTACTTCCTCCATTAAGAAGCCCCCAGCAAGCACATAAAACCACAACTATCAGAAGATAATAACACTTACTGACATGGGTTTAATTTCAAGTGTCAGGGATAGATTAAATTTACTTTCTCTTAGTTAACTCTCTTTAAAAATATTAACAGTTTATTGTAAAAAACTGGCAAATAAAAGCCATCTTGCAGCTAGACTAACATAGCTACTCCAACAAGCACTGGCCCAAAGCTAAGTCTGGACCTAACTTCTACACCGTTAGGACAGTCATTCTGATGCCAGAGAGCTTCATTTCGGTTCTTACAGTTCATCACTATCAGCTGTATTTTCATGTTCTTACCTACTACAAAAGCCTGAAAACTCCATGACAGAAATAAAGCTTGGAAAACATTCACTCTAATTAAACATCTTATATTAGTCATATTATCATCCTCATTTTTTGCATAAGTTTGAACACTAAAATCTGTCATAGCAGGCCCATCTTAAATACACACTTTGTTCTTTTCTTTTTTTCCCCTTCCTTCCTTCCTTCCTTCCTTCCTTCCTTCCTTCCTTCCTTCCTTCTTTCCTTCCTTCTTTCTTCTTTCTTTTCCAAGAAAGGGTTTCTTTATATAGCTTTGGTTCTCCTGGAATTCGCTATGTGGACCAGACTGGCCTTGAACTCACAGATACCTGCCTGCCTCTGTCTCCCAGCTGCTGGGATTAAAGCACCACTGAACTCAGCTGAAATACACTCTTAAACACTTTGTAGTGCTGCGAACTACAAGTGGTACAGTTAGGCCGAGTAGTGCTCGGAGAAAGGCAAAACCATGAAGAGCTAGAGCAGGCCCATCTACTAAGACTTGTAATAGTTCTTACACATCTTTCTACCTTCAAAGGACATGTTATTTAGCCTAATCTAATTCCGTTGCTAATTGGTTGAAACATTATGCCCAGCAGTCTGCATCAGTCTCAATTTGAACAAGCTAACAGCGGATAGACAGCATACTTGAAAATGTAATTATTATTTTCCGATGCGTTGTGACGACTAAAGTGTGGGTTTGAGTGTTAGAAATCAATTGAAAGGTTTTTGTTGTTGTTGTTGTTGTTGTTTGCTTGTCTTATTTTGTTTTCTAAACAAATCAAACTTTAGAGGCTGAATTCTGGCTAGTAGGATTTTAATTGGTAAATATTAGTGAGAAACAGTTGGAAAAAATCATAGAAGTTTAGAGAGTCTGGGACAGATGACAATTACTTAGTGGAGAGGTGTCACATTAACTTGGATAGCTAGAGGAAAGCCTGAAATCGCATTGAGCGTTTCAGATGAAGATGGGCATGTACAAATATGTGTGATGCCTTTGCTGGAGGGATATCATTTGAAATGAAGGATCCAGTGAAAATACTGACGATAGCATGCATTTCATTAAATTAATTTTACAAGGCTTGCTTTCAGTAACATTCACTAAGGGGAGAAATCACGAATTGTAATTTGTGTGCTGTTGGGGAGGCGGCAGTTGTAACTACAGGGGCCCACCTGTGCCAAACCACAGACCCCTAGTCTCAGTGATAAGGTCTCTTGAACAAAACCTCATGGGAGTTTCTCAGTGATTGGGTTCATGGGCGGTGTGTTTGTCAGGATACACAGAAAGCATGCCGTGTTTTCCTTCTTGGCTTTTACACAGTGATGCTTGGCTTCTTTTAATCCTTTCCTGCTCATCATTCGGTTCTTCCTCATGAAGCTTTTGTCTTTCCCTTGTAATTAATGAATGATTGCTAGGAAACAATATAAAACTACATAAAATACTTCATTCCCCACTAGACTTCTAGTCCAATTACATGTTTATTGATATTTGAAAGGATGCCTTGTTTAGTAGGTGATCATTTATTTTAATACTCCAACTTTCATCACTTTGGAAAGGAAGACCCTTTTCAAGTGGCTTCCATGGCACTCTGACATACTCCACCACAATTTTTATAACTCTTTGGAAACATGCTGTCCTGTTTTCTGAAAGAAGTTTTCAAAATCATTTTATACATTTTTAGTCATTGCTTTAGATCAGCCATTTCTCCACTGATCCCTAGTTTTATAGTAGTGAATGGAGTGAATAGTGAATCTTTCTTAGAATTCCTGATCTGGGTCCCTATGAGTCCTACCCAGTTGAAGTCTGTGGACTGTGTTTTCATGGTATCCTCGACCCATCTGGATCCCACAATTTTCCATCTCCCCCTTTTCTACAAAGTTCCATGAGCTCCAAGGGGAAGGACCTAATGATGATCTCCACTTGGGGCTCTCTCTTTGCCCAACATTTGGCAGATGTGAGTCTCTGCATCTGCTCCCATCAGCTAACAGGGGTAGCCTCTTCTGTGAGGACTGGGCTAGGCACCACTCTTTTAGTATATAAGGATCTATGAGTATATAAGTTAACAACCAGGGGCCTACATGGGTCTGCACTAGGTCCTCTGCATAAATGATATGATTGTTAGCTTGGTGTTTTGGTGAAACCCACGACAATGGGAGTGGGGGTGTCTCTGGCTCTTTCATTCCTTCTACCATATGGATTTGGGGGACTGAACTCAGGTCAAGCACTCAGGTCACTGGGCTTGGCAGCAGGTGCTTCTATCCTGCTAAGTCACTTCACCCGTCCTCATTTTCTCCTTTTAATTACATTTGCAACACCAGCCCGTAGAATGGTGGCACCCATACTTAGGGCTGTTCTTCCACTGCAATTGGGAATTTGCTTTGTAGAAAAGCCCAGAGATTTTTCTTCTAGATGATTTTTAGATGCTGTCAAACTGACATTATTAGTCATCATATGTCACTATGTTTTTCAAGCTTAACAATATATATTTGCTATTGGATATTGAAGAAAAATTATAACCTTAAGAATGTTTTATATCCAGTGTTGAAAAATATTTTATTTGCATTGTGTGTGTGACCAAATCAGTTTCAGATTGCCAGTGAGATGTAGGACTGTTGATAAAATTATTATGCTCTTTCATGTGCTTATCCTCTTCCTTGGTGTTCAATAGATTCATTTTAATTTTTATTAGCTTATACCAATGTAATCTCTGATATTAATAATTGCATAGTTCTTATAACAAGGGTAATTATATGGTATTTCATTGGTATTGAAAAGCAGTGATAGGGTCAGCAATAAAAAAGGTCATGTTGTCAGGGCTCCCATGGAAGTAATCCAAATTAGTCTGCTTCTTCTGTTTCTTTGTTTTTCTTTCTTATTTCTCTTCCCTTATACTTTTTGGATATCTTTGTCGATTAGAGCATTATTATGATATAAAATGGACTCAGCTGAAGGTAGATTAACAGAAGAAGAAGAGGAGGAAGGAGGAGGAGGAGGAAGAAGAGGAGGAAGGAGGAGGAGGAGGAAGAAGAGGAGGAGGAAGAGGAAGAGGAGGAGGAGGAGGAGGAGGAGGAGGAGGAGGAGGAGGAGAAGGAGAAGGAGAAGGAGAAGGAGAAGAAGAAGAAGAAGAAGAAGAAGAAGAAGAAGAAGAAGAAGAAGAAGAAGAAATCTACCTTATGTACTCTGTGATTTAGAAGTTGGAAATTCAATAGAGACTTTAAAAGTCAAAAGAGAGAAAGGAGAAGCTGGGCTCGGCACCAGGCACATGAGTAACATCACTATGTACAGCCTCTGTTATCTCAGGGAATTTGTATTCTCAAGTCACAATTCCCTCATTGGAAAACTGAGACAAAATTAATTCAATAAGCATTTTCTAAGCACCTACTATACATCACTAATGTAAACTCTTTAGCATATTAAAACAAAATGGCAATTTTTAAGAAGACAAAATAAGCACCAATTTCTTCAGTTCCCTGGTGATGACTTTAAACCAAAGTCGTCCCATTATTGCTCCTTTAATTTGTTTCTTTATGTTGAAAAACATTATTTTATTATTTGTGAATTAGTTTGTGAGTTTAATATGCAATAACTTCCACTGCCCTAAAAATCCCAGGAGAAAAGTATTGTAGAGTATGATTGAAGTGGTCCCCACCAATTCACTTAGTAGTCACAGGGGAATCAAAAGTGCTAAATAAAACCCTGTGCACATACCAAAGAACTCATTTGATATGATCATTCTTCTCATTGCTAACGAGGCCTTGTAAGCTGAAATCTGGAAATGATAAAAACATAATGCAATAGGTGATCAATATTAAGTTTATTTTATACTAACTGATAATAAACTTCACTGAGCTGAATGCACACACACACACACACACACACACACACACACACACACACACACCCCTTTACTAACACATCCCTCTCAAAATCTTAACACATTTTCCTTGGACTGAAAGGCAACGATGCTGAGACACAACCTCCTTTTGCAGTTATATCTCTTTTTGTGGTTCAGGATTTTTCTGGTGATGCCTACTCATTTTGTTGCTCAAGCACAAAACTGAATCCTGGCTTACAGAGTAGCATATAGAAGGCCCATGCTTTTGGCAGTAGAAAAACTCACTAAACATAGAAAGTACCAGAAAAAGAGAATTTATTGAAGCATCCTAAAAACATTATGGTAAGTTTCCATAGATGGGGTCACACCACTGGGAAGAGTTGAAATTTATTTTTATTAAGGGGGTGTTACCTGATCTTATCACCATGGGGCTGTATCTGAGAAGGGCCTCTCCTTTCCTGGATGGGTGGTGAGTCTTACAACATAAATTGTCTCTCTTGAGATGGACCATTTAGGTAAGGCGCCATCGATAGCTAGTGCTTTGGCTGCGTGTACCACCTGTGTGAAACACTACGGCTCAGACTCTCCTTAGTCATAGCCTGAGAGTTGGTGTGAGGAATTTTGCTTTTGTCTTTTGTCCGTTTGTCTATACAAATTGGAAATTGTATACAGTGCTTTCTCTAAACGTGTTCTCAGAAGGATCATTGGTATAGCTAATTTTCAGGTTTTGAAAATTTGTGGTTTGAAGTCCACAGAGAGAACAGAGAGAGGCAGAACAGGGTCCAGGCCCTGGGTCAGAGCCACTCATTCTGTATTTCTCTTCTGCATTCTTTAGGATCCAGGAAAATTATAACGAGCTCTCAAAGAAAACTTATCTCAACTTCAAATATTTTCCTGCAGTAATTGAATCCGTAGGTTTGGGCCTTTGAGGGAATCATTATATTAGCCTTGAGATAGAAATAGCCTGTCTCTAGGTTGCAATGTGTTACATTTAAATTGATACTGCTTCTCCCTAATGTGCAATTACCGGAGACAAAGACCTACTTTTGGAGATAGTGCGAGGGAAAGGGAAGCAGGCCCTGCCTTTCTCTCTCTTCTCAGGGTCCGTGTATTCCTGAAATCTCTTTGTTGAAATTTCTATTGTTGTTCTTAATTGTTAAAACTGAGTCTCCTGGTGGCAGCCCAGGACTGCTTTAAGTGAAAGAACAAATTCACAGGACGAGGGGAGGGGACAGCTGGACTGTACCAGAAGCTTCTTCATCCTGGGGCCCTTCCAGGTGCCATAACCACCCTGGAGACCCTGCGTGTCCATTGATTTGTTTGCTCATCAGTCCAATCACCCACTATGTATTTATTTTCTGCCCACCAAAAACCAGAGCCATGGGAGCGGTGATGCAGGTACTGTCCTGTCATTGTAGATTTTGCTCTACCGGAGAGGAGCCAATAAGGAACAGAAAACAAAATGCAATGTCCAATATGGCCCTGTTTTAACTGTGTTGAACAAAAGAATCTTGCATGAGTTATTCACCAGTTAACTGGGAGAACGTAAGTTCTAGAGAACATGCATGAATGAGGTTTCACAATAAAACTTTCTGTCAAAATATAAGGATATCTGTCAGCCAAAACTGACAAATGTGGAACCGGAGACCGAGTACAATAGCACCACAGCACAGAAGCAAACGGACTTAAACAGAATCCCTTAAGGAGTCTGAAAATCATTCTGTGGTTTTTTTTTTTCTTTTCTTTTTTGTAGTTAATCTTTGTGGAACAGCTTATTAGCTTGGTTACAACAGTAAGCAGAAACTAAAGTGTATCTAAATCATCTATCTTCCACCTACAACCCCAGCCAACCCCATTATCACCATGCTGCACACACAGTAGGATGTTTGTTACAACTGATCAATAGGCTGTGAAGCACCATTATCACTTAGAATCCAGCATTCATTCACTTTTAGTGTTGTTCATCCTACGGGCTTGGACAAGTATGTTTGGGTGTAATGCATAGAATGAACATATATTATATATGATGAATGTATATCAACGTATAATTATACATAATAATCAATATATAATTGTCTGAGGGCTTTTATTACTGTGAAGAGACAACACAACCCTTGCAGCTCTTATAATGCAAGACATTTAATCGAGGTGGTGGTTTACAGTTCAGAGGTTTAATCGATTATTAGGGTAGGGAGTATGACAGTGTGTGGATCGACTTGGTACTGGAGAAGCATCTGAGAGCCCTACATCTTGCAGGCAACAGGAAGCCCACTGAGACACTGGGAGCTATCCTGAGCATAGGAAACCTCAAAACTCATCCCCAAGGTGGCACAGTTCCTCCAACAAGACCATACCCGTACCAACAAAGTCACACCTCTTAATTATACCACTCCCTATGAGATCGTAGGGGATAATTACATTCAAACCACCACAATCCATTCCCTGACTCCCATAAGTTTATAATAATATCATAATGCGAAATGCATTATGTCCAACTTCGGGTGTCCCCATAGTCTATCACAGTCTCAACAATGCCTAAAAGTCCAAAATGCAAAGTCTCTTCTGAGTTTCATATAATCACTTAATTGTAACCCCCTATAAAATCAGAATAAAAAAGCAGATGACATACTTCCAATAAGTAAAGGCACAGGATATACATTATCATTCCAAAACATAGGGAGGGAGCATAGTGAGGAAATACTGCACTAAAACAAGGCCAAAACCCAACTAGACAAACTCTAAACTCTACATCTCCGTATCTGATGTCAAAATGCTCCTCAGATCTCCAACTCTGTTTGAATTTGTTGACTGCAACACACTTTCTCTTGGGCTGGTTCCACTCCCTGTTAACTGCCCTTCTTGGCAGGTATCCCAGGTCTCTGGCATCTCTATCACCTAGGAACTCCAAGGTAATCCAGACTTCAACTTCACAGCTTCACAGAATGGCCTCTCTACTAGGCCTCCATTCAGGGACAGCCTTGACATATGCCTGCCTCAGTGGTTTTCTTTAAGCTTGGGAACAACCTCTTTAATCTGCTTCTTCTATCTTTAACTCTAAAGCCAGAACCACCATGCGACTGAAGCTGTCAAGTTATGCTTACTGGGACTGGAACACAGCCCCTTTGCTTAATTACATCATCGCCAGCTTAATGGTTTTGATTGCTACCTTTACTGCCTAATCGTGACTGTCCTTGAACTTGCTCTATAGACCATGCTGACCTCAAACTCAGAAATCCGCCAGCCCCTGCCTTCCCACTGCTGGGAAGGTGCGCCCCACTGCACTTGTCTCTGGACTTTTCTTTAGTTTCTTTCGTTCTTCCTTTTCCCAAGTTGGAAATTTAGCTTGGTTGGATCTTGCCCTGAGGTCACCACTTTCTTTATTCCATTTCTATTTTTCATATAAATTAAATTTATTCATTTATTTTGCATCCCTACAGAAGTTTCTTCTCCCTCTTCTCCTCTTATTCCCTACGCCACCTCCCCTCTGACTGCTCCCACCCACTCCTCCTGTGTTTCCATTCAGAAAGGGGCAGGACTCCCATTGGTGTCATCAAAGCAAGGCATATCAAGTTGAAGTAGTACTAAGCTCCTTTCCTTGTCTTAAGGCTTGGTACAGCAACCCAATATGAGGAATAAGTTCCCCAAAACTAGACAAAGTGTCAGGGACAGGTCCCACTCCCACTTCTAATAATCCCACAAGTAGACCAAGCTACATAACTGTCACACATGTGTAAAGGGCCTAGGTCAATCCCATGTGTGCTCCTTAACCATTGGTCGGTCCAGTGTCTGTGAGCTCCCATAAACCCAGGTTTGTTGTCTCTGTGGGTTCCCATGTGATGACATTGAACCCCTGGCTCATATTAATTCTTCCTCCCACTCTTCAACAGGATTCAGAGAGCCTTTGTCCGGTAACTGATGGAAGCAAATACAGAGATCTATAGTCAAGCACAGAGTTGACCTCCAGGAATTATGCTTATTGTATTTCTTTTTTATTGCTTATTGTATTTATTTTTTCTTCTTCTTTTTTTTTTATTAATTTATAAAAGTTTCTCCTTCTGCCCCTCCTCCCAATACCCTCCCACTCTCCCCACTCCCCCTCCTCCTCCCTCTCCAGCCCTAAGTGCAGTCAGGGTTTCCTGCCCTGTGAGAAGTTCAAGTTCCTCCCCCCTCCCTCCAGGTCTAGGAAGGTGAGCATCCAAACAGACTAGGATCCCAAAAAGCCAGTACATGCAGAGGAAACAAGTCCCAGTGCCATTATCAATGGCTTCTCAGACAGTCCCCGTGCCAGCCACATTCAGAGAATCTGGTTTGATCACGTGCTCGTTCAGTCCCAGTCCAGTCGGCCTTGGTGAACTCTCCTTAGATCAGTCCCCTTGTATCAGTGGGTGAATGCACTCCTCACGGTCCTGCCTTCCTTGTTCATGTTCTCCCTCCTTTTGCTCCTCATTTGGACCTTGGGGGCTCAGTCCAGTGCTCCAATGTGGGTCTCTTTCTCAATCTCCATCCATCGTCGGGTGAAGGTTCCCTCTGATCCTGCCTTCCTTGCTCACGTTCTCCCTACTTCTGCTTCTCATTTGGACCTCCTTAAACACAGTTTGACTTAGCCCCATTCAACTTCCTGGCGCTCTTTTTCGCCTCCCAATTTACATTTTGTAATTTAGCCTTCTAACTTGCTCCTTTTCATTATAAATCTTAATCAGAGTTACCACAAATAACCACACAACAGAGTCTAGACTAGACTGTTTTGAGATTTCCTCTGTCAAAGGAATTAATACAAAACTCTTCACTTTAGCCTCAGGCAGTCATTTTCATAAGAATGATCTCCAGACAAGATACTAAAATTCTTCTCCACTGAAACCTCTTGAGGTTGCCCTCCACAGTTCATCAAATCTTATACAGCACCTCTGTCTTCCATACTCCTTTAGTATGGTTCGCTAAGCACTGCTTTCTTAACAAAGTACCAAAGTACATATTCCTTCAAGCAAAAACATGCTCCAGCCTATCACAGCAAGATCCCAGTCCCTGGTACCAACTTCTGTTTTAGTTAGGGTTTTATTACTGTGAAGAAACACCATGACCATGGCAACCCTTATAAAGGAAAATATTTTATTGAGGTGGCAGCTTGTAAGCTATAGTTCAGTGGTTCAGTCCATTATCATTAGTGCAGGGAACATGACAGTATACGGGCTAACATGGTACTGGAGAAGGAGCTGAGAGTCTTGTATCTTGCAGGCAACAGAAAGTCAACTGAGACACTGGATGGTATCCTGAGCATATTAAATCTCAAAACTCATCCCTACAATGACACACTTCCTCCAACAAGGTCATACCCACTCCAACAAAACCACACACCTAATAGTGCCACTTCCTATGAGATTATAGGGGACAATTACATTCAAACTACCACAATAAGGAATACATGAGACATGCAGCTACAATTGTAAAATCTAATAGCCCAGTTTCACTGTCTCAAATGTTCTTTGTGCTCCTCCAATTTCTTGGTATCTCTTCTTACTTAGTGTTAGATAGTAATGTCTTTGATCGCCATTTTTAGTTTTGCCATTTTCTAGGATATTATATATTTGGAAGCTTATTGTGTGTGTAACTTTCCCATTGGATTCTTTCACTTAATCCCAGGCTTCTAATTTTCCTTTGTATCATTTAAGGGCCTAATCGATTGCTAGTTTCTTTTTAATGACGAATACTGTTCTGTTATCTTATTGTATGACTGCAGCATTTCCATTTCATTTGCTCTAGCAATTGTCTTTGAAGTGTGGAACAGATTTCTCACAAGTGCTCAGGTAAAGAGAGTTCAGGGAAGCAGCATGCATACAAGGAAACCTGTCTAAGGAGAAGTGTGTTGGGACCTCAAAAGACATATCTAATATTCTGCATCATTTTTCTTAGCTCTTAGATTGTGTCTGTGGTAGTCACTAGGAGCTTTTATCTTGAGACTTCTGCATCTGTCTCCCCTGGTGGCCACAGCTTCCCCATACTCCACTCTGTACCTCCTTCCTCTTTATGTTCTTGGTAAGCAGACTGCTGCATGTTGGATGTTGACTAAACACTAAACTCAGAGGTAAATTAGACTGTTAAAATTGATGCCAATTTGCTGTAAAATACAAAGCAACCTCCTATACTAAATCCTTGGACATGGGATTCTTCAACCTCACCACAATTTGCATGTTATATGGGATTTTTTTTTCTTTTTGAAAGACTGTCTTGTGGGATGCAGGATGTTTAGCAGCATCCTTGGGCTTTGATTCCCAGGAGCCAATAGTGGATTCCTCTGCTCCCATTTTGGCAATTAATTAGCTGTCTAAAAATCACTATATATCCACTACCATCGGGGAAAGAATCACCCTGGTTGGAAATGGTCTTCTCAGACAGACTGGTGACAGTGTCACCTGCTGCCGGTTCTCATTGAACTTTATTGTTTCTGTAGAACATTGCAACTTCTTAGTCTGATGTGACAGTAGCCCTTTCTTCCTGTCACTCAAGTTCAAGCATCACTGGTGCTTTGTTGCTTTTGTTTTCTCAGCCAAATCAGGGAATCAGGGGTTAAGTCTTGAGAGTCCTAAACTGAAATAACTGGGCAAAATAAAGATTGATCAGTTAAGACTGGATTCCAGAGAACAACAAATACTCTTGTATATCTCAAGCTTCCCAGGGGACACGCTTATAGTACTCAAACTATCTTATCATTTATTTGCAAAGTCTGTGAACCATGAGCCTGACAAAATTAACTCTTAATTTTGTTCATATTTTTCTATTCCTGATGACAGCAATCCTGACTTAGGGTTTTGCTAGCCTTTCTTTAGAAAGATGGTGTGTTCCCTTTATCTATCAGTCAGTATTCTGTTTTATTCATTGTAAAGTTATGATTCTAATGGATTAAAGGAGAAGCAAATGCATTTTGCCCATTATGAGGGTCCAGCATGGCTTTAGGCATGATGTGGGTAGGAAGCAACTAAGCATTTTTACATTCTCTCAAAGACATATGGCTCCCTAGTTTGACCCATTGACTGATCTTTCAGTTTCTTCTTCTCCAGCAAAATTCCCATGTATCTCCATAAGCCAAAATTTCAATACACACCCATATATAGCCAATCCTTATAAACGCTTCTGAGTTTCATTTTGGCAGAAGCCTGCTAAGTTAGGGAGACTAAGGCCAAGTCCTCAGAGACTCTTATAAAGGGAGGGGTGGGGAATCCTGTGAGAAACTGGGATCTTTTCTGAGAGGAATCCTGGTCTAGCTGTGTAACCCATGGCAATGCAACCTCTTCAGTGGAATTTTCACTTGCTGGTCCAAGTTTGTCAAAGCATATTTTGTTTTGCTGCCATTAAGCCAATGAACACGTATTGAATATCTGTGCTACACTTTTCTTAAAAAACAAACATAGACATTCTATTATAGCCTGAAAGCTTCGAGGCTTACCCCGTCCCATCTAATTAAATCTATTTTTCTGCTTGTCGGTCAGGGTCCTAATCCTGTGTCAATTCTCCGGACTTCTCTGGACTCACAGTGTGCTCAACTCAGATGTAACTGGCGTTCTTTGAAGATGTCTTCTATTTTCCTGAAAATATTTCTGCTCATCAATTTCTTCTGCCTTCACCACCTCCATCCACCGCCGCAAGCCCACACCTGCCTGTCAGGAACAGAATTGATCTTTCAAGAGTGCAATTTCACCTTGTATAAAGCAACGCATCTGACTTTCCTAAGAATAGTAGTGTTACTATTCTCGATTCACCTGCTTTATCACCGAATATTGGCTACATAACCACTTATTTAGAAAGAGCGTGGGGACTGTAAACAGTACCCCACATTTTAAGTATGCTACACTGAGAAACTTGCCTCCGATTCATTTTTCTTGGCCAGCAGGAGTCTGGACTTCCTTCTGAAATTGATTTTTGGATCAAAGTATCCTATCATAAAACCTGAACACAGGAGCCCAGGAATGATCCAAATTCCACTTTCCCTGGGTTTGGAAGTCACCCAGCCTCATCTCCTATTGTTTCTCTGGATGATTGTGCCCCAAGAAACTAGAGGTCTTTATACTCTTAATACACTGTTGTTTGAAGTCTTGTTCAATGAGTTTTAACAGCTTTATTGATATAATTTGTATACCATATAATTAACCCATTTAAAGGCTGTAATTCAATGTTTTATTATAGTTAGAGTTGCATTATCATTGCTATAGCAAATTTAGAGCATGTCTTCATTCTGAAATGGATCTCCATAACCATTAGCTATGACTATCTTAACCCCACCCCATTACTCAGTCACTATCTCATAAACTTACCATTGACCCACTACCTCTGTTCATCTGGCTCACTATTTGAGACATTTAAAATACATTGAATTATACAAAGTTGAATTATACAAAGTGATTTCATATTACTTATTTCTTTCATTTGATGCGAGTTTTTTTAAAGGTTTATTCAAATTGTAGTCGATTTTAGGATCTCATTTTCTGAATGCTAAATAACATCTTATTGTAAGAATATGCACTCTTGACTGGCACACACTATTGATTCCAGCACCAGGGAACCAGAGGCAGACAGATCTCTTTGAGGTCAAGGCTAGCCTGGTCTACATGGTAAATTCAAGGAAAGTCAATATTATATGGTGAGGTATTGTCTTACAAGAAAGAAGGAAACATAGAGAGAGAGAGATTGTGCTCTTTGCTTTCCATTAACTGATTGTCAGTTGAGATGTTTCTGTAGTGTAGTTGATAGAATATGAGTGCTATGGATATTTGTATACAAATACTTTGGAAGTATATATTATATTTTTTCTTGTATATAAGCCAGTATATGTTAATCACCAGGACAACTAATAATCCTATTGTTGTTTTCCAAAGGCAATTTCTCAAGCATCTGCAGTATCCCATCTATACCAGCAGGGCAAAAAGTTTTTAATTTCACCACATCCTCACTAATACTTGTTATTATTTTAATCTGTCTTGTCCCTAGTGTAAGTGAAGGGATTTCATTGTAATCTGATTTGCATTTGCCTTATGACCAATCATGCTTCTGCACCATTTCAAACACAGGATATTTCCCTATCTTCACTGGAGAAATATCTAGTAATATCTTTCATCGATTTTTAGTTGAATTATCTTTTTATTGTTGTCATGAGTTCCTTATTTATTCTAGACCTTATTTCCATATCAGATATGCTTTGGGAATGTTGCTCCCACTCTGAGATTTGCCCTTCACAATCTTGATAGAGTTCTGGGAAGTACAAAGAGTTCAGTGTAGATAAAGTCCTGTTAATCTACTTTTGCCCCCGGTGTTTGTGCTTTGGGTATAATGTAATCAATTTTGCCTAATCCAAGGTCACAGGGAATTGCTTTTGCATTTTCTCTTAGAGGTTGCAAGCTTAGTTATAAAATTCCAATGTATGATATATTTTGAGTTAATTTTGGTGCATGTGAAAGGTCCAACTATTTTCTTTTACATATAGATATCCAGTTGAAACTATTCATTAAGAATATAATTTTCATATATATATATATATATATATATACACATGATAATTTTCCTGTTTAATGATTTGAAGAACCCTACTGAAATTCAATTGAACAAACATACATGAATTTACTTCTGGGATTATAATTTTATCATCTTTATCCACATGTCTACATTTTATACCATTTATTAAATGAACTCTTTGACAATTTCACACATGAGTCTCAATAACAACATGAAAAATCATAGACCTACAGAAAAATAGCCATGTCAATGACTATTGTCTTATAGTAGGTTTAAACATTTCTTCTGCATTTATTTAATTGTTCATTTATTTATTGAAGTGTGTGTTTGTATTTGTGTGTAACAAGGTTTACATATGAAGGTCATAATATGATCTATGGTTGAGATGACATCATGATGCTGATAGTGTTACTCTAAGACTGGTTTTGGGGTACCAGCTGCTGAAATAGTGCACCTTCTCAGAATGTTCTGGCCAGAACTCCAAATAAGAACTTTGTAAATACCCTATTGAATTTCAGAAATCATTTGTGACTGTATTATATACTAGACAGTAATCTTGAAACATAACCATCACTTTACTTTTACAGAATCCCTTAAAAAGAGCATCACCCCCATGACAGCTGGAAGCAATTCTAGAAGACAACATCCCCTCTCCCAACAAAGTTTGTCCTCAGGGTTGGAAACTCTGTTTAGGGGTTGTTGGTTATTACTTATATAAGGTAGAAGGTTGGGGTGGAAACCATGTAGGATCAAAAAAGAAAAAAAAGAAAAAATCAAATGGAATAAAAGAAAATTTAGTGTAAACTTGTTCACACTAATAATAATATTGGACAATAGAGTGAATACTTGTGAGTTTTTATTTACAGATAATTTACATTGGTATAGTTTTTGTATATTGACACAAGTTCAAATTATATCTGTTATTTTCATTAAAAATATTTGTACACCTATGCAATGTTATTCTGTCAGACTATATACATATATGTTTCTACCTTTGTTTAGGACATTTTGTATATTGATACAACTTTTAGGTTATATTTTCATATTGCATTATATACTATTCTTACCTCTGATCAAGATATTTATACATTGTTTATATTTTGAGGTCATTGTCCTCATTTTATTGTTTATATTTTGAGGTCATTGTCCTCATTTTATTGTTTATATTTTGAGGTCATTGTCCTCATTTTATACATGTTTCTTTACAGATTATTTATTATTTTGATATAAAGTCTTTAAGTTATACAGGTATTAAATATTATAGATTAATAGTTATTTATGTTTGTTATACATATAGTCAAGTTAATTGGTATCCTTAGATACACAGAGATTGTATTCTGCCTAGATAGGTAATCTTTAACCACTTTTAGGAGCTGTAGAACATGGCATTTAAGTAAATTAGGGTTCTGTTGACATGAGGCATGGTTACTCCTGACAGCACCAATCTATTCCCAAGAGAATGTTGAGCACTAAAAACACTTCACTTGAAGTTTGTTTTCTTCTTGGCACAATTGGCCTTTGGGCAAGGAACTTCCCCTCCCTCAACCACTGACAAAGTACATGGTATCAGGACTGGATATACAGAACACAGGAAAAGGACTGCCAAACCTTGCCAAGACAGGGTAAGATGGTTCTGAAAATTTTTCTGCCTCTGAAAATGGTCTGTCAGTTATGCTAGGCCTTAGCCAAAGTTGGTTGCTTCAACACTACAAATGAGACTTTGGGTGATTGCTCAGGTAGCCAATTGTCTCTGTCATATACTGCTCAACTCAAATAATATTATCTCCCTTCTCAGGTCTTCGATGGGGTTGAAGATTAGATAATCGTAGTTACCATCCTCTTATAATTTATCCAAGCCTATTTCCGATGCAAGGCTTAGACTATTAAATAGAAGCACATGAACATTAGTAGATATAGGAAATAAATACACCGGACAAATACACCAGTATTTATTCAGGATGTAAACATTAAGCATTGCAGGGATAGAAGAAAACTGTATATACTTTGATCTGCTATGAGGTACAATGAGTACTTTTAAATTAAAGAGAAGAGAGAACATATAGTTCCTTTGCCTCAGCCTCTGAAGTACCATACTTAGAAAGGTAGGTCCCCTGTCCAGGTCTACCAAGTAAGCCTTGCTTCAGTCATGCGGATATGTAATACATTTATAGAGATCGTAAAATATATTTCTCATTATGAGTATGGTCAAAATCATCTGAAACTCGACTGTGCTAAGCACCAGACCTTTGTCTGAATGGTCATAACATGGAATTAAAATTTCATTAATTTCTCCCTCATATTTGGTTGATGGCTAAAATTTTTCACAGCCTACCTTTAGGTAACACTTTCTGGAGGAGCCTTTTGCAACTTCACATGAAGCCAAGCGACTGTTTCTACACCTCCCCCCAGCTCTCTGGGCTTCCTCTGTTGAGTTACAGTGGTTAATTTTTCTTCTTCCCTCGCCCTGTACCCTAAAGCCTTAGAAACATGGACCTGGAAACTCATTTACTGTTCTGTCTGTGGCAGCACTCAGTTGGTTGGCAAGTTGTCCATGCTGAGGGACTCTTTGCCAAATGCGTGCTTGGGGACCCACAATAATGAAGGACAATGTTTTCTATATTAGCTACGTAGCCCATCACAGACCACACACTTGGCAAGAAGCCATCTAAGAGAAGGAAGTTTCACTTTGTGTCATGGTTTCCCGGTTTGATCTATCATAGGGAAAGCATGGTGACTGAAGTGGCTCTCAGCGATGGCTCCGTTCCTCCCCCAGATCTGAATGGATTGAGCAGCAGAGAATAGAATCAAGTATTTCAAGGTTTTAGTGGTGGTGGCGTGGGGGGAGGTACTGATGGAAAGGTTAATGAAGGCTTGTACACAAAAGGAGGTAGAATAGGTTCTAATCCCGGAATCTGGGGTGATGGAGCCTAGTAAAGCCAGCACTTCATGTTGAAAGATGGACACAAGTACCAGATTCATCTCAAGGGCTGCTTTTGAAAATGCTCAGAATCTATCATAGTGTTCATATGAAAAAGATTAAGCATTAAAAAGCTATAAAGTCTGTCTTTCGTGTGAAGTAAAGCCAAGTTGTCTTAGACACAGTGATTTTCACAAGATCGTTGGTGAGTAAAAGAGGCAAGGGGAATGTCCAGAGGGATCCCACTGTGTCCCCTCACCCTGAACTCCGCGCAGTGCTCTTGCGATGGCTACCGCGATGCCATTGCGCCATCTAGTGGTTTTCCTGAACACACTTCTCTGCCGCTTCCTCTTCTGGTTACCTATGACAAGGGACAGACAGAGGCTTCAGGTTTGAAATGTATTCAAAAATGATACATTTTTGTATCATGAATTACTGAATTACGTCTATAAAGGATAGACATGAACAAAGGCTCTCCGATAAGGCGGCCAGAAGTGTCCTGAGAGGCCTGTCTGATTGCCTTACCTACCTGGAAAACCTTCAGTAAGTTTTACAGGACAGTACTGTCTGCAAATTTGAGAGAAAAAGTAAGTCTTCAATAGCTAAAGAGGAAGAGCACGCAAGTGGAGATGCGAGCCACAGCTCAAGTCAAAATAGTTCAAGTCACGGTAACAATTTCATCAGCTCAGGGTCAGTTTTGATTGTTTGGCAATTATCTTTCTTATCATTTTTACTTTGATGCAGTGTGAATGCCTGGGAATTTTTTTTTATTGGACATTAAACACCATGAGTTTTATCTTCTAGGGGCCCGTTATGAATTGTGTCCTCTCCCTCCAAATTAACATAAAGAAACCTACCCCAAATGGGAGGCCTCTGGAAGGGGAGCATTAGTTATTATTATTAATATTATTATTAATAATAATATTATTATTAATGTCATGCAAGTTACAAGTTGTCTCAGGGAGCGACCTCGTCTCCTTTTCTAGGCATGTTAGCAATGTATGATTTCTGAGTACCAGGAAGCCGTCTCTCATCACTGAACCCCACAGAAGCTTGGTCCCGGACCTTCCAGCCTCTAGAGCTACGGCAGATATGTCTCTGGGATTATAAGACACCTATCTTATGGTAGCCTCAACAGACTAAGACAAATATTGATGTCCTTAGCTGTAAATACTTTGAAATTACTTATCAAGCCAGTTCAACTATGTGAAAGTAACTTGATCCCCCCACATGTATGTATATATGAGTACATATGCATGCATATATGTGTATATATGTATGTATATATATGTATATACCATTAGATAAGTGGTACCTATAGTTAGTGTTTCACTTAGCACACTGGCTTCTTTTTCCTACTACCTAAGAAGGGCATTTTCAGTTTCAAAGGATACAGGACACACGACAGAGAGAGAGTTTCTGTGTTCTAAAAGGCTCAGTATATTTGCTACTTAAGAATTATAGATGGTTTCTCAGATTAATGTCTCTCCAGTCTTAAGCAAAAGCATTCTAATAGATGCCATTTGTAGTATGAGGGTAATTTTTTTCACTCTCTTTTTGGTGGCTTTGGCAACTTCCCTTTGTATGCGTTCTATCTAACATCTTCACCAAATCACATGCCTGTGTTTAACAATGGGATAAAGAAGTGATTATTCCACTCCCAACACACTCACATAAGGAAACAGGATGGTCACCTTGAAGTGTCAGCTTGATACAACCTGGGGTCATCCGGGATGAGTCTCTGTGAAGTATCAGATCACCTAGACCAAGTGGGCCTGGGGGTGTGTCTTTATGGAGGGCACTGTCTTAAGTTTTTTGATGTGGAAAGGCCCATCTCAATGTGGGTGGTGGCATCATTCCTTAGGTTTGATCTACAAGTTATGAAAGATTAGAGAAAGTGGGTTAAATACTAAGCTTTCACGCTTTCATTTCCCTCTCTTGACTGTGGCTGTGCCCCTGAACCTCCCTATTGTCGTGGACTATAGCCTGGAATTGTGACCTGAAATACATCCTTTCTTCCCTAGACTGCTTTCTTTCCTAGGTCGTGCAGCAGAAATCAAACTAGGACACGTATCAAGTCACAGGCCCATCACGAGATCTGTCATCATTTTTACTGGAAGAGAGAGTATGTAATTGCAAATCAAATCCAAAATACACACCTAGATTAAATAAGGCAAAGGGAACCCTGTTATGCAACATGACCTCTGAGACTGACACAGGTTTAAGCAATCTCCTGTAAAAATGTCGATATGCTTTCAAGAATGATTGTTTCCATTTTGTGGTGTTTCGGTGAGAGTTAAATAACTTCTAGCAAATATTTATTGTTTACATTGCCCAAGAGTCACACTTCTCTTTTTTTCATATTATAAAGCTTTTTCAAAAAACAGCTTGCTCCAATACTGAGGGGACTTAAGAGGTAAGTGAACAGCCACATGGCAGGATGCCCCAAACTCTAGGACCTCGACAGTGGGAGAAAACCTCGGGTCACTCCCCCAACTCCCTCAGCTTTTCTAGCCAGCCAGCAGGGAGTTTCCTGTGGCTAGGCTCCTCCAAAACCCAGACCCATCCAGTGGCCATCCAAACTATTAGCCAAACCCCACACCCAAAGCCACCTATCCTCCTGCAACCTCAGTGGAACACTGAAACACAGTTTGCTCCAATACTGAGGGGACTTAAGAGGTAAATGAACAGCCACACAGCTGGACGCCCCACTCTCTAGGACCTCAGATGGAAAAACGAAAAACCTAGAATAGCCAAAACAATCCTATACAATAAAGGAACTTCTGGAAGCATCAGCATCCCTGACATCAAGCTCTATTACAGAGCTACAGTAAAGAAAACAGCTTGGTATTGGCATAAAAACAGAGAGGTTGACCAATGGAATGGAATCGAAGACCCAGATATTAATCCACACACCTACGAACACCTGATTTTTGACAAAGAAGCTAAAATTATACAATGGAAAAAAGAAATAATCTTCAACAAATGGTACTTGCATAACTGGATATCAACCTGTAAAAGAATGAAAATAGATCCATATCTATTGCCATGCACAAAACTCAGGTCCAAATGGATTAAAGACCTCCATATAAATCCAACCACACTAAACCTGATAGAAGAGAAAGTGGAAAGTAGTCTTGAATGCATGGGCACAGAAGACTACTTCCTAAATGTAATCCCAGTAGTACATACCCTGATAGCGACAATAAATAAATGGGACCTCCTGAAACTGAATAGTTTCTACAAAGCAAAGGACATAGGCAATAAGACAAAAAGGCAGCCTACGGAATGGGAAAAGATCTTCACCAACTCCACATCAGACAAAGGACTGATCTCCAAAATACATAAAGAACTCAAGAAATTAGACATTAAAATTCTAAATAACCCAATTAAAAA
The DNA here is from genome assembly GCF_982192425.1 of Myodes glareolus. Classification (NCBI taxonomy): domain Eukaryota; kingdom Metazoa; phylum Chordata; class Mammalia; order Rodentia; family Cricetidae; genus Myodes; species Myodes glareolus. The sequence goes on from NC_142044.1 coordinate 24,099,398, forward strand.
ATTGAGTACAGAACTAAACAGAGAATTCTCAACAGAAGAATCTCAAATGGCCAAAAGATACTTAAGGAAATGTTCAACAACCTTAGCTATCAGGGAAATGCTAAACAAAACAACTCTAAGATACCATTTTACACCTGTCCGAATGGCTAAGATCAAAAACACTAATAATATCTTATGCTGGAGAAGATGCGAAGTAAGGGGAACACTCATCCATTGCTGGTGGGAATGCAGACTTGTACAACCACTTTGGAAATCAGTATGGCAGTTTCTCAGAAAATTGGGAATCAACCTACCTCAGGATCCAGCAATATCACTCTTTGGCATATACCCAAAAGATGTTCAATAATACTACAAAAGCATTTGTTCAACTATGTTCATAGCAGCATTATTTGTAATAGCCGGAATCTGCAAACAACCTAGATGCCCCTCAATAGAAGAAGGGATAAAGACAATGTGGCACATTTACACATTAGAGTTCTACTCAGTGGTAAAAAACAATGACATCTTGAATTTTTCATGCAAATGGATGGAATTAGAAAACACTACCCTGAGTGAGGTAACCCAGATTCAAAATGGTGAATATGGTATATACTCACTCATAAGTGGATACTATCTAAAAACAAAGGACATTGAGCTTATAGTTCATGATCCTAGAGAAGCTAAGTAATAAGGTAAACCCAAAGAAAAACATACATAGACCCACCTAGAAATTGGAAACAGACAAGATCGCTTGACAAAATTGGAGGCAGGGGGTGGGGGTAGAGGGGAGGGTAGAAGGGGAAGACGTGGAGAGAAGGGGAAGGTTGAGGAGAACTTGAGAGAATAGAATAGTCAAGATGGAGGAAGGATGGAGATGAGAGCAAGGAAAGAGATATCTTGATTGAGGGAGTCAATATAGGATTAGCAGAAACCAGGCTCTAAAGAAATTTCCAGGAATCCACAAGGATGACCCTGCCTAAGACCCTAAGCAATAGAGGAGAGGGGGCTCAATCTTGACTTGCCCTGTAATCAGACTGATAATTATCTTAAATATCACCATAGAAACCTTCATCCAGCAACTACTGGCAACAGACCCACATCGGAGCACTGGACTGAGCTCCCAAAATCCAGTTGAACAGTGGAAGGAATGAGAATATGAGCAAAGAGGTCAAGACCATGATGGGTTCACCCACTGAAACAATTTGCCTGAGCTAATAGGAGTTCACCAATTCCAGCCGGTCTGGGAAGAAACAAGCATAGGACCAAACTATTCCCTCTGAATGTGGTTGACAGTTGCATGGCTGGGGCAGACTGAGGGACCACTGGCAGTGGCACCAGGATGTATCCCTACTACATGTACTGGCTTTTTGGGATCCTATTCTCTTTGAATGTATACTTTGCTCAACCTAGATATAGTATGGAGGGCCTTGGACCTTCCACAAAGCAATGTACCTTACCCTCTCTAAGGATTGGATAGGGGTCGGGTGGGAGGGTGTGTAGAGGGAATGGGAGGGAGTGGGAACTTGGATTGGTAATTTTTTAAAAAAAAATCTAATAAATTAAAAAACAAAAATCATAATTTTTAATTAATTCTTTTGGAGTTTCACGTCATGAACCCTAATTATACTCACCTCCTGGTCCCCCCATATCCTCCTCTCACCCTTACAGTGTCCCCCAATGAAAATTTTTTAAAAAAATCAAACCAAATGAAATAAAGCAAGTAGACAAACAAAAACCAGAACAAAGCAAAAAAAAATCCTCTTCGCTTTTCTTTCTTTCCTTCTTCTCCAACACATTTTCATTCACCCTGGTGGCGTTTAGAGTGGTGTGTCACGCAGTGTACCCACTTTTCCATTCAGCTTTACCGGCAAATGTTCATCGTGATGAGTCACTGGTCTGATTCAAGGCCTCTGGTTTCTGGCACACCATCTTCACTGGGTCCTCACCAGAACTTTTCTGGGTTATCGAACGGCTCCCCAGAGTCATTGAGATCCTGTGAGTATTGTTCCTCATGACCATTGCTTTCACAAGCTCCAGCAGGCCCCACATGAAACCCACACTTCCTATCGGAACCTTGTCGTTTCTACTCAGATGTCACTGCCCAGAACAGACTTCATGGTCGAGCCCAAGGCTGAAGAGGGAGACAGGTGTACTCAAGATGAGGCTGCAGCATGAATATAGATATAGAGTCTCTGAACTTCTGAGTTATACAACCAATGGCTATTTTGATGAAACTACAGTAATACATACCTGAAATACACTCCTGAGAGAACATAACTGATGTCACTGGTATGGAGGTGAAGTCTATTTGTAAATTTCCTATATGCTGCCAACTTCTTCATAGCCACTGAAATGGTTTTTTTTTTTATAATAGCTGTATATTATGTTGTTTCCCGAGCATGTTTTGATATTCACACTTTAAAAAAATAAAATAAAAAAGATAATCATGCTTTGCATTTTCTTTGTATTATTATGAGTATAGCTGTAATTTTTCATGTATTTAAAAACCATTTACATTTCTTTTAAATGATCACTTTTTATTTCTACCCCTATTTTAAGTAAAGACTTGACCTATTATCTCTATATCTTAGAAACTTCTTGTATACTATAGGAATTAATACTTGGCTTCCAATATGCATTGTGTTTTCCACATTAATTTTTTTGAATGGTGTGGGAGAATTGTCTGTGTTCTGTCAATCATGTATTTTAAAAAAACGCTGATTGGCCAGGCAGGAAGTATAGGTGGGTCAACCAGACAGGAAGTGGAGGCAGGGCAATGAGAATAGGAGAAGGCTAGGGAGGAGGAAACTTCCTCAGCCAATCCTGCGCAGATCACTGAAGAAGCAACATGTAAGCTGCCCCCGCTGGAAAAGGTACTGAGCCATTATGGCTAACATAGATAATGATAATGGATTAATATAAGTTACAAGGACTAATAAGAAGCCTGACCCAATGGGCCAATCAGTTTATAATCTTATGGAGTCCTGTGTGTGATTTTCCTTGGGAGTTGCCGGCTTTGGGGTACCGGGTGGGACAGAAACCTCAACAAGCCAGCCCTCGTGTTACATTTGAAAATTTCACATGTGTACAATATGGTTATATTTACCTTCCCCCTACCAAGTTCCCCTGCATTACAGCCTTTCTCCCTTCCTCCCCTCCCAGTGTCGTGTCTTGTCTTTCCTCCCCTTCTCTCCCTCATCTCCTGAGAACTCACCAAGCCTGATTAGTGCTTTTACCTGTTCATGGGTGTGGGGCTGTTCATAAATAATGCTCCCCTACCCAGGATACCGACCATCAACTGCCAATAGCTCCCAGGGAAGGGGTGCGGGCTGCAGAACATCTCCCTTATTTCTGGGAATGGGGGCTAGTATGAACCTGTGTAGCTAAGCACCGCTGTGTGTGGTAGCGATTACAGTCGCTGTACCATGTCCGCCAGACAGAATTTCGCAGCGCCTCTCCTACCCTCCATCACTTAAATACTGTCTTGCAGCCTTCTGTGATGTTGCCCGAGCCTCGGAGCCTTGCTGATAAGAATGTCCTATTTGGGCCTGAGCATTCAATCTCTTGTTCTCAGCGCTGTGACCAGTGATGTGTCTCTGCGCTGATTGCTGCCGACGGCTAAAAGAATTGTCTCTGACCAAGGTTGAGAGCAGCACAGAATCTGTGCTATAAATTACGAGGTGCACTCCAGAGTTTTCCTTATTGTACCTCTTTTAAAAACTGAACTGTTTTTAATTTTAACTCTGTGTGTTTGGGGATTTTGATTGCATGTCTGTTTGTACGTTACATTTGTGCCTGGTACTGTGGAGGTCAGAAGATGGTGTCAGCTCTCCTGGGACTGGAGTTACATACGGCTGTGAGTTACCAAGTGAGGGCTGAGAACTGGACCTGGGTCTGCTGGAGGGACAGTCTGTGCTTTGGGCCACAGGAGCAGCTTTTGGAGTCCCCTGTTGGGTTTGGACGCAGCAATGTCATAGGTTTAACTAAATGCATCACTTAACGCTTTTTTATTGCATCAAATTTGGAGACTTAGTTGCGACAGTTTTGCCCATAGACAGAGTACAAAGTCACCCATTTTCTTCTCTTACTCACACAGTTTCCCTTTTACAATTAAAACTTTCATACACGCACAACTCATCCTGCTACAAATGATGATTCCAATTTTAACTTTGAGACAATATGGCTATGCTAACCATAATTTGAGATGCTACAATTTTTAATAATATGAAGTCATGTGCAATTAGATCTACTTATGGAACTTTTCCCCCTTCTGTTCTACTGGCAAGCTGTCTGTTTCAGTAGCAAAAGAAACCTTTTTTTAAATTGAAACAGGGTTTCTCTGTGTAACACTTCTGGCTGAACGGGAATTTACTTTGTAGACCAAGTTGGCCTTGAACTCACAGAGATCTGCTTGCCTTTGCCTCCCTAGTGCTGGGATTAAAGTCGTGCATCACCACACTGCCACAGGAGAAACTTTTAATGATAGAAAGTTCAGGTGGTGTTTAACTATCTTGTGACCTAGCCCACCCAAGTTCTGTAGGCTCCTTACCCAAGTTCTGTAGGCTCCTTTACGGTGGCAGGGAGTTCACCATGTGATGTATGCATTATACGGTTCTATTGTTGTATTGTTTATATTTGCCACACACTTAATGACTTGAAACAAGACTCACATTTTCCCAGAGTCTAGGGTCATGAATCCTGTTCTCTGTTGAGAAATGCATTCAATTTTCTAACCTGCAACATAATCTAGAGTCTCAGTTCCCCCGATAATAAAGGAGGATACAATGATTTTATTTTCCAGTGGGGGGTAGGGGCGGGGGGGGGGGGGGGGGGCGGCGGTTATTGTCTGATCTGACCTCTTGGGAAAGATTGTTTGGATCAAATGAAGGTGATTAGGCTCAAGTGTGGAAACACTGTAGATTGTTGGCAAGCCTCTGCTCATCACCTAGCACTTGAAGGCGATATCGAAGATCTGGCAGACCCCTGAGCTTTTATGGATGAGCCTTTCTGTTTCGCAGGATGTCTAGAAACCTAGGCTTCTAACTGGCTCCAACTCTTTAGCTGTCTTTCCATTCTCAAGCAGCAGGCAGATCTTTCACGTCTGCGTGGAGCTGCTGTCTCTAAGTGGATGTGGGGCTTATCAGTCGCAACCGCCTATCTTGTTAGACACTCCAAAACGCTTTGGTTCTGTGTTCCTGAGATTCACACCATGTTTTGTTCCAAGACTCATTGCTGGGGGTATATAGACTGCAGACCGAACATGTTTCAAAACAGGTTTCTGGCTTAGGACCCCGGCTACAAAGGAGTCCATGGTATCATTCATTTTGGAGTGTGCTTGGCCGGTTTTAACTCCCCAACCACAGAGTTAATGGGAACATCCAACTTCACATGTTAGATGCTCCGCTGAGTGCTTTGCGTATGACAACTTATCACCATAGTAACTCCATGGAAAATGTTTGCTAGGATGTTCCCTTTGGCCCATACCAATCTCTACTCTGCTTCCTGTCATGAGGTGAGGGCCTCTTCCCTTCCCTTTCATTTCCATTATGTCTCATATATGCCACAGCCTCAAAACTATCATGTCATGGAGCGCATGACCATGAAAAAAAAAAACATGATAAACTCCAAGCCCAAATAAAGTTGCACATGCCTTGAATAGCAGTGATAAAATTACCCCTTCTTTGCTCAGAACTAATAGGGGAAAGCATTGCTCACACTGCCTGGCAAAGCAAAACTATCCAACAAACACCCAGATTCTCCATGAATAAGTATTCAAAAACTGTTATGATAGAAAAGTTAATGACGCCGGGCGGTAGTGGCACAAACCTTTAATCCCAACACTCAGAAGGCAGAGGCAGGTGGATCTCTGTGAGTCTGAGGCCAGCCTGGTCTACATAAGCTTGTTCCAGTAATGTCTCCAAATCTACAGAGAAACCCTGTCTCTAAAAACCAAAAAAAAATCAATGATAAAATGAAACACTTATTGTGGACCACAGACACCGGAATTTGGGATTTTATTCCCAATTTAATGCATGAGCATCTGTAGGGGAAAATCACAGAAATGCTGACTTTTTGACTCTCTCCATGGTTAGGGTCTACTGATGTAGTCAAAGAATTATTAAGGAGGCTATAATGCATGAGACATTAGCAACTCATAGTCTACTGTTGTCTATAGTTGGCAACCTACTGGGTCTGCATTTTAAGTGCTTAAAATATTTGTGCTCATCTTCAGAATTCTCTGGTTACAATCCCCTGGCAACAAAAGCTATGGACTCTAGGTGTGGTCCACTTGCTATCACGGGACGGCTTGTGGTAGACAAGAGGAAATAGTAAAGTGATAAATAATCAATAACCATCTTTTCTAATGGATATGAACTTGGTGGGATCGGGTCAGGAAACAGTCTCTCTTGCTCCTTGTGGTTCCTATATTAAGAGCAATGAACACATGTAACAGATATCCAATATGTGTCTGTCTTATTAGGAAGAGTGGTTCTGTCCAATGAGGAAGGGGGTTTCCACGAAATACCAACCCAGCCATGGTACTTGCCTTGCCAAAAGCCAGGTAGGACTACAACAGGCAGAACTTTTCACCGTGGCCAACATTTTCAATGGCTTTCACAGGCAGGAAGCTCACAATCAAGAATTCCATGACTTTCTAATTTTCTAAACCCATCAATTTTTTAGTACAAAGCAATACAAACTGATGATAAAAATACATAAGTGCCAGAAGAAAATCTAAGAATCCCCTCTCATTAGCGTCATAGGTTTGAAATAGCAAATTGACTGTTCTTGTGTGATTCAGGGTCTGGAGATGTGGCATCAGGCAAGAAATGCATAAACCCTAGTCAGTCAAAGGAGGGTGGTGGTGTCTTAATAAATTATAAGTGGTGTTGGTAATTAGCAACACATATATACTTTAATTAGATCTGAAATTATATGGAATGTAATGTGCTGTTAATACAGAAACAGGCCAGATGTGTGCAGGACCAGTAGATAGCTTTAATAAAACAACAGCCATCTTGTACTTACATTCTCATTAACTGAGTTAATGGGGCACAGATTAAAGAGGGGCTCTACCATTTAGGACCCTTCCATTGCCCAAGCCACTGTGGAAAAGATGCTAAAGTTAGAACCAGTGTCTCTTGAGGAAAGTATCATTTGAAAAATTTCAGCCACTTGATTTTTACTTCTTTTCTGGTTTGTCATGTTTGTTTTTTGAGGGCAGGGGATAGGAGTCAATGATTCATTCAAGGACACAGCTATTAAGAAAGAAAAAAGACCATAGAATTAAAAATGGTGGTTCTTCACATGGACACATTATTTTTGGATCACAGTGGCCTTTGTATCAACTAGCTAACTGACTGTACTAGGCAAGGCCCTTTCAAAACAGCATCCTCTTTAAGGTAACTGAAATGGTCCAACTTTGAAGGACCACGAAATACTGTCCTGTTGTTGGTCTCAGCTCTGATGACCAGTAGAGGGCGCCAGAGACCTTTGAAAGGGATTTCTCGTCGCTCTAATACTCTTGGCATTCAAATTACTCAGCCTGAAAGAATTAAATTATGCAGATGGATGGGGTAGGCGTCTTAGAGTTATCTGACTCTCTCTCTCTCTCCCACTTTCTTATGAAGGAAAAAAAAATCCTCTTTTCAATTAAATTGTAAGAGATACTCAGTTATGGTGTTACTTGTGAATCAAAACAGACTTCCTAAATCCGAATGCAATTAAAACTGAGTTTTCAAGCTTCTCTCCTTCCTCCTGGGTGTACAGACCCCTCTGGAAACTCCTTCTGGGAACATTGCTTTAGAAAACATTATTGTGTGTAGCAGGCCAAGAGTATGGCACCAGGGAGGGGGAAGGGGACTGGCCTGTCTATTAGTGGAAAGGGACCTGAAGGATGGAAACAGATGTAGAAGCTGTAGGGACAGAATCCTCTGAGGCGCTCGTGGGAGACTAAGCAGAATTCTACTCTTCCCTGAGCTTCGACTAAGGAATTGCTCATCAGGATTCATATCCTGAATTATCAGGAGTTTTTATTTGGGAGAGGGGGCTTGGAGAGAGGAACTTTTGAAAGTGGGGCGTGTGTTTAGATAGGTGTGAGTTATGCTTCAGAAACACCTCTGCTCCTTCACTCCTGTCTTTCTCTTTGCTGTGACGTCACAATGAGGTCCAGTACAGGGCGGCATAGCGATTATGCTCGATTATGCTTGAAGCGTCTTTGACTATCTTGTGACACCACTGAGTATTTCTGAGACTCGTTTTGTTGCTCAGGAGACGTAAAGCATCATCCCTTACGCTATTGGTTAGGTTGAAAGGTTTCTCTTTTTTCTCACATCAAACCGAAGGAAGGAGGCCTTTGAATCACTGTGCTCTATTTGCTCTGCTCACGATGCAGAAATGAGGTGATGCTTGCTTTGCTATCGTTTCTCTTTGAAAGTGTGGCTTTTAAGGGGGCGAGGAGGAGAGGCATGTGCTCCATTAGGAGGTCACACAGATGAAGCAACTTTCGCTGAATCCTGCAAGCAGGAGGCAAATGAGGCCAGGAGTGAGGGTGGGGAAGGATGTTCTGGACTAGAGGGACCGGTGCTGGGAAGGTGCCAAAGGTTCAAGAGGAAGATTATGTCTGTGAGCAAGTTAACCCTTTCCCAGAAAAGCAATGCAGTGCAAAATGACCACTGTCTGATGATGTTGCTGTGTCTCACAATAATCAAGTACGTGATCCAGGAATATCAAGTGTGATCAGCAGCAGAACTGGGTTTGCTAGACGCTCACTGCAGATGAAGAGTTGATGGACCAAGTGTATAAATGGTTTTCCTACTGCTCCGCAGCTTGGGCTCATACGGGATTTTCTCTTCTGAGCAACTAAAGAGCAATACATATTTCTGCCTACATTTTGCACCCGTGAAATCTTATATGCAAGGTGAGACAGACAGAAGGGCACTATCTCATTCGGGCAACTTAAGGGGAGGCGGGGTTAACGTGGTCTCATTACTCACCATGCAACTAATTCCCGCTTATTTGCTATGCTCAACAAGAGATATGCCAGGTCTCCTTTCATGTGTAAATGGTTATCAGATGCTCTTTGCCAACCCTAATTTGTGTGCTTTTTCTTCTGGCCTCAATTTTGTAAAGCACTTAACAAAGTCGGCAGGTCACAGGCCAAATTGGAGAGTGCTGTTTCTATTTAAATCCACTTGACTGCGGAGCAGTCTGTAAGTAGCCAGCAGAAGTACCACACCTAAATGACCGTAAAATTGATAGAATCCTGGAGTTCCCCCTCTGCTGCAGTGTGAAGATGTTGAGATGCAAACTTATTTAAGAAACACATTGTCTTCCAGGAGAAGATATGTGAAAAACTCTCAAGAGATATGTCAGTGGGTCAAAAATTACTTGCTATGAAAGACATGGCTTATTCTATTCATCTAGAACTTGACAATATCACATTTCGTTTGAGCAAAAGTACTGACCACAAGGAAGGATGGACGGAGGGGTAATCAGACACGGCTTCCCAGGGACTGTTGTAGTAAGCTGCAAAGGAGAAAGCCCGCAGATACACAAGGCAAGGAAGTCCTTTCTGAAGGAAGAAGTGACGTGGGTCCAGCACAAAGAATGTAGCTTCCTCAGCCGAGTGAAGGCTTCCATGTCCCAAGAGATGTTGGAAGCACCATAGGTGCATGTGAAACAGTGATAGATCTACCACGAAATCCTGAGACTTTTTTCTGTATATCCATTGTTCTCAAATCCCATGGTGAAGGGACAGTTTGCTTTTTGCCTGAGCTGTCACAGCCTGTCGGGGTAACGGGGTTGGTACCACATAAAATTACTTCAGGGATGGATTTCAGGAGCACCTTGCACATATCCTGCTTAATGACTCCGATCAGCTTCCCACATACTTGAATAACATGATGCCGTCAGAATTATAGATGCTTCCAAACTTCTCTGATAACCTTGTTACTCCACAGACCACACTGTGCTCTGGCTGGGGTCAGAAAGGTTCTAAGAAGCAGAATTATTTGGATGGATTGGTCTCATATGGCCACACTGACATCAGGAAGTGATGGGGGAGGTTTGTAGAAACTGAGTCCAGGACTCTAGAGTACCATGTTTGAAGAAATTGGTGAAGTTCCCCAGTGTGGTTGTGAGCATCCGTGGATCCACCAACCTTAACATTTGAGAACCATTTCAGAATTCTAGAAGGCCAGAGCTCGGTGACTCCTCAATATTCAATGTGAGGAAGGAAGCTCTCAGATTCCTGAAGAACAGTGGGCATTGAGTGACCTTGGAGCCTTAAAAAAGGAGATCCTGATATCCAAGGGAAGAGAAGGGTTTCCCTCCATGTCCCAAGGGGCTCTTCTCAAAACAGAGAGATTAGCAAAAACTGTGGCTCACACACATGGTTTTGTGTTCTTTACAGGGCGGTGGCGACGATACAGGTTTGCAGTGAGCATTCCTTTGCTCTAAAGTCATAAGCAAAACTGCAGAGTTGCCATTGCAACCTGATCCCAACTTCCTGTTTGAGAGCTTCCTATCTCTGCATGACTCAAAACAAGTCCCAGCTGGTATAGTCAAATGACACTCACTTCCAAGACTGCGAGCCACACCGCATAGTTCTGCTACTGCTGCTGCTCACGGGGGTCATTTGTTGGGCTAATGAACCTGGATGCGCTTGTAACCTAGGAAACCACCTCTGTGTCTCTTGTTCACTCACCCAGGACAGAGAAGAAATGATTCTTGAAGCCCTTTCTGGTTCACTGAGGCTTGTCACACTTCCTAGCCCCTTTTGACCCCTCATATTGCACAGTTCAGGTTCTCCAAACACTAGCCGTCTTCCAAATACATCTGTCTCTTCGCAGTGATAAATTAAGCATCCCCTTCCATTTAGTCATGATGCCTGCCACCCCCACCATCCCTACCTAACCTATTTTAAGCTGTCACACCCAATGAAGGTTCTAGAATTAATGCAAAGCTGGAGACTGAGGACTGAGGAATGAACAGGAGTTGAATCTATAATGTCACTTCATCATTTGTTCCTTCCTCCATCCCTTACTCCTTCTCTTTCTTCCTTTATTATTTTGTGTGGGGGAGGCATGTATGCACATGCATATACATGGATATTCATGTGTGAGCACCCCTATGCATGTTCATGTACGGGACAGAGGCTAACATTGAATGCCTTCTTTATGGCTCTCTCCGTGTATATAATTTTTTTTTCATACTGAGTCTCTCATTGAGTCTGAAACTTGCCAGTTTGGCTAGACTGGTCAGCCAGTGAGTTCCAGGGATCTGCCTATCTCTCTCTTCTCCATGCTATATTAAGGACACAGGCATCTCTCTTTGTACCTAGATTCTTTTGTTTAATGTATACAACGGGGAGCTGAACTCAGGTCTTCAAATTCATACAGTAAACACTTTATTTACCGAACAATCTCCCAGATTTCCCTTCCTTTTCTTCTTTCTTTTTAATTATATTTAAAAATATATTTTTATTATATGTCTATCAGTTCACTATAATATATTTTTATTATATGTCTATCAGTTCACTATCATGTAACAGAAATTGCACTCATCTCTGAATAATCATTAGCAAATGAGTCGGATAAAATTGTGCTCGTGTACCGGGGCATAGAACTTCCTGTAGGTAAGACACATGCACGTCTCACTTCATAGCCCAATCCATCTTACATCTGTAGCAATCCTTGTCCAATACTCAGTCAGGTTTTGTTTATGTGTCTCTAGTAATGGAGACTTCATTTCATATGACACTAAGGAGTCCTCCATGGGCATGTCTGACTGCTGGAAAAAGCTTCACAAAACAGCCAAATGTTGACAATTATAATACTCAGGGTAGGGTGGATGTGAGAGACCCATGTCTCTTCCCTTACACATTTCTGTAGTCTCCAATCTTCCTCCCAAAGAGTATTTTATTTTATTACAGAAACAACAACGTTATAGGACAATTATTGTGAGCAAACTTTTTGGAAAGAGAAAAATCTGACAGCTTATCCTTAAACTAGGCTGCCTCCACTTTCCCTGTAGAGTTTATACACTATACATTGTCCTGCATTTTACCCAAACGAAGCAAGAAAACACAATTTTCTCTCTTATAATATTGAGGGGCCTTTGGGTTCTTAGTCAATTTTGTCTCAATGTATTGCCAGTCTTTCCAAAGTTTTCTACTTGTTCACCAATATGAAGAAAGTTTTGTTCTAAAAAATGGGGCTTGAATGCATTTCATTTTATTGTAAGTGAATTGTTCGGGTTCTCCATTACTGAAGATGCTTGCCTTTTATTTGTTGACTAGCATGCTAACTTTTGCTTTGGTAATCATGACCATAACAGAATATTGTGTGGGTCTGATAATTCTGGGAGCCAGCATTACTGAGCAACTGTTAACTTTCAAGATAGACAGATAGTATCCTAAGTCCAGATTCCCTTGGTTTAGTTGAGTTGGACCAATTATTTAATATGTTGATGCTTTTGTTCCCTCATCTATTTTATGAAAAAAGTGTCCAACTAACACCATTAGAATCAAAATTCAGCATGTTATGGGATGAATAGCATTTAAAATAAAGCACTTAATACTGTCAATAAAATTTGTTTACCCATGTGTTTATTTCCAACTAACCAAACAACCAGTAGTTTCACAAAAACTTTATTAATCAAGCACTCTGCCTACTTTCCATCCTCCTAAGTACTAGGGGCTGTTGGTACTTCCTGCTAAGTGGTTGCTTTAATGGTGCCTTAGAGGGGGGCACCCTCATATGGGAGTGGTCTGATGTAAATATCACCCAGGGTCCAGCTGCTTTTGTTACTGTCTGCAGCTCATGGCACCTCATGCCCTGGACACTCCAGCCCAATGTCAGTCCAGAGTCTAGGGCTTTAGGTGGCAAAATGGAAGAATTCCAGACTGAACTGAATTTACCGGAAGAGTTGTAAACAGGACACTGTGCTATTGAGGATGAAGATCATATACTGCTTCAGTAAGATGCAGACCTTGCTATTTCATTTTATTTGAAGTAGTTGCCAGCAGTATTGTTTCTTTAGTTTATTTCTAGCAATTTGTTGACAGTGTATACATTTTTTATGTCTTTACATTGGACTATACAGTTCTCCTAGACTCCCTTTCTTTTGAAAATTTCACGGCATTTTTTTAATGTAGAAACAATGTCATACACTTCTGCACTTACACAATATAACCCCCTTATACACACACACACACACACACACACACACACACACACACACACCTTCCTTGCCAAGTTGCATAGTTTTTAGTTTTAGTTTTTGTTTTTCTTTAGCATTTTCCCTTGATTTCCCTATATTGACATTACACTGACTGAGAAAACAGATGTGGATTTCTTCTTTGTCTTTTGCCTGATCTTGGAAACACTTGGCTTTTCATCGTTGGGTGTGAAGTTAGAGATGGTCTGGTTTCAGACACTCTTTCCTAGTGTGAGGTGATAGCTCTCTGCATGCTTGCTGGTCTTCTGTCCAGTAATCCTGTCACTTGTCTTGGATAGGATGTGGAAGTCCCAAATTACAATTGTGGATTTATCTATTTCTACCATCAGCTCTCTCAGTTTATGCTTAGGATGTTTGATGTTCTGCTGGGTTTTGTTTCTTTTTATTATTTTTGAAATTGCGATGTCATTACATCATTTCCCTTCTCGTTTCTCCCTCCAAACCCTCACATATGACCTTTTGTTGCTGTCTTTCAAATTCATGGCCTGTTTTGCATTAATTATTATTGTTTTACATGCATATATATGCACACACACATTTCTAAATACATAAATTCAGCCTATGTAATGCTACTTGTACATATGCTTTCAGGGCCTACCATTAGGTATTCGTTAACCAATCCGTGTGATCTTCCCTGGAGAAGACCATTCTTCCTGACTTTCTCATGGCTTAGTTGCCTTCTAGGTCTTGGTGTAGGGTTGAGGCTTCTTGACTTTCTCCTCCTCCATCTAGTCTGACATGTCTATTGTTGTTGACCCCTTTCAGCTCATGTGTAGGCAGTCATCTTGGTGAGACTTCTAGGTGTCACTTGTTAAGGAGACACAATCTCACAGCAACCTCCTCCCCCCGATTCCCTGGTTCTTACAGTCTTTCCACCCCTTCTCCATCAATGTTCCTTGACTCTTAGGTGTGAGAGTTATTTTGTAGATGTATCCATTGGAATTGGGCTTCATAACTCTTCATTTTGATTGGTTGTAGCTTCCATGTTCTCAGGCTGTTGCAAAGAGAAAAGTCCTTGATGAGGGGTGAGGACTATATGTAATGGGCTAGACCAGTGTTTCTCAACC